>NC_133029.1:2123712-2426742 GCF_048771995.1 Taeniopygia guttata | reverse complement strand
CAAGATGGGCAGTAATTGAAGGAGTCTTTTCCTTTATGTAAAAAAGTTTTTCCTCACATATTCTTCAAATATTAGTTTACTTGCAAGTGGTATTTATTCCATCAGCTACAAATCCATTAGTGCTGCTTTACTCTGGCAGATTTTGGTTTTTTGCATACAGGCATGATTTAACTCAGAAGCTTCTCAAGTATTTGTGTATCTCTCCTGCCCTCACCAAACAGCAGCGAGATGAAACACAGTTCTTAATTGTCTTCCTGGAGAGGAGCTGGGGCTTAACTGTTAAGAAACATCTTAAAAACATTGTCTAGTGCTGTTTTCCTGAGAAATAAAGATTGGTGTTGGAGGATTTCCCTCCTCCTGCCTCTTCTGTGCTGTTCCTATGCAGGCTCTAACTCTCTGTTACATATATCCACAATCAGAGAGATGAAGCTCAGATCAGACCCCAGAATTTTTACTTTCTAGTTTTAAGTTCATCCTCAGATTTTTGAGGCCCTGAGACATCTATATTAGTTTAAGGGACTGAAGGTAACCCATGCTGTATGTTTTGCTGAATTAATTCAGCCCACTTGGAAGCATACTTCAGGTCTTCAGGGATAATTTTTCACTGAAAAACCTTAACAGACATTTCTACCATTTTTTTTTCCAGTGATATCTCTTTGCTTTAGAAACCTCAGGGTGTGTGTGACATTGTGCATTTAACATTGTGCACATCACTTGCAGTCAGATATCAGAATTATTGGACAGCTTAAATAGGTAGCTGTTAAACTTACCAACTTTTTGGACAGGAAGATTCCTGTTCCACTTTTGTATTGTCTTGAGAGATGACATTTTTGAATGGGGTGAGCCTGGTGTATCTTAAATATGCTTTAATATCGACCAAAACACTTTCCCAGGTCCTTACTCAGTGATCTTCCTTCTCCAGACAAACCAAACTCCCTTGGAAGGGAAGGCAGCAGTCAGGATGGGAGGAGGGAGTGCAGAGTGAAGAGCACAGAACAGCTTTTTGTATGATGCTCTAGCAGAAACCTCTGTTGGTACGTGGCAACCTACAGAACAAAGAATGCAGCAGAAGACCAAACAAAAAGGGCTGCAGAAAATAAATGCTCCTGAATTAGTCTGTTTAGCCATGATAGATGCCTTGTCAACCTGCTGCTCCTAAAAGCTAAATACATGGGTTGGAGAGGGGAAAAAAAAAAAAGCCAATTGAAGAAAATCAATCATTGGGGTGTAGGCTATTAAATGTTGACAAGTTGTAAAGGCTGGTTATACTGCTCTAAAACTTTGGGGGATAGCAAAACACCTTTGAGTAAACTTAGACTCTTTAAATCAAAAATGAAAGTTCCTTGTTTTTCTTCATGGCGTGATATGTCAGGGGCCAGTATTCTCAGAGACTGTTACACACTGTGAAATTACTGGTTTACTCAGTTCTTTATATTTCTGACCTTGAGATCTGGATCATTATAGTCGATGCCCCTGACAGAAATGCAGAGTTCAGAATGGGTTGAGGTTCTGTAACAATAAAAATCTGGGTTTTTTTAGTTAAATAATGAGCAATAATGTTAAGGCAAAGTGGAAGTCAGCTAACTGATTATTTTCATTCTGGAGGGAATAGTGCACAGAAAGGCCACACAGCTTCTCCCTCCATTATTTCTTCTTCTTCAGCCAAAGAATTTGCCACAAAATTGTGTGAAAATGCAAACTGAAGTCCTAAGGAGACAATCCTTCAGACTCCTTGGAATTGCTTTCTTGAAATAACAAAAGTTCCATTGATTTCTATTTCCCCAATATGTTTTAGACTGGAAGGTTTAAATTGTTTAAATTTATACAGAAAAGAGGGAGAACACATGGGTTGTGTTAACAGCAAGGAGACCCAGGGCTTCAGTGGCCTGTTCCCTTGCTATTGATCTGACTGGGTTATTTGGTGCTTCTGCCTCTCCCCAAGGGCTGAGGACTGGTGATCAGCATTTACTCAGAGAGTGAAAAGGAGCTGGTGACCAAATTTAACTGTGACAGCCCCGTGTCCTCTTGTCAATGCCTAGGAAATGCACTTACACCAGCCAGTGTCAGAATAAACCCAGGGGTGCTGGGTGATGACCAACTTTCATCCCTCAAAAGCTTCACTCACTGGATCTACCAGGGAGAAACAGGAAGACAAAGATCAAAAACCTGGCCTGTTCTTTTACAAGTTTTAAAGTTAATTTAAAAGTCTCCCATGCCTTCTGATGTTTACATATTTCTGCTGGAGTTCTCATGCACTATTCACATAAATAATGATTGTTTTGCACTCGTCTTTGTGGGAGGAGAGAATTAATGGATGGTTAGTTTGACCAGTGTGGTTGGAGAGGTGGCAATTTCTTCCTCTAATCCACTGTCACTGTTAGAATTCTATATATAGAATTCTATATATATTCTGTATTCTATAAAGGCAATAAAAGTTGCTTCCTTTTACTCTTTTGATCTTAGTGTGAGTGTGTAAGTTATTTTGTGTAATAGTACGCAGTGTCTGACCCTGACTGCTGGTGAGTTTTTCAAAAAGATGGTTTCATTTCTCTTGTAATTTGTGTCCTCTGCTGTTTTTGCTCTGAGGTGCAGTGCTGGGGTGTGGTGGCCCATCTGAGCCTGTGACAGTGGCTCTGGTGGTCCCCAGGGGAAATTTCTCTCCGTCCCTTCTAAGGCTGGTCTGGACCTTGGGTCAGCTTTTACAAGGCAAGGGCAGGTGGGTGTAAAAAGTACTTGCTGCAATCATTACTTCAGTATTCTTCTGAAAGTCCTTCTGGCAGGGTGTTTACCTCAGAGTTGGCCACAGTTTCCTGACACAAAGAAGAAATTGCCTCTGAATAAAAGCCCACTGGAAACGATCAATCTTCCATAGCAGCAGTGTGCTACTGGAACAGAGAGCAAAAAGTTATATTTGTGTTAGTGACTCCTAGGCATGGCTGCAGAGGAGCCAGAGCTCCTCTGTGCACTGGAAGGAGCTAAATATAAAACTGCTAATTAAGCCCAGACAAAATTAATTTTATGGTTTCCTACAGGTAACATGCCATGGCCGTGGCAGATTTTATGGAGAAATTAAGGCCAGATGAAGAAATGGCGCTGCTGTTGTGCATCTGGTTTTCCTTGGAAACAAATAATGCAGAATATACAGTGGTGACCTTACCTGCATGAGGCAGAAGGAATTTTTCAAATGGTAGTTGTGGTTGTAAGGGTTTTCCAATTTAATTGTAGTTGCTGGTGAAGTTAGCAAGGAGGTGCAGAAATGCACCTTTTTTTTTTACCTGTCAGAGCCCATTCATTTCAGATCTTGTTAGTAAAGCTGTAGTTCAAAGGGCAAATTCACAGCACAAAGTGGCACAAAGGCCCAAGAGAGCAGCCCATGGCAGCAGGGCTGTGCTGGGTATCCAGATATCCCTCCCTGAAATTTGGTATGTGTCACCCACAAGGATTTACAATCCCTGCGTGTTGAAGGGAACTTTAAAATTCCTTTAAAACAAAGAATTTCTAAGCTTGTAATTGGATTTTGTGTTTGTTTTTCTTCTGTTAGTTGCCTACTTGATGAAATTTTGTTTTCTTATACTAATTGTTGTTCAAGAAACCCAGATTAGATTTTCTTCTTGTAATGACTTTGGAGATGGAAAAGAGTAAGGGGACTCAAAACGTTTCAGGCAGGCAAAGACAACTGGAACTCTAGAAATTCCTTAAATTTATCCACCGTTTTTAGTCTACATTCTTTAAATTCAGGGAACTGGAAAAGTTTAAGGACTTGTTTTACTGGTAAAATCTTTACTTTAAAATAGATCCTTGATGTCATGCATGAGATAAATCATAGCAGGGGTTGTTTTGACACTCTGGAGTGTGGTTATATTATGCACTGGTTTCCCAAGAGATCTTAAAATTTAACAAGCAGAGGCCAGTGTGAGTAATGAAATGAGGCAGCAGTGTAGCCATTTCAATTACACTTTTATTACACAGCCATTCTTCCTACAGTGCTCTAGACTTTTTGCAATGCTTACCAGAGGATGAAGTGCTTCGTGGGAAGGAAGGGGAGCTCTGATTTTCTGACTAAGTGGGCACTGTGATTTCAACTGGCTTTGACAGCGGGCTGGTGCTGCAGCAGTTTGGAGAGAAGGGATGCTCTGCTTAACTTGAATGGCTGAGATTGTGATTATAATCAAAATTATAATATTTGATCGTTATTTGTAGCAACAAAGGTTTAAGTTCCTCTGGTTTGTTTTGAAGATGATGTTTCAAGCCTGTGATTACTTCTTCCCCCCATCCCCAGCAGGCCACTACAACAGCTTTAATATTAATCATGTTCCTTCTCTTTTTTTCACTGCTTATCTTATTGTTATCTGATTGTACCATGAATTATTCCTGGATGTTTATTTCTAATATAGGTTACCATCTAGAAAGTCTATTAAAGTTTTTGAGGAGTTCTAATATAGCTTGTACTTTAGGTTGTGAACATAAGTTCTCTTTTCATGCCCACAGACAGCAACAAGCATCTTATATGAAATACATAGTAGAAATAGAAGTGCATACTAGAAATACATAGTTAAACATCTGAAAGTTTAAAGCATCTTTCTCATTTATTCCATTTTAGGGAGCAATTTGAAGGCATCATAAGGGATTCTATTAAAATGACTTTCCATTTAGGACTGCAATAACAGCACCAGGCACAGGAGCTCTTGGGTTACCCAGCACATTAAACAGCTTTTGTTTCTGGAGTGAATTTATCCTGTGGCCTCTGCATGCTCTAGGGTGGGTACCTAAGGGTGGCATTTCCTGAACCCTCAATGCTGAACCAGTGCAGGTGGCACCAAGGGTGGATTTTGGGTAGGACAGGAGTCAGCCCTGCTCCCCTCCCATGAAGCTGCTGCAGCATCCTGGTCAGCTGGGGCTGCCTGGGGTTATTAAACTCCATCAGAGCACACCAGCTCTCTCTCTAATGCAGTGCTATTAGAAATCTCCCTCAATGTCTACGATAATTGTTCATTTAGACCACTTGTGTCTTTCTGAGATTAGCAAGGAGGGGAATGTGTTTTTCCTCCTTTTACCAGCAGCCCTGTTAAACCCTTTCCTGAATGGAAAACGATTACAGGTCTCAACTGACAAGCTACAATTTTTTCAATTCCCGAAATGTCGTTTATAATAACAGCAATGACTAGCACAGCACACCTACAATATCTGTGTTGTGAGGGAACTCTGATTAGGATTTCAGCTGGTAGCAAGGGGGGAGTTTTTTTGCAGAAGGAGGCAGTTAGGCTGCTATTCATGTCCACAGCTACTCTGGCTAGCAACGGGTATCCACATTTCTTCTAAAAGAAATAGAAAAATTTGACAGTAAAAATGCAAATTGATGGACTGTTATTAAATTCTTCTGATTGGAAATGGATGTGCAACATTTGCCCCTTACAGAAAGCATTGCCAGGCTGTGGTGCAGTGAGAGCATATGAGGGAAAAAATTCAATTTTAGAAAATGCAAAGGAAAAAAAAATTTTTTTCTTCTATTTGCTATTTCTGCTTTGAGAGGGGGAAAAAAATGCAAAAGGCTGACAGATCTAGTGTTTGAGAGCAGAGCTGAATTTCTTTTCTCTTTTAGGCAGGTTTTTTTTGTTTTCTTTTTAACTAGCACACGTTAAACTCCTGAATGTGCTGGAATGTGCGTGGAACTCACAGGGCAGGTGGAATAGCTCTGGTGCAGGGGCAGCACTCTAAAATTCAGGAAGTTTAGGAGCTGCATGCCCAGGCACCAGGCTCTGAAGCTCCTGCAGAGCTCACACCATGGTTGTGCCATGAAGTTGCTTTTGTGCCCAAACCCAGGCACGGCAGGAAGAGCCCTGCAGGGCTCAGGAGGGACAGCTCCTGTTCTGCTCTCTTCAATAATTGCACAAACCCCAACAAGTGTTGGGCACTCAGATTTTCCCTCGTAATACCTGTGATCTGGAATTAGCCATTTATTATGCACTCCTTTTTGACTTTGCTCTTGAGCTTAGAAAGGAGCATTTTGTGGGACAAAATGAAGTGAATATCTTGATGCAAAGAATTTCAATCAGAATTGCTTCTCAGCCATTTAGCCAGCCAGCCTGTTCAATTTTGGATGGATGACACACTTCTCTGCTTCCTTTCACTTTTTTTAATCCTTCTCATAAAATACACCACTGCAGCAGAAAGACTGTTCCATCTGACAATATGCATACGTATTTTCCAGGAATAAATTAGGACATTTCCCAATGCTCCAGCACATCACTGTTTAATATAGGCCAATAGATCAAAGGCAACCACTGTAGTTTCCCTCCTGGGGCTGTTAAAGCCACTATAAATGTGACCCTTTCTAATATGTGCTGTATTATTTAGAAAGCTGGAGTTAATCTATTCAAGAAGTTATTGAATTTGGACTTCTTTCTAAGTTCATCTTGCTGGAAAAAGATGTCTCTTGTTATCAAGTGAATTTTTTGTTGCCACCTGCACCTCCCACAATTTGGGCTATGAACCAGCAGCCATCAATAGCAGAGCCCAGCAGTAACTTCACATTTCTTGTGGTGAGCCCTCCACTGGTTCAGGAAATTCTCACTTTGCTAAGGAATCCAGAGAGGACGATACAGAGGATCAGATCTTTACATTTGGGATTAATCTCTGCAAAGCCATTCTCTTGTTCTGAAGAGCAAACTTTATTTTAGTGATTAATCTATGGGATTTCCCCCCAGTACATCAGGAAAATTGTTGTGTGTGTGTAAGAGAAATGAGGAAAGCTGTGTATGATTGGAAAAGTGTGATGGGATTATTTGCACCACTCTGAGAGGCTCTTGTGTAAGGTATTCATGAAAACATTAAACACCAACAGTAAGTATGAAAATTTGGGAGCTTCCCTAGAAAGTAATTGATTAAGATGTTACATTAACTAAATATTAGCGCAGTGAAAGTCATCTCACCACTGAATTATCAGAATCTTATTATGGCTTTACAATCTTTTTTAGCATTTGGGAGATGTTGTACTATTTTATTGTGAAATTAGTGTTACAAGAATTGGGGGGAAAGAAGCACAGCTGATTTTATTCTGTTATGGAGGTCAAAATGAAAACAATCCAAACCAAATCAGCAAATCCTCTTTTGTTTTTAGCTGTTCTCCAGGTAAAGAAAGTTAAAAGCTTCCTAGTGTCCAGTAAATAGTTCTTAGATTAAGAAAGGGTCGTAAGGCTTTCTTTTTTTTTTGTAGTAAGAGAAATCTGTAACATCCTGGTTCTCTGCTGAATCTTTAACCCAACTCACAGCTTTGTCTGTTATCTCTGGTTTCTGATTGGAAGCTGTTAATACCCAATTTCATTATGAGAATAGTAGTATTTATAAATATAATAACATTATTGGTTTTCAGGCAGTACTGTTTATTTCTGCAAGTTCCTGCCATGTCACAGCACTGCCAAGATTGATGCTCAGCCTTGGGCTCAGGCATTAACTGACCCAACCTTCTGATTGAACAGCGCAATGGAACTCCACAGCTCTCCATTCCTTCTCTGTCATGCACTGGAGATATTTATTATCCTCCCTTACACAATTTAGTGCACTTTGGCATATGCTCAGATAAATGACATCAAAGATTAGTGAGGTCTTTTAT
The DNA here is from genome assembly GCF_048771995.1 of Taeniopygia guttata. NCBI lineage: Eukaryota > Metazoa > Chordata > Aves > Passeriformes > Estrildidae > Taeniopygia > Taeniopygia guttata. The sequence continues at coordinate 2,419,133 of NC_133029.1, read as the reverse complement.
TTCCCCCCAGAGACTGGAATCCAGCTTTGTGCAACTTCACCAGCGTTGCTGCCCCCACCCACCTGCTGTTTAAAACTCACAGGATGTCAGTTGAGCAATGTTTGCTTAAATCAGCACTAAAAAAAGCACCTGCAATCAGAGTTTCAGACATATTCAAGAGTGGCTGATCACAGAAATCACTTCTTTCTGCCGGTAAACACGGCCAAGTGGTTGCATGCTTTGCTTGTTAATACATTCAGGGCTGTGTGGCAGATTTGCTGTTTCTGCCTTTCCTAGGCATGGCCTCACAAGTGTTTTGTGATTTAATGAAATCTCAAGGAGCTGAAGAAAAGCATCGAGTTCAGTATAAACAAATCATTTATTGCATAAACAAATGAGGTCTAAATTACAGTGATTTTTCAGCTGATACAGATCAGTGCAAGGTAAATAGTCATTTACTTTACACCATGTAGTTGCAAGAACACAAATGCACTGAGGTGTTGAAGAGCAGAGGCTGCAGGTGGGGGATGATGGAGACTTGTCCCTTCCTCTGCCCAGTTTCTGCCTGAGGACACAGCTCTGGGCCCCACAAGGAAATCCTTCTTTTGCAGGCTCTCGTGGGAGGTGATGGCTGCGGACCCCTTAAATTTTTCAGGAGCTGTTCAAGCCAAATGAGACAAAAGAACCTCAGCCTTTTTCTTCACTTGCATTTAATTTCCTTCCCTTGCGTAGTTTTTTGATCTGTGAAAAAATAATTATTCCTTCATGGAATCTGATCAGTTGAGAAGAAAAAAAAAAAAAAAAAAAAAAATCTTGGTTTTAACCTTTCCTGACATTAATGCTACAGGGCTAAAGCAGCTCTAAATCAACTCTTGGGTTGTGGTTTTTTTTTGGTTTTTTGGGGTTTTTTTTACAGATAAAATGAATACTCAATTAATTCCTGTGAAACTGGAGCTCTGTTGGCCACTTTGAGTTGACTTTGGGAAATGATCAGGCTTGGAAAATGGGTACTGATGTCAGAGGATAGGTCCAATGGCCCAAGAATGCCCATGCCCACAGACAGACACAGTGCAGTTATAGCATCTCTGTATCACACGGTTTTAAAAGAAATATCCTCCTTATAACTTGTAAGGGAATCCTCTTATTGGGGTTGATTGTTCCATTTACTGGCAGGGATGCTAAAAACTGTTTCTTCCACCTTGGTGGCCAGCAAGTCTGTGTCTGCAGTGCTGGATCAGGGGTAGCTGCTGTTATCAGGCAGAAAATGATTCCTGTTAACCAGCTTAACCTTCACCTGAACTGTCAGCACTGTTAAGTTGTTGGTAATGGCACTCATTTGCTCCAGCTTGGTGCAGAAAATATTTTCCTGACCCAAATAGAGCTCTCCCATGTGTCTGTAGCACAGTGCTTGTAAAATATTTTCTTTGTCTTGTGCCTCTAATGATTAATAGTAAACCTAGTGGTGTATGTGAGTGAAAGCGTGGAAATTATAATTTCATTAATCACCTAATAATTGGGGTCCAGGGCTCAACTGTGACTTTAGCTTTTCCATCCTATGGAATTAAATAGAAATTTCTATTAATTACTGTGTCCCAGCTGCTGACAAGGCCTGTTCTAACAATAGATCATCATTTCATCATTCCAAGATGCATCACAACGAGTGCGGGGAGGGTAAAGGAGTTTGTGTGAACCAGCCTCCAGTGCCAGGGGGCTGCAGGAGGGAGCCTCTGTTCCACCACCCCTTTACCTCTAAATGCCATGCCTTAAAGTCTGGCTTTGCTGGGTGTGGGAACTCAAAATGTCCCTCAGACATTTTTGGATGTTCCAGGCCCAGGTCAGAAGCATCTGACACCCTGGCAGGCAGCTGGAAACAGCTGTGATTTTGGGTTTGAGCCATGGAACGATTTACCAACCTTGCAGGGAGAACAAGAAGTCACAAAGGTTTAGATATTATAGTAGAAGTAGTCACAAAGTAGAGGGAAGAATTTTTGAGTGCTGTACAGGGTGGTTTTGGTTTTGTACATGGGGGTCAGAGGGTTTAAGATGGAGGGATTTGGGCCTGCCCTGTCCTCCCTCTTTCTCCTTCCTTCCCTCCATGTTCTTGGTGATGTTGGCACTCCCAGATTGGTTTAGAGTAGAAAGGCACCATTTAATATAGGTAATGGGCATTGGGGAAAAACTGTACCCATGTAACACGTAATGTACCATATAAAAGACAGCAGCAGCCCTGGGCAGAGGGGGAGAGAAGAAGCAGTCGGGAGTCAGAGAGGATGTCAGGGTGTGTGTGTGCCTCTGCCTGAGCTGTGAGCAAACCACAGCAGCCCCAGAAGAAAATCTTTTAGATAACTTGCAATAAACTGCCTTGAGACTGAACAACAGAGACTGCTGAGCCTTTCTTTGGAAGCACGGGTTGGGGGAGAGACTTTTCCACCACACGGAGCCCCTGAACCAGGGTGGTCTTTGACAGCTGGACATTTAGGATTGTTTGAGACTTTTAACAAACTTCACCTGGCTTGTGGAGTCTGCCCCAAGCTGGAAGGTTGCACTCATATGTCCCTGGTGGAACGGGGCTGCAGTTGTTGGGTGGTGCCACATCTGGTACAAAAGGTGTTGGAATTAAGGGCACAGCGTGTTCATTAACTTGTGCATGGCAAAACATCTGCTTGCAATTCCCTCCCTGTGCTCCAGCTTGTTGAGGAGGGTTGAGCAGATGTGTGGCTAAGTGGCAAATGAGGAGAGAGTGCTGTGCCTGATTTTGTGTAACCAAAGAGCAGCTTTGTGGCACCATGAGCATCCCGTGTGCCCAGCTAGGCTGGGAACAGCAAATGCATCTCCAGCTGCTGTTCCAGCCCTCCAGCTGCTGGGAGCAGTGTTTGCCTAAATCTTCCCGAGGAATTCTTCCTGCTCGCTGGCTCTCTTATCTGCCCTAAGTACAGAAATAAATGAAGCCACCAATGTGTGAGCAACATTCTGAAAATAAAGACTCCATGCATAGAGAAATAATGAATTTTCTAAGTTCTATCTGTGGAGATAAGGCAGAGGTATCCATGGCTGAGATACTGAAATGATGTAACTAAGGCAACTGGAATAATAATTTGACATCAGAAGGAAGCTGGTATAAATGGGATTTCAGGGAGCTGTATACATTTTCCAGAGGTTTATTTGAGCTCTTTTCAGGAAAAGTGAAACTTAGCAGAAACATAAAAATCTGTTGTTGTGGTAAATCTCTACAAAAGTCTGGTTTTGAATGGAAGATAATAGGGGATCCTCTAAAAACAAATATAGCATTTTAAAGGTTTTCATATTAAACCTTCTAGGCCACAAACTGTGTAGGATTTTAGAAGCTGGTTCCATGTTGAAATATTCACATTTGTGGCCCTGGGAGGTACCAGGGTAGGAAGCAATTAGAAAAACTCAGCTAAGCCTTGTTCTGAAGGAAGGTTATTGAGCTGAATGGGCTGAAGTTGGGAGACAATTAAGAGAAAGAGAATTTTGGATCTGAAGCTTTTTTACTGATATAGTAATTTTTGTTCATATTTGTTAATGGTGATAGCAGTTTGTCACGAAGGAGGAAATAACCCCAGCACCCACTTTTGGGCTAGAAAACAATCACCTTCTTCATATTTGGTACTAAGTTACCACCTTTTCTCTTTGCTTTTCTGTTTTCCATCTTCTGTGGTGTGGAAACAATTTTTGTCTGAATGTGTTTTGATTCAATCCCAATTTCTTAGAAATGAACAGGCATATACTGTTTTCTCTCAGTTAGGGCTTGTATTAAGTTTGTGCTTTACTGTAGTTTAATACTCAGTAGTGGGATTATTTTTTATGCATTTATACTCCCTTTTAATTTACTTGGATGTATAAAGAATATATAACATTATAGGAAACTTACACAAATCTTAAAACTGAAGTCTTAAAAGTTACACAAATCTTAAAATCTTTCTTTGCTGACCATATTGAAGATAAGAACATGGAAAGAAATAAAAAAAGTCACAAACCTGTTTATTTGCTCTTTTTTTGTACCTGTTTCCTTTTTTCTCCTAATGTAATTTTCTTCCTACTTTCTTTCACAGTCACAGAGATATTTATATATTCCCTATAGAATAAAGCACTATGATATTACACCCTCAAATAAGGACCCTGCAGCTCCACATACGTCAAAATTACTCCAGAATTAATTTTCTTGATGAGGGATGCTGTGTATTGCAGTGAATGCTCGTGTGTTTTTATTGGTGTGCATTTGAGACTGGCATTCTTAGGGCAGCCAATTTCCAGCACTCTTTGGGTCATGAAAAAGACTTTTTGTGCTTTCTTCCATGAGTACTATAAATAATGAAATTTTTTGTATTTGTCCCTTCCTTGTAGGGGCTGAGAGCAGCAGCAGCAGTGATGTGGCAGGAATTGCCATTTGGGATCCTGCTGGCAAATAAATATAGTGTAGCAAAAAGGTGTCATTACAATTCCTTGTTTTGCCCAGGTCGTGCAAGGCTGTGATTCATTAGCACCAAATATGCTACAGAACATAACTGCTGCAGCCTGAAGTGGTGCAAAAATGGAAAGGCAAGAAAAAAATTGGATTTTAAGGAGAAGGAAGGGGGAGTAGGTAAGGGAAGTCCCTCTAGCAGCAGTTGAGGATATTCATTTTCACTTGACATTGATAAAATGAATATGCAATAAAAATGAATCTGCAATAAAAGGAAGTTATGTAAAAATTACTATAGAGATGAATATTAGGCATAGCCAATATTCATAAACCTTTGCATAGGATTCTTTTATGTCCTTTATGATTGTTCTTTCGCTGTGTCTTCCAGTCATAAGCTCTTCAGTTTAGGAAAAAGACTTGTCATACAATTTGTGACAGATTTATGGTAATCAAAAAAATTTATAAGTGTTATCTTTCTTTTTGTGAGAATATATTGCTTTAAAACATGTGCCCTAAAACGAGTTTTGGGTGCTTTCACTTCAGTAAAGGCAATCCTTCAAATATGGGGGGACAATTAGGATATGAAGATTTTATTATGAATGATGTGAGGAATTTTTCTTTCCATTTACACCAACCCTTCAGGTCCCTAAAACTTCTTCAGCAAAGGGCAGAAGGATAATAATTATTGGTTTTGACAAGCAGGAGAATACATTTTTGCATCCCTCCATCCTACACTTGGATTAACTTTGGATTCTGGACCTTTCTCATTGTTTCAGCATATTTAATTTGCTCTCTCAGTAAATTTTGTTGACACTTTTTACTTGCTGTAATTTAGGATTTCAAGTTCACCTTGAGCTAGGGCTGCATACCAATGGAGGAAATCTTTTAATTTTTTAGTTTTAATTTTTGGTGGAAGGTGTATTTGCAAGCAGGTTCTGTGTCCTTGTGTGGAATATCAGCTCTACAGCCTTGTGCATGCCATGTTTTATTGTAAGGATTTTTAGCAAGAAATGTTTACTTTCTCTATTATTTTTTTTCTGCTGGTGCTTTGCTCTAACATGGCAGTTGCCTTATGTTTGCTAAAGGTTTTTTGCAATATAGGTGCAATCTGGGGAGAATATATAACATTTCCAGTAAAAGTAATTCTTATGTCAAGACATGGCCATGTTACAGACTGTAAATTTTGACTTCACTGGCAACCTCTGCCATCTTTTCCTTGCTGCTCCGTGCAATCCTCTATTGAGCAAAATATTGTCATTGTTATTCTTTAAATAGCATGGGCACATAATTTCAGTAGCAGAAGGGTAAAAATGTCTCAACATCTCTTCCTTATTGTGTTTGTGATTCATTCCACTCTGCAGTGTACCTAAGGTGGCATTGCCTGGTAAATGTAGTATCTTATTAGAATCTCATTAGCATTCTTTTTTAATGTGTGCTGCAGTTGAAGTATCAGAGGAGAGCTCCCTTGTCCAATTAGTGTCATTGCTTACCTGAAGACTGTTACAACACAGAGTGGTTTTATTTATTTGGTCATAACTGCCGTGGCAGCTGGGAGCCCCAGACCTGTGCTAGGTGTGAGAATCTTTCCAGTACTGGAATTTTTTGAGTATTTTAGTTGACCTTCACTTTGCCTGTGCCCATTGCAGGGGTTCCCATAAGATGAAGGTGCTGGAACGTGGGCAGCTCCTTTGCTGTCGAGATCCTTTTGCCATTCAGGTCCATCAGGCACATCCTGGGGTCAAGGAACATCTTGGGGTCATGTGTGGGGTGGCTCTGATCCTGCCAGAGGGGCACATCCCATGGCACCGACTGCCGAGTTCTGCGGTTTAAAAATTACTTACCATTGATTTGATAATTTTTTCTTTTTCGTTGTTGATTTTATTTAGAATTTGTTTGTTTGTTTTGCTTTGTTTTTTACTGTAGAGACTGTATGAGGAATATCAAGCTATTAACTCAGTTTTATAAAATATTAGCTTCATGTAACCAGGGAGATGAAGCTGCACTTACCCTTTCCCTTCCCTGGAGACTCCATCAGGGAAAGTGCACAGGACTGTGGCAGGATGAAGATGAACTTTCCTCCTGCTAAGCCCGTGCCCAGTGTTGTAAACATGTGGTACAAGTGAGGGGGTTCCTGAAGCAAATTGGAATTAATTCTGAGGAGCTGTTCCAAGCAGAAGGATCCCTGCAGCCCCTGGCTCCCAGCCGAGGGTGATGGGGCACTCGTGATTTATCAGCAAATATGGGACACCCCACTGATTTAAACTCTGCCTGGTGCAATTCTACCTTGGAGCACGACCTCAGTGAAGTCAGCTTCAGGTCTGTAACAGCACAAATGTAAATCGTGTGTCTCCCCAAAGCACCCCCAAATATTGACTGGTAATTAAAATTTGCATGGAGATGGGTGTACCTAGCCATCCACATGAGCTGGTTTAGAGTTTCGTATGCTTCATGTATTTGCATTATTTAAAATTTAAGCTCTACATCTAGTTGGGGGAGGGTGTGCACAGTCCTCATTTAAATTGGTAAGAATCCATATTTCACATGCATTTTCAGAATTGCGTGACTACTAATTTTAGGAGAGAGGTAAATGCTTAAATGCCTTTGAGGACCAGAGAAGAACTATTTTCTTTCTTTTTTTTTTTTTTTTTTAAGTTTTTTACATCTTTTATGAAAATTCAAAACATGCTGGAATTTTCCTCTTGAGCTAAGAAAGTCTCAAGCTTTTTAAAATTGAAAGAAAAGTTAGGAAAGCACTTTTCCCATTACCTCAGAATTAATATTTTATTTATATTACTTGCACGAAGCATATCTCCATCAGTCTGAGATCTATGGTCAAGTGTATTCTTTCCATTTAACTGCAAGATTTCAAGATTCTCTGGGGATATGCTATCCAATATTTCTATTAAAAGAGAGCACATGCAATAGAGTCTGACTTCCCTAAGGAGGAAAGAATGAAGTCTGCCTGGATTGCTCTGTAGATTCAAAGGCAGAAGGGGCAGGAGGAGGGAGATGTGAGATTTGTGCTCAGTTAACAGCAAGACTTGGCCACGCTGGTGACATTTCAGCGTGGGGTCACTGGTCCTGGGGAGGTGAGCAGCAGAGGTGCCCAATTTCACAATTTGTGACAACAGAGTCATTTCCAGCCTGTGCAGGGTGGGGATTTCTGACTGCACTTTGGCCAGCTCCTCTTTTTGCTCTTCTGAGGCACCAGAGCACACCTGGAACCCGTGTGTGTGCAGTCAGGACATTGTTTTTTGTCTCTGAGGGGTTGCTTTGATAGAATCCTGCCTCTGAGTCGTTCTCCATGTTGGCACAATATTCCATTTAACACTAATTAAAATTTATAGACAAACCTTGGGACAGATATTCCAGTAATCAATATAAAACAGTGAACTGCCTCCCAACATTGTAAATTAATGCATCTCTCTGTGTTGCATCAGAATTTCTCCCAGATGTGGTGAAGTAGGAATTGCTAGTTGAAGCTTCTGGGTAGCATTTCCATGAATTGTTTCCAGCTTTAAATGGGGATAAGAAACATGTGTTTCTATGAAATCTTCACACCAAGTTCCTTCTTCACTGCCAGAAAGAGAAATAAACTTATCTATAGCAGTCTTCACTGGCTTTACTACTGCTAGTTAGTTTCTAATAATTAATGGCATAGGTGAGATTATGGAATTAAGCCAATGGAGTGATGTTTCACCTGGCAAGATTCAGTAAAATGTTGGAAAAAGTTGGAAAACAGTCATGGATAAATGACAGCTTGGATGGAGTGCAATGCTTTTTCTTGTAGGTTTGATAGTTTCTGAATACCAACAGTTAAAAAAATAATACAATTAATTGTCAATTATTTCTTGGGCAGCTATAATTATCACTTAGTTAAAAATTAGTTAGTGTTTCTTCTGAAATTAGGATCTTGGTAAAGATTATAGAAACTCTTCAGACTGAAACTCATTTGAAACAGAAAATTCAATGTAAGCTACATGTGATTGAAGATGAGAAATTTTTCCCAAGCTCCTTTTGTCTGGTATAAATGTGCTGATTTCTGTGAAACAAGTATTTTAAAGTGCTAACTCTTTGATACTCATCTTGTGAGAAGTTTTCAATCTGACTTTATTTTCCCACCAATAATATATTCCGTGCTGTTTGGAAACTGCATGCAGCTGGCAACGCCACTTTGAAATATTCTTATATTAAAATGTAGCACGCAGTGATAAAGGGAACTGCAGAGATGTTAATTCTTGGTTTAACTGTGCCAAAAATTAGTGACTACGAGTTGGAATGTAATGAGAGGGGCTCTGAAACAAATGTGATAAAATGATGATGGGTTTAGCCTTTGCTGCAAGGGCACCTGTGTCGATGTTACCACTGAAAGGACTTGATCAATCCTAAATTAGCCTTGTCTTGCCCAGGTCCACAGGCTGTTGCCCTTATTTTTTATGAAGAACAAAGGTTTTACAGTAGAGTCAACTTTTCACATCCATGACAGATTGTAAAGCACTGGTATAAGCTCTGTGGCCTTAACTATGGAACTGGAAACAAAAAAATCAAATAAAATACCAATGTAAGATTTGAATAGAGTCAAAATAACCTGCTCTTGATGTCTTTTTGAGTAATGGACTAAGTTGAAATGGCAAAAAAGAAAAAAAAAGATCAGTCAGGACTATTAACATCTGGTGGAGTCTTTGGAAACAAATATAAATGAGAGACCTGAGGGATGGGTGGGCATCCTCAGGCATCACCACCTCGATGTGATGCAGATTTTGGGGTTTATCCACAGCCAGGAGGAGCCAGGGCAAAATGGGCCTGGCATCATCACAGCCTCTGATCTGCTCTGCCCAGGAAAATGAAGCTGTTTGGTAAAGACCTGATAGGCAAAAGCTGAGCTCAAAATAGATGAATTAATTTGGTGGAAAGTGATTAAGAACCACACGGATCTGGAGGGGTTCATCAGTGGGAATTGGGCTAATTTGGTGGAAAGAACATTTCTTCAGTGGGCACTGCTGGAGTCAGAGGAGGGCACAGCCTAATACTCCTGAATTAATAATGTCTGAAAACAGGTTTGAAGTCCCAGGTGGTTTCTCCAATTAATCTTTTGTTTAAATAAGGTAAGAAAATGTATTTTCATGTTAGAGCTGACCACTGGGGAATTAAAGTAGGAAAATAAGAATTCCCAAAATGATGTGGGATGGGTTTATGTACATCTCTATCAAAAAATATTTTTAAAAAATAATAGAGAGGTAAATTGCGACTTGATTTCAGTATGCTGATTAATTTGTTTCTCAGTGTACATTTCCCAACAAAAGTTAATGAATCTGTTGAACTAATGAACTTTTCTTAATTAATAGAAGTTTCAATTTTCTCAGAGCAAGGGCACTGGAGAAGAGAGCAATGAATATCACACAAACAAGAGCAATGAATAACACACAAATAAGCACATACTGGTTTTGTCAAATAAAACACAGAAAGGATTGAGTTGTTTTGCTGTATCTATACAAAGCGTTGCTTTTCAGACTCCAAACTTCCTGGTGGAATTATGAGGCTCAAGTCAAGTGGAGTTTGTGGTCATCAGAGGGCAAATCCTTCAGGTCTCTTCTGTGTTCCACAGTCCAAGAGGAGCAAGCTTTTCAAGAGTGTAAGATGCACTTAAAGCTCCAAACAAGGGAAATTTTATTTTCTCCATCAGTATGTTAAATTACTTTAATAGAGGAAAAAGGATTGGATACATCATTTCTATTTATAAAAGTAATGGTTATGCTTTTATTCTGCTAAGTGGCTACTTGGGATTGCCAAAGATGATTTGTAAAATAGGAAGCCAGAGTTTAACTATGCAGATTTTTAGAGGTTAGCAGGACTACATGTTCCATCCTCCTTCTGAAGTGGGAAATTTTTTGGGCTCATACAAAAAAAGGGAAGTAACTGAATGTGAGGGAGAGTAGGAAGAATTAGAGATGCTGTGAAGGGCCAGTCAGAAGGAAGTTTAAAAAAAATAAGATTCATTGGTTAACAGTGGGCTAGAAGCAGTGTAGAGAAAATGGAACTGGACACTTTGCTTTGCATTTATTGGCACTTTTGAGCTTTAATTCCCAGTTCCAGGAATTGTGTTACTGTTGAAGTTTCATGTTTCAGATTAACCCTGTAATGATCCCCAGAATGGAAGGGAAACCCACTATAGTTGTGTAATTTGAATAATTCATCTCTCGGGGAGATGAAGACCTTAATGCACATTGCTTTAATTCCCAGCCTTTGGTGCAATCCTAATTCCTGCTGCAGCAGGCACAGCAGTGAAACGCTGCCTTGGAGATGGAAGCTGGAAAATAAAACCTCTTTGGGGTGGAGGGGAGTGTGTCTGTGCAGTGAGCACCAGCACAGTCCGTGCCAGGAGCAGGTGAGTGCCCCAGCCCCTCTCATGCTGCCTTCAGGAGAATCAGGTGGGGGAAAAAACAGTAAAAAGATTAAATATTCTCTATTGCATTGAAGGCCAAAGTATCTTAAAAGGTTGAAAAACAACTCCTGGAGGGCTGGAAAGGATCTCCTTGCAAGCCCCCGTTTTTCTCCCCAGCATTTATGGGAAATCAGGCATGTGATGATTAATCCCTGTGTTACATTGATTGAGCTGTTTGTACAAACTCAGCTCTGCTAATGTACAGCTCCATCTGTAGAGAATACAGCATATTCAGGCACTACAATGGAACAATCAAGGAAAGCACCTTCCATTCTTCCTGGGAGAGTGTTACAGGAACAAAGTACAAAAGTAAGCAAATGAAAATGTTACCTTAATATCAAGTGAAAATATTCCTCTAATGCTTTTATGAGACTTTGTTCAGAAATCTGGTCTTGCTAACGTTCAGAACTGTATTTGTGTTTTGAAAATAAAATCTGGTTTGCCACACTCATTTTTAACTTGTGTAAATATTTGCTTGTATTTTCATATTCAACTGTGTGGTTTTTCTTTTTCCCACTATCACAGATGTAGGCAATTTTCTATCCCTTCCCCCCAGCACTTTTTTGGCAGCTAATGAATGCGGTCCTTTGGATCTCATCTGATCTTTGGCAGGATATCTGGAATTGATGTCCTAGGATGTGTGTAGCTAACTCAGTAATGATGTTACAGGAAAACTAAACACTCCAAGCCACAAAGCTCTATTCAGAAATTTTATCTCTGATCCAGAGGCAAACTAAACCCCACTGCAGTCCCGTGAATCACAAACAGAATATTCAGTAAAGCACACAGAGAGCCAAAGGAGTGAGAGGGTGATCCTCCATGGAAAGTGTAATGCCAGCAAGTCAGAGTGCTGGGACTCCTTGTCAGGGGATTGTTCTGGGCTCCTGAACAAGTTGCTTAATTGTCTCTCCATCGTCCTGAAAAAGAACTATAACCATGTAATGCAAAGTCCTGTTGGTGGATGGGTTTGTATCCCTGCTCAGTATTGAGATCCCCCTGTAAAGTCAGTTTGCATTTCGGCTGCTTAGAGCTAATTCCTGCCTCTCTGTGAGCGAGGCAGCAATTCCACCCAGGATTTATCCAGGATGCTCCCAGTGCCAGGAGCGATCAGACAGCACCTGAGCTGATGGGAGACGGGTGGAGGACTCTGTCACTCTCCTCATCTCTTTGGAATAATTCATTAAATGCTTTTACCTGTGTCAGTTACAGGTAAAACCTACTGTGGAATTACTTGTCTCTGTTCTCGTTAATCCCTTGCCTGTCAGCTCTCATCAGGCATTACATCCTCCCTGCCTTGGCAATTTCCAGCATGCAAATTCTCTGCATGATGAAGTGCTGCTACTGTCTCAGCCAGGTGTACATTATGGATTTGGGTGTCACATATTAATCGTATAGTGATATTTCTCTTTGTAGTTTGGACGCTTTCTAGAATAATTATTAACACCAAATAATTGATTTTTTTTCCCCCCCATGGAATTAGACGTTTATATTGGTTTCTACTGACATATCAGATGGTTGAAATTTCAGTTGCAGTGGATGGGTGTCTCCAGCACACCTTGGCAGGTGTATAATGCTGGAACACTTTGTACATGAGGTGATTTCATTGACATTAGCAGCCCCAATGCTTTCCTGAAATGCAGGTACCCCAAGCCTGGGCTCTAGCAGGCATTTCAGCATTAAACCTTTCTGTAAAATGGCAAGTCAAAAAGCTGAAGTGTTGTATGTCTGCATTTACCTGCTGTTAGAGAACAGAGAAACTGCAGTTATGTCTTTAAGTTTCAGCCTGGACAGATACATGAAGCTTTTAAAAGGCATATTGTTCCTGATGCTGTTAAAACCTTTCATTTACACAGTATTTAGGTTACTACACTGGCTTAATTCTGACTCAGCATATTCCCTTGTCTTAGGGAAAAGAACAAACCTTTAGGTTAATTTTATTCTGTCATATAAATTACAAAGTACTGATAAAATAGTGTGCTGTGCATTATAGATATATTCTTTTGTTTGTTTGTTTTTTGGGTTTTTTTTGTTGTTTTGTTTTTTTTTTTTAAAGAGGGTGTTGATTCAGCCATTCATGGACCTTAATGCAGTTGAAGTAATTTTTCTGTCTTGACCAGTGAAAGGGAGACATTTGGATTTTGCCTTTACTCATACTGAGCACCACTCTCCTCCCAAATAGCCCTGCTGGACTCGAGGCAAGCTCTGACTCCAAAGACAAAACCCAGGGATTGCTGAGAGCCCTGTATTCTGCAGGACTGGAATCTGCACTTCCAAACTGATTAGAGGAGCATGTTCCCCATCTGGAAATTGTTCAAATACTTGCAGTCAAGGGAGGTTTTATCCAGCACCATTTGTTTCAGATGTCTGCCTGTTAATGTTGAAACATTTTCTGCTGTATTTGGAAAACTCTATATCTTGACTAGGCACTAAAAATTTCACTCCTCAATCTGACTTGTATCTGCACAGCTTCTATGTTTCACTCCACTTCCAGCCCAAAATAACCTTCCTGTAAAATCTTTGCAATCCACAAATCTTTCACCAGCTGAAGCTTTTGAAACAAGTCACCCCAGGAAGGATGGGACTTCATCCCTGGTGAGAGCTAATATTGCACATACATGTTCAAAAAGCAGATGATTCCTGTCTCTGTGAGGTCATTCAATTTAATTTCTAGATGATTATTGTGGTTACATAGCAAAGGGAACAATTCTCTGTGGCAAATGCTGTGTCAGAGCTTCAGAGGTTTTGCAATGGCTTTAATTTAGTAATGTGGTTTTTAGGTGGTGGTAGAGGGGAGCCAATAATCATTGTCCTTACAAATTGCCTGCACCCACTCATAGATTTGGTGACAGGAAAATTGGGAGTTTCATGTTGCATCCCCAAACTTAACACTGAGTGGGGAGCAGCAAAACATGAAATATGAAGTGTGGTGGACTGGCAATGAATGGGATGTTTTAAAAATAACCTAGAAAATCTTCTTCCACTCTCCACAGAGACACATAAACCCATGGCCTACCCCAGCCCTACCAACCAAACCCAAATTATTTATCACCGAGTTAGCTGGAATCTTTCTCAGCAGAATGATGGATTCACTCAGTTTGTCCCAGTGCTTTAAGAGCTGGCAGAGGACTTGCCAAAAGTAGTCTTGTCCCCATAATTGGGCTTTTAATGTAAAATCAGTTCTTGGTGGATTTTTTCCTTTCATAAGTTTGCAGCTCTGTGAGAGGAGTTCTGGTTTGCAGCCCTGCTCAGGGGCTGGAACCTGTGTCCAAGGGAACATCTCTTCTTCCAGCCACTCCTTTTGGCTCCTCTCAGGGTGCTGCTGCCAAATAAATGAACAAATCTTCAGTCCTTCCAGGCATTCAATACCTTAATTTATTTTTGTTAAATAATATCTTGGTATTCTAGAGGTACTGACATTTTTTTGCCTGAGTTTGAGATTCATACACTTATTTCCTGGGTGTTAAGTGGAGTTTTATTCCTTTTTATTGGGTTCTCTGTGTGTACTTAAAAGAAGATGACTGCTTTGGGGGTTGGGTTTTTGGTTTTGGGTTTTTTTTGTGTATAGGGTTGCTTACAATTCTGAGAGCTTCCAGCAACCAACACCTAGTTTGGTTCCTGGCTATGTTGCTTCTTTAGTGAAACAAGTTTAGTTCCACTTCTCCAGTTCTAGTGTTTAAAGACTGGTTCAAGGTGTCCTTGCTGTTTTTATCTGTTTTTCCAGTCAGAGCAGAGCATGGGCAGAGGGGCTCATTGCAGCGCTGCTCTGTGAGTTAAAGGTGCTGGAAAAAATTCAGGGCCAGGGAAAGCAGAGACTTCCTTCCAGTCCTGTGTGCCAAAAAGGGCCAAGAAAGGGTGGGATGGCCACAAGCAGCACAAAAGATGGGCTGGCTTTGAGATATAGGAGGTGAAGTGGATCTGCAGGAGCATCAGGCTTCTCTGAAGCCCCAAAATCAACTTCTTGTTTTATCCTTCTGTGTTGAACTTCAGAGTTCTGAGCTATTGGAATGCCTTTGGAGTAACTGGAGTGCCAGCTGGAAAACATTCCTGCTGCTCATCTCCTCTCACAGCAGTAAGAGATGGGGGATTAAAATATAAATGTGCTCTGGAAATATTAAAATTATGAAGGAAATAGGTTTATTAGTTTTGTGCTTTTAATAAGAGCTGTTGGAAATTCTAAAGCTCTGCCTTTTCATGCAATTGTGTGTCTGTGGGTATTCCAGAGGGAAAGCTGTCTCTGGGAAAAGCTATCAGAGAATGAATGCTGCTGAATGGTTCATTTATAAGTTGCTTTATTTAGTTAGGAGTTGTTCTGTTGTACTCCCCTCTATAATACCTAAACATTTCCATGCTGTAATAGGCTCATATTCTTAAAACCTTTGGGAAGGTGTGCTGTCCCTTTGATCTCAGGGGCTGGACACCATGACAAATGAGGCATGGCAGACTCCCTTAAGTAGCCTTAAGATTCATGTGGAAGTGGGGCAGGAATATCTCTGTTTTTTCAGGCTTATTCCCAAAGGACAAACTTTTCTGGGTGCACAAAGGAGGCTTCTGGTGAAAGCCACTGGGAATGTGGGAGTTTTCCTGGTGTGACCTGAGATATCTGGCATGCCTGAGTTGCTGTGTTGAACATGAAGGTGAGCACTTAAATTCTCTGTGTGGGTTGAGGAACAGTAAGCAATAAATGGTATTATTGACCCACTTTAATTGCCAGTTGAAATAAATAATTTCTGGACATAGAGTATTTCTCTTATGCTACATAAAAATCTCTTGTGTGGGCTTCATGGATTTGTCCCAGGAAAATATATATTGCACCCAAAGTTAACTTGTCTTGATTGTTGAGATTTCTTGTTCTTGGTGGTGGAGAATAATGACATTTTTGGGTTTGATTGCTCTTTTTTGTTTATTTGGGGTTTTTTTAAGAGTCCCCAGCATTATTCTCAACAGAAAAGAGCCAGGAGTTGCACTCATTCATTGCAGTGCTTCCCAAAGTACTGACTATGTGTGTTATGAGCTACTGAATATTGAGTATATTCCAAGAGTTTCTAAACTTTTTTTTTTTCCCCTTAAACTTTTCAGAGAGTAGGAAAATATTCTTAAACTTGTGTCTTAAATGTGATCCAACATAGGCTTTTCTTGCTGTAATTTGCATGGAGCTTAGATGGCTTAACAAACAGCTTTTTTTTGGGTCAGCTACATGATGCTGATGCAGCACAACACACTTTTCTGCAGCATTTACCTTAATTAATAGAGTTTCTGCATGCTTCCTCTGAAGTCCTGGATACCAGGTTCAGAAAAACCTCCCGATTCCTTAACCTTTATGATCAGAAGGAGCAGGAGGAAAACAAACTGCTTAAAATGAAAAGCAGTCAAAATGGTTTTTAAAAACCACTTTTAGAGTATGAATATATGCATTATTTTAGGGCTGGAAACAGGGAGAGAAGGTCTGCAGTTTTTTCTGTGAGTCTACACTTGGAGATGAACAAGGCAGTTCATTGAAATCTGCTTGTATTTTCCACAGAAACAAATCTATCTGTCTGTGTCATTGTCTGTTAAGAAAATGCTACCGTGAGGAATATTTGATGCAGTATATTCTTATTTATTTGTATCTCTGTGACATTTTGTTAAACATAAAAGCAAATGGGAAAATAAGGTGCATCGGGGGGGTGTTATGGCTGAGAGGGAAGTTTATCACTAGGCTGTCATTGACAGCAGAAAGGATTCATAGACTCGAGTGTCACACCATAACACATTGCTGACAGCAACTTATTTAAGTGTATCACTGGGAATTTAATCTCTGTGCTACCTTCAAGGTTAGTAGCTAGAGGATACTTGGGATCAAAGAAGGGAGAGTATGAAAGAATCTGTTAGAGTCTAAACTGAGTGCTTAACTCAAATGTTGAAATGTTTAGTGCCTGTGTTTAGCTGAGTCTGTTGTAGTGGTTTGGTCATCCAGAAAATAGTGCCATTCTTGAGGACGAGGCATGGTGTGCCTCAAGAAAATGATTTATGGAGTCAGCTGAGCTTTGTCTGCAAGAAAAACTGAATGACAGCATCTTGGAGAAGTATTTTCATTTTCCCTCATAAGAACTTGCTGACAAACTTGTTGATTCCAGGTATGGGCTCAAAGGAGGTCTGTAAAGGGTGTCTTCCTTTAAAAGTGTCTTCTGGAGCTTCTGGAAAGGAATAGGAGGGGATAAGGAAGAAACTGAGAAAAAATTGGGTTTGTTCATTGAGTTGTGACCCAGAGTAAGGAGTGAAACTTCAGTAACTGCAGTAGAAGCTTAAAATATTTGGGATAATTGAGCTAGTTAGATGATTCTGGCTTAAACTGGAGTGATGGTGTGTGGAGGGAATTCTCTGAGGGAGAGAGGAGAAAAGGCTCAAGGCAAATTTCAGTCACCTGAAGCAGGATGTGGTGCCTTGTGGCTTTCCAATGACCAAAAGCTTTCTTCAGTCTTCGAGATGGTCTTTAGCTGCCTCTCCTGAAGTGAAGTCTATTGATGCACTGATATCAAAAGCCTGGAGTCTCTGAGCTAACACACTCCCCCTTTGCCCAAAACTGCCCGTCCTTACCATGGCACTCCTGTTACTGCCCAGCAAGGTGGAATCCATGCTTCCCAACACATTCCTCACCATTTATAGCTCCTGATGCAGTGCCTAAAGCTTGATTTGTCACGTTGGGATGACTCCATATCAAGTGCCATGAATCAAATTATTTTCTAACACAATGGCTTTAGCACCTCTGCTGCTGTGATGAATGGCTGTGCAGAGGCACTGCAATAAACACTCCAGAGCAGCAAGGTTTATCCCATATTTCCAATAAAACCTGCCCACTTGTCCACTCTTCACTTAGCTAGAGAGCAGCACAGGAAATTGTTTTCCTTTGTGGTAAACCCACATCGGTGTGTGTCGTGAGCTCTTTGGGAGGGATTAATTGTGCCTGGGAGAGAAAAGTCCCTGAATGTGCAGGGCAGGGAGCTGGGGGGATCCTGGGAGCTCTTGGGAGTGGGAAAGAAAACCCAGCTGCAAGCCTTGAAAAGCCTTCATGCTGGTCTTGTTGTCTTCAATTTTTAGGCCTCTGTGCATGTCACTCCCTGTGTTTTTGTAATTATTTCAAGAGTTAATGATACGTGCAGGGTTTGAGGCTTGCAGTCTGATTCTCCGTTCTGAGTGCAAGTTAACTCCTGGCAACTTGACTGATGTGAAGGTTCTGTTCTGGCTTTCCAGTGAAACAAGAATTAACCTATCCTTTTTTTTTTTTTTTTTTTTTTAATTAATTTTTTTTTTTACTTGTATAAAAATTAGAGAAATAAGAACACTGGCTTGCTGAAAAGGCCTTTCAGTTGAGTACCTTAAAGCATATCATGAAATATAAATTATTTTCCCTTTCTGTCCATTATAATCCATTTGTTGATGGACTTATCAAGTCACATTGCAGTATTCTGGAGAATGTAGATCATGAGGGAGAGGAAAAAGCCCCTGAGACATGAGTAGGACATTTTAGAGACATTTTCATTTTGTGAAAAAGGAAACACACACACCTATGACAGCACAGACATGCATGAGCAAATTTTAAAATAATTATACTTGCATTTGCTTCCTGAGTCTTTGATAGTCTTCTCCCAAATCAAAAGTTTTGACATTCAAATGATGTTTTTTGTCCTTATAAAATGTTGGAATACAAACCCCAGGGCTGTATTGACAGGAAACTGGGGCTGCTTTCTCAGGGCTCCTTTAACTGCAGCAAACACCATCTCATTATTGACAGAACAGTTTCTCTCCAGGTGAAGGCTCACCTTCAACCAGGACTTTTTAGGACATAGCTTCATATGGAAACTCTTCTCTTTTTACAAATATAGTTTGATATTTTACACGGGATGTTTTCTAGGCTATCAATTTTATACTTTCCCTTTGGATTGCATGTTACTAATGCATTGCAATTTCTCCAAAATGCTGTGGAAGGAGAGACCTCCTCCATGGTGGTTATCTGGATAAAATAGCAGCTTTCCACTTCAGGGACTGTATTTTGCATTTAATTTGAAATCCCTGTGAGAGATATTGAACTGCTGGAAACAATTTGGGCAGCTTGTGGAGTGCAATATCAAGGCCCATAGATAATGTGAGAGGTGGGGTTGTTGCCTTTTTTTGCTTTCAAAACTGCAGTGTCAGAGCTAAGGACCCTCATATTTAACTGGATCTAAAATGTGTTTATTCTCTAAATAGTAAACTGCTGAAATCCCATGGGAAATATTATAACTATTCTTAACTAATTTCAATATTTTCGCACACTTCAGACACCTCATTATGAAGGGATTTAACACAGACTTGAGATTTTAGTCTGTCTGTAAACATCAATAATGAAATGGGTGTATTGATAAGAATAATTGCACCAGTTCTGTTTGGTTTCTGATATAAAGGTGTTTGCACCATCTGTGGACTAATTCTCAGTGTTTCTGGTTGTCCTCTGAGCAGCTGAGGAAGACTCAAAGACAAAAGTACTGAAAAATTCCTGAACTATTACAGGATTCGTGGTCTTCCTAGGCCTTCCCAGTGAGAGAAGAAATCATGTCCAAAATCTTGATTGGATCAGAATAGAAATTTTAAAAATCATTGTGTTGGCAACAAGTTTCACAGGGCAATTCCTCTGCTATTCCTATTTCAGTGTTGCTGTTGTGTGGTGGAGGGAATCAGACACAACTTTTTGGAAGGACTACACTGGAAATTTCAAACTAAAAAAATGTGTGAGAAAAATAAAATTCACTTCATCATGTAACATTTATATTGCTCTGCTACTTCACTAGGAGACAAATTGAGGGGATGATTTATTAGATAAAAATTACTTGCACGCACTGTAATCGCAATAAGTTAAGAACCCATAAGTGTATCCCAAAAAATGTAAAGAAAATGTGATAATATAACTTACTAACTCCTGTCCATACTGAGTATTTGGATATAGGCTGGAATTATTACCAATCGTACATTTTTTGTTATTTTGTGTTGGGCTTTTTGGTAGACTCTTCTATCTAAGTTTATCTAAGACATCTATTCTGTCTGGAAGCTGTAAGAACAGTGAAAGAGGGATCTCAGTAAACAATTTTATAATGTCACCTGTGGAATGTGTCTCCCAAAGTCACCTGCAGCATTTGCAATCCATGTTATGAGAAACAGGAAAATGTGCAATTTGAGGTGCTCAGTAACTTCATGGCTTCCCCAGACATTGAAGTATTGCAATGATGCTGTGCTAGTGAAATCTCCTTATTTTCTGATTTTAAATGCTCTTGCCTACTTCAAAACCTACTATTTAGTGAGAAACTTTGAAATCTAAAATTCCTATTCCTGCTTTAGTGTTTCAATCACAAAACTAAACCTGGATTTTTGGGGTTCAGTTTTATTCAGAATCAAATTATGCCAACATTAATTTCCCCAGGGAGGCTCCAGATCCCCCAGTTCCATGCACAGACTGACAGCATTATGTTTTGCTCTCCATGCCCCATGGAGGTGTTTTCTGGAGTGATTTTTTAAACAACCACTTCCAAAATATCAATTCCACCTGCTGCAGCCAACATTAACAACTACTGGATTGTGAGCTCCTAGGAAAGCAGCAGAATGTAACAGCATTAATTAAGTCCTTCAAACTATGGCAATGAGTAAAGTGATAATGAGCAAACCTCTTCTACATTCATTAGTTTCAGGAGAGAATATTTTTTTATTACAGAGCTGATTTTTTGGTAGGAACAGCCCATAATGTGATTGAAGTTTGAAGGTTCATTTGTATTAAATATGACAAAATTACATATGAAGCAGGTATGTGAATCACCATTCAAGGTTCCCCAGCCTTTTGACTCCCAATCAAAGCTGTATTGTTACTGGGAAATGCTTGAGACAGACCTTCTGTTGTAGCACCCTCAGCAACGTGGGATTTTATCCTTGGAGCTGAGGGAGGATATGAGTACATTTCAAATGAGGAAACAGACCAAACATTGATGCTCTTGCAGTAAATGAAATAGGAACGTATTAACGATGAGAAGAAAATCAAAGGCACTGCCTATGTGAGCACAGTCCTGTATGAATAGTTTAAAAATTGGTGTGTGAAAATCCATACTCTGATTAGAAGGACAACGTAGGACCCAATGTGTGAATAATGCCAGTATTAATGCCTGTTTAATAAGGAAAATTTAGTCTCTTTCTCTGTTTGTGAGCACTATTCTCATTGTCATTTCATTCTTCTTCTTCTAACAAGAACCTACATAGCCTCATATTCTTATTTATAGAACCTGCAAAGTGGATAGAGAGTCCCTACCTTCCCAGAACAGATTTAAAACCCCCCAAATCCAACCTCCCCTGAGCTTGAATTGCTTTCATTTCATTACCATCACTCGTGGAAGGCTCTGCTAAGGGCTGCCATGCACTGATCATTTATTTTGCAGCTTCTTTTTAAGTCGGTGCAATATTTAAAAAGCCCAAGAGCTGCCAGTCATTGGGAATGCTCGGAAAGGAGCTGCTCCCCTCCGGGAATGCTGCTTTCCCCATGCCAGGGAGGGCCTGAAGGCACAAGGCACAGAATGAAAATCAAACCAGGGGAGCTTTAGGGGAGTGCTACGTGCAGGTGGAGCCTCTGCAGAGTGAGCTCAGACTTCCCAGACATGCTGGAATCCTCTGGAAAGAGCTGAAGTGGCAAATCAGTCAATTTTCCTCATTTCAAGCTAAGATAAATTTGTCTGGATGACTTGTAACTCTCTCTGCTTGTGAATGAGAGCTTTTGAGTTAAATGCATCACTCCTGATAAGGGGAAAAAAAAAAAAAAAGATTAGGAGACAATGACATCTGCTGGCATTGGAAAGAGAAGGCATCAAAGCAGCACACCCTGAGGAAGGGAGGGCTTTGCTTTCCAGCTTCCTTTGGGCTGCTCCATGGAGCTGTGGGTTATTAACCTATAAACCAACATAGGAAAAGGCATTTGGGCTTATTCCTGCACCTCGGGGAGCAGAGGCTGCTGGTGCTGTTCTGCACCCAGCCTGGGCAGGAGGGGGTTGCAGCGAGAGGGAAGGTCCTGACCAGGAGCTGCTTCTCTGAAAAAGTCACAAAATGTCCCAAGAGACACTTCTGCAGCACTTTCTGCTGTAACCAAACATCCTTCGGGAGCTACGTTGTCCTGAAAAATCACAAAAGGAAAAATGACAGAATGTTTTGTTTTATTCCCTTGGTGGGATGGGATAGATCCCTTTTCAGACATTTCTTTTGGAACTCTCTGCTAGGTCTGTGCTACATGCAGTATGCAGCATCTTCCTATGGTGATGTCAGAAATCTTTAAAATATAAGTACATAAATCCTACCTGTTCTCCTATTCTGTTTTAATTTTTGCTTTGTTTTGTTTTGTTTTGGATTCCCCCCCCCCACACCCCTCAAAGTTAGGGACTTCTTATCCAACATTTCCTGCCTCATTTGTTTGGGGACCACAAGACTGGATTGAAAATCATAACATTTGCATTGAATATTTTAGGGAGATTTTTCTGCATTTGCTTTACAGCTTTGATTAAGATTCATATATTAAATCCTTCTGCAATCTCTTAAATCTCCAAGTGTCATGTAATCACATCCCTCTAGCAGCAGATATCTAAGGAAAATATTAAATAGGAGCTGTTATAAATTAAAAATTGAGATTTTTAGCACTGGAGAAAATTGAGCCACTGGTTTGTTTGGGGTTTTTGTTTTTTGTCAAATATTTCTTTGGGGGCCCAAAAGCCAAATGAAAATACTAAAAAGAAACCTTAGACTTCAGCTGGTGTGGGACTGCAGTGGTTCCTAAAGCTTCCCTTGAGCAGAAGTGGGAGAGGGAAGTGCAGTAAAATAAATACCCAAATGTGGCATTTGATTTGATCCCTCAGACTCAGTACAAAGGGAAATTTGATTACAATACA
Organism: Taeniopygia guttata; assembly: GCF_048771995.1. Classification (NCBI taxonomy): domain Eukaryota; kingdom Metazoa; phylum Chordata; class Aves; order Passeriformes; family Estrildidae; genus Taeniopygia; species Taeniopygia guttata. Next base: position 2,396,371 of record NC_133029.1, on the reverse strand, counting down.
AACAGCAGGCTCCAAGTATTTATTATTTATTCTGTGTTTTCCACTTGGTGTTCATCGTTATTAGAGCTTCTTTCTTGCCTTCCACCACTTGTCCTCAGCTCCAGAGTTTACCTTACCAGCTGCTAACTGCTAAAATTCCCCTTGCTGGCTTTTCTTTGCCCTTCCATTCTCTTTTTCTGACCACGCTTCAAATGTGATTTTTTTGCCAACCTGCTTTTCCTGTCCTAACCTGTGTAGTGAAAGGAGAAAGGTTCTCAATGGGATATAATAATCCAGATGTGAAGTCAAATTAGGATTATGGTTTCACTTCACAAGTAAGTGTGCTGGTTTTGTGTGGGAAATGTAATTTACTTATTTCTTAGCTAGGGAGTGTAAAACTGTGATTCTGCCAGTCAGCTGTCATCCATCTCCCTCTGCAGCAGGTTTTGCTGTTGGATTTATTCTTTCTGTTGGTGTGGGTTCTGTTCATTTTTTTGCTCCAAATCCAACCTGGTCACTCAGTTTGCACACTGTAGCTGGGTTTGTAAAGGAAACGTGTTGGACTATCACAAAAAGGAATAAAAAAGATGGAAGCTCTCTGGGCCCAAATGCTTTGAAAGCTCCTCAGCAGACAAGAAAAGAGTTGTTAGCATTCCTAGCACGCTGCTGGAAATGCATTATATATTGTTGCCACGTCAGTTTGTAATATTGGTACATGGCTTCAGTGCCTTGCTTGGGTTTGTAATTACATTTAAATAATTTAACTCCATTGCACCACCATGTCTAGTGGAAATGTATGATTCTGTAGGAAGACATTTCCTTTCAGATTGATCTAATGACTTCATAAAATGCTGCTGCTATTAACACTTGTTAACTATTGATATGCAAAAATAAAACTGTTAGCAGTGCACTGGAAGACATTAATAAATATGCTCACTTTCAAGGATATTTTTGAGAGCTGTTTGATAAGTCATCACTTGATTTGTGATGTGTCAGATGGCCTTAATAGCTTGGCTAGTTGTATTTTGCAGATCAAAGGTAGCTTTTATCAGGATCAGACTAAAAGGGTTCCAACTGGTGAGTGATCGAAGCCATCCAGTGAAATACAGAAATTGTCCTGCAGTTATGCAATACCCAGCTCAATTCTTGGATGTCAGCAAGTTTTCTTGGACTGCAAGTTTCAGATGAAGCTGGAGAAGGTGGTAGAGTGCACACAGTAGAGTTTTTTTGGTGTAGGTTTACTGATAGATTTATGCTGGGTGTATAAACAACTTCACAAATGCTGAAATTCATCTTGCATTTCACTTTGAATTCTCACAAGCACATTAAAGTTGCCTTCCAGTCTTCTGATGGTTTTGGTTTTTGTTTGGGTTTGTGGTTTTGGTTTCTTTTTTGTTTGTTTTTGTTTAATCATTGAAAACACTCTAGCACTAGTGGTGAGTATAAAGGCTTCCCCTCTGTTGCAGAATGTGACACCAGAGGAGCTCCTCATACCATAGAGACGTACACTGGGGACAAGGCACGATTCCTTCCTTGTGTACACGAGAAATGAGCCCATGTGCAGGCTCACAGGAGCAGCTAAACAGTAAATATTTACCTGGAGCACTCTGCTTTCCCCCTGCAATGCCAGTGAGTCCCTCAGCAGCACTGTGGGACAATTTATGGAGAGGCAGAGTCATTTGTCAAAGACACTTGGTAAATCTGTTGCACCTTCTTGTCCTTCAGTTGCTGATTCATTTCTTGCTGTCAGTCCATGAAATGGGCACAGGACTCTGCTCTCTCCTTCCTGGGGGTATCTCTGAGTTCAGTTTCTGGGTTTCTTTGGCTTTTTGCTTTCCCTTTTTCCAACCCCTTTATTCATCTCCATCAAATTTGCCTGCCTCTCCCAATCCTTTCCGTTCCTGTAATCCTTCCCTTCCTTTCAATTAAATTTCATTTCCTTTTCTAGAGCCTTTTGAATGTCCTCCAGGCTTTTTGTTCCTTTCTGTGAGGGAATTCTTGTGCAGGTCTCAGGTTTGCCATGCTCTGTGCAGATGATGTGCTCTGGCACCAGGCTCCAGCAGCATCCTGCACCTCCCACCAGCACTGGCAGCCTCACATTTGTGTAACTGGAGGAAAAAAAACCTGTCTGGATCAGGTTTTCCAGTCCATTTATCATAAAATAGATTTCCTTCTTCTTAGAAGCTTTCTACAGGGCACAGAGGAAAAATCAGACATATATGAAGCTAAGGTGAAATTATCTCACTGAAATGCCAGGACTGTCTTTTATACTAAAGTAAAAATGAAATTTATTTAAATTAGTAAAATTAATTTAAGTTAGTAAATTTATTACTTTTATTTACTATTTACTACTTTATTTACATTGTTTGGTTTTTTTTCTGTTTGTTTTCTAATTTTTTCACTAGTGGTGAAATTAGTGGATTAATATAAGTTCTTCTACCTGATAGTGGGCATGGCTGAAAAACCCTGAGGGTTTTTTTAACCATGTGCCTTTAAATATTTCTCTAAAAACTACCTTGAGGTTTTTTTGTTTTTCAGCTAAATGCTAACCATCTGACTTTGTATTTCCCTACTGAATGAAACATTTTCATCTGCTTTAATATAATCAATAACAAAATACACTTTGATTTGGAGAAAAACAGACGATTTAGTGTTGTTTGGAAAATGAGGACAAATGGCCATCTCACCCTGCTGTCACACACATTCCTTTGCTTGATTGAAAGTGCAGATATTTTCATTGCACGTTGGCTGTGTGCTTAATGCAATGGTCCTATCCCTACAGCTCAAAGCTAGATATAAATTACATATTGTTATAGTTGCTATGGCAAATAATTACCATTATTTAATGATAACTTATGAAACCATTAAGTATCAAGGCGAAAGTAGTTGCTAAAATGCAGAGTGCTATTTCTCAGTGGGATAAATAACAGAACTAGATTATTTTTTTCCTAGTTGTCTGGCTTTTTATCTGTTTTGAATCATGTACTTCTGAAATATTGGATTGATTTGGACACAGAATATACCTGTGTGTACTCTGGAGTTCTGCTTCTTGGAGTTTTAGAGATGTTTTCCATTCCTGCTCCAGCCTTCTCTCTCTCTCACCTGGTGTGGTTAAGAATTTTTGCCATTTTTACTTTCTCATAAATTATCCCTGCACTGCTTCAGGCTTGTCTAACTGGGGCTCACCTCAGCAGGGATTTCCCCTCAAATATCAGGGGGATTTGGATATTTGTCATAAATGGCATTCTGAGTTACAGCTGAGAAGACAGCACTGATGGAAGTTCTTGATGCTGGTCTCTGAAAAAAGGAAGAATTTCTGTCATGCACAAATCTTTTGGGATTGTTCATGGAAATCAACAAACAAAAAATTGTCACAGAAATTTTCTAGCTAAAAGAGAATCATTGTATTTTTCTCAGGAGGGGAACAGATGCAACCACATGGGTCGGTATAAGTAGAAACACTGAGAGCTCAATATTCTGCAGAGGAAAAATGGAAATAAATCTTAGGTGTATATTGTACTGTCAAACCCAGTAGTAATTTTAAGATTAATTTGCCTCCCTATTATTGATGCATGACACATATCCCCTGAGTTGAGCTGAATCAAACCCTGTTTATTTCTTGCCTTTTCTCTCCCTCCCTCAGCATTTGAAAGGTGTCTAATGTGGGAAGAGAAGTCTGGAGCTGGGTGTTATTTAAACAATGGATCAATCCAGAGCACTGTATACAGATAAATGGTGCTGGGAATAATAGCAGATTTTGCACAACTCTACCAAAAGTGTGGAAATTGCCATGAAAATTCAGCGTGTGTCTGTGAGTGCATTGTCAGTGTTGTTCCTCCTTGGCAATAAACTATTTACATGATTTTGCTGTGGTAAAAGTCAGTGGGTGCTGTTTTATCAGAGAGTTCTGGTTCATGACTAAACATTTCTGGTTGTTAACAGGGCATGAACTCATTTTAGTACCAGCTTTGCCACAGAGACTACACAAACACCAGATATTTTGGAATCCACGCTGTCTCTTACAATTTTCAGTGCTGGGGCTTGTCCAGGTTGACTTCTGTTCTCAAGAAACTGGACAGGATTGGCATTTGTAGGTCTGATCTCACAGAACTGGTCCTGCCTCATTTCTTGTCAGTGCACTTTGTCTGTATTGCAAATATCTGAAGGGAAGAGTGAGAAGTCGATTAGAAAATGTGGCATTTGCCCTAATTGATTAAATATCTTTGATTTGACAAGGATTAGAAATTTACAGTATGTAAATAGAATTATTAATTACATAAGATATTGTTTATGAAGATTCTTGATCCTCAGAGTGTAAACTACTTAGTAGGCAGAGCTGAAAAATTACCTCATTTTATGGTAAGACTTCCTGGAAAAACTGGGAGTGAACACAGTGAAAACCATGTGATATCAATAGATCAGAGCAGACATCATTGGCTCTTGGTGAGAGGTTGGGCATGCAAAAAAGCTGGGAGAAATAATCCTAATCAACTGGAGAGTGGGGATGGCAGCAGCTCTTCAAGGGGAAGGGAAACGTGAAAAATCCAATTCAAGTTTGGGGTTTTTTTGGGTTTTTTTTTATTTTAGAAATGACATCTGTAAGAATGGGAGATAATTAGATGTGTATCTCAGATAGACCTTTCTCAGCAGAGACTACTCTGTGACTGTTTTAGGCACAGGCAGTGCATTCATCTCTCTGAAAGGTGAAAATATTCAGAGTTTTTCAGGCAGCAAATAATGGCTTCAAAGAGCCCTGTGCAGTGGGGTGGTGAAATCAGGGCTGGGTCTGCCACTGCCCCACAGCCCAGAGCATTTGGGCTCCAGTGGAAATGAGGGGTAGGAGTGGGCAGCAGCTGCCACAATTCACCTTCTAGAAAAGGACAAAAAAACACATTTTTTCAGCAGAATGGTGCTGCAGTGCGGGCAGGACAGATTTCTTAGGTTTGGCGTTGCCATACAGAGCCCTGTGCTGCTTTTGGCTGCCTCAATCCCTCTCCTCACTCTTCTGAAGGATCCCCTGGCTGATTAAGGAGAGGGGGAAAAATAAAAATAAATAAATAAATAAAAATCAGGCTCATGAGTATTAAGTGCACTTAATACCAATGCACTTAGGGTTAACATTGGTCCTGCTCACAAAAACTTGTACTGCAGAGCAGCTCTGTTTGCTCCCTGGGCTCTGCTGGGAGCCCTCTCAGAGCCCCCCTGGTTATTTTTGCTCCCAGAATTTTATTAGGAGCTCGTGGACGTGATGAGAGCAAAGAGGAAGAAATGCCAGTGTTAAAGTAATTAAAAATCTTATCACCATAGTGTCATTTTTTGAGATGGAATTCACAATGCCACCAGGCCTCTGTGGAGGTGTTTGTGTGCAAAGTTCAGGGTTTGTCTGTGGTAACCCTGCAGAGGAAAAGGGCAGAAACAGGACATTGAAAAGTCACTGGGGACTGCAGACAGGATAATATTGTGGTTAAAGGGGATAAAAAAGAGTAATAATTGGCCCCTCCTTTCTTCACAGTCAAGGAGAGTGTAAAGCAGGACCTGTGGAGTTAAGTGAGGGGTAGTTCCCATCAGGAATTTACCTAAAACGGGATAGAATGGGAAAACTCGAGAGAACCAAAATGGGGGATTTTTTTCTGTCCACGTGCAAATAAGGTGACTTAAATATGATTTGTCTGCTTCTGTTTCTCTGGTCCTGTAACACCAGGAAAGCTCAGCAGACACCTGGGCTGGTGCAGGGGAAGGATGCTGCCTTCCTGACTGCAGAGCTGCTCGGGGTCAAGGCTCTGGAGACCCTGGGTGTGATGGTGGAGAATCATCCCTGCCAGCTTTGTCGAGCACTCCAGACACCCCACATGTGTTGGTGTGTGTGCAGCGTGCTGGCCTGTCACACAGTTTGTGGGTGACTGCATTGTGAGGAATAAAAAGGCACCAAGAAGCAGCAGAAAATCAGAGCATCCTTCAGATGCAGGATGAAAAACGAGTTAGGCTTAGCCAAGGTCACAGATGTGACACTGGAACAAGTAGAAAGTGGCAGGTTGCATCTCCATTGCACATTCTGTCAGCTCTTTGTCTTTCTCTGTCTCACTACATTTTTTTCCCATAAGTATAAGGTCATTAAAAGTTACACAAAGTGAATAATTCTTCTAATTATTTGTGCCAAAGTAACAGATTGATATTATCACTCATGTCTGAAGCTCCCTTACCATTATTTTAATTTATTTTTCTAATTGTCTTGTTGGGTTTTTTTGTTGTTTTTTTTAAATAGTCATCATAATAAAGCTTTGCAAGGCTTTCCAGATAAATGAGAAGCACAGAATGCTGTATGTGATATATGATTTTTTTGGAAGTGTCTGACCCAGGCTTTCAGCAATTTGTAAGCAGGCAGTGGGTGAACACAGCCTTGAATTCCCAACTGCACATTTATCTGTTTATGTAATTTGTTGTTAATTTGGCTTGCCTGCTTTTGTCAATAGGCTCTTAGACCTTCAGCTTGTGAAATGCTGGCTGGGATTCCGTGGCTCTTCTCTCTTTCTGCCAGTGGCTCCCAGTTTTTCCCTTGGCAAACTGCTTCTAGTCAGTCAGTGACTTATTTTGGTAAGAGTTCTCTGGCTGGCTAAAGTTTTTTTGGCATGATTGAAGCCAGTGCAAGAAGTAGTGGAAAGAAAGTGGAAGACAACTGTTTGTAATTGTAATTTACTGTGATTCAGGGACCCTCCAGCACAGGCTGCAGTTAAACCCCATCGCATCTGCAGTCAGTAAATAAAGTCCTAATGAGAAATTAAAAGTGTTGCAGCGATTCCAAGCTCTGTATTCCCATGGAACTACAAACTGATGCTCCTCCAATATCCAGAAGAACACAGCAAGATGAGAAATCAGTAAAATTATGTTAATCTAAGTTAGCACTTAAATGTCCACTGAAGTTTGGTTAACTAGGTAGTCTAATTTCAGCTCCTCATGTACTTGCAGTTAAGCCTTTCGTAAGTGCTTTATTTAGATGTGGATGATGTTTTTCCCATCGAGCATTCAAGCAGAATGTGGAATTTAACTCCTACAATTGCAGTAGATTTTACAGCTTCTACTCCTTACTGAAGGGAGCTGGAGTCATTTTCTTGCATTTTCTTGTGTTACAAGTAGGAATTAGCTTATGTTTGGTAATTATGGCACTAATTTTTCAGTAATTCATTCTTTTTCTATGTGGCTTTTCATTCTTCAAGTGTTTTTTATTCGTACAGCATCTTAGTATTTCTGTGGGTTTTTTCCAAGTATAGTGGAGACTTTGAACTCAAAGGGGAGAAGGCATGAGTAACATCTAAAAGAGGAATTAAAAACTGTGCTAAATGTGTTTTTTGCCAGAAGACAGGAATCATTCCTACATAGAAAACTCAGGGGAAAAAAAAGCATTTTAGCATCCTTCAGGGCTGGCAGAGTGCATTTGCTGCCCTGATGGCAGTGAGTGGGCACTGCTGGCTGCTGTGTCCCCTCTGATTAATCCCATCCACCAAAGCTCAGCAGAGGCTCCAGAGCAGCTGGGGAGAATTGTTATAAAGTGTGACAAACTCTGCTTTCCCAGGGGAGCTCAGCTGCCACGATGCATATTTTACATCTTCCTCTGATGTAATGAGAGGTGTGAGTTCCTTTCTGATGTTACATTTTGGAGCTGGCTACACAGATTTCGCCTTGCCTGGAGCCAGGAGATGTCCATCAATGTGAAATGTTTTATTTTGGGTGAAGTAGCAACAAATCTTTTGCAGCTGGAAAGAAGGGCTGTGTTTCCTGGTGCACTTAAACCCCAGTTTGTGAAGAAAGTCAATTCTTCACAATTCTTCACCCTGTTAATTTTGCAACACAGTGTTGTAGGTTGATAAATACTCTGGCTTAATAAAGTGTGGTAATGGAGTCTATCAAAAGTTCCAGGAAGTGTTTCAGGAATTCAGAATAAAGTACAAAATGATCTGAAAGTGTCTGCAGAGGTAAAACCAAAGCCCATGAAAGCACAGCTCTGCAGGATGTTTAGCTAATCTTAGAAATACCCAGCAAAGGAAATGGTGATATAAAATGAGAGTTAAAAAGATAGAAACTAGGAAATGTCCCATTTTGAATAAATGAGGCAAGAAAGTGATATTCCTGATCTTTCTTTGTTATATTTAACTTGTTCTGTGTCAAAGCACACACAGATTACTTGTGCAAAGCTGTTATAGGCTGAGAGATGTCTGTACACAAGCAATGGAATGTAGGTGTAAAACCAGAGTTAGGACGTTGCCTTTTTATCATTTTTGCTCTCCTTTTCAAGAGGCAAATTGAGTTTTTTAAATGAGGAGCATCATTACAGGAGAAAAATCTAAGTAAAATATTATTCCTCCTCACAGTGGGGCATAACTAGCTAATTTTTTTTTTGGTTGTGAAATCTGATTGTAATAATAGAGGAAGAATGTTTTGAAGAGCTGCTGGGATATAAGTTTATGAGGATCTGGCAACTCTAAGCAATGTACCTGGAAGACATTTATGTACATGAAGCCTGAAGAGAAATTACAACAATCAGTTGTATTGTTTTCCCCTCACATTTCAGGATGCAATGCAACATCCAGAATACAGCAAAAAATCAAGTGAGGAGAAAGGGCTGCCTTGTTAATTCATCTAACTAAATTCTAATTTCCAGGCCCTTTGTTTGGCTGGGGAATAGCACTGGCAGGATAGCAGCTGCTGGCAGAGAAGTTCATTTCTTTCCCAGAAGAAAAGAAATCAAGGCAGCTTTGCAGAGATCAGCTGGCCCAGGTTGCTGGATCAATGGTTGGCAATTTGCAGGGCTGTGCTGTAGATAAGGCTGTCACATTTTGGCAGTCTCATCACCACCAGGCAGCCACATAATAGCTGATAGGTCCCTTTCAGATAAAGATGAGCAGAAGATAGAAAACTGAAGAGAAAGGAAGAGTGAAAGGGGGATGGAGGAGGAAGGGAAGGTGACACATCAGTAGTTTCAGCCTCACTTTGTGGCTGTGCTCCTTTGGTCTCCAGTTCATAGAAATGTCTGTTTGTATTGCTGTTAATTCTTGCAGTTTTCAACTCACAGAGCTGCTCATTGGTGGAATTCTTGGCTTTATGCTTTATCCTTTTGAAAATGAGCAGATGTTTGTTGAAAAGTAGTGCCTCTCCCACAGTCCCTGAGCCCAGAAGTGCAGGTTCAAGATAGGATCTGCTTTAACATGTCAAAAATCTGCCAGGTTTCCATCCTAGGACTGTAGTCTTTCACTTTAGTGTAAATATGACATTGAGTGTGGATTTCTTGAAAAAAGGAAGTGGACTTTAGTCCAGATCTCCTCCTGGCTCATTATTTATTGAAGCTTAGCTCTGTGGGGCTTGGGAGTTTCTCTAGCAAAGCTTCTGCCCTGGGGAAGGCAAGCTGGAAAAGAAGAGAATGGAACAGGAGAAAAAGGTGCTTAAGTAGCAGCTTAATTATTTTCAGATGTTTCTGAGTTTAGGAAAATTTGGAAAAATAGCAGCTTCCTCTGAATTCTGCTGCTTTCCATTTTTTTAATGGCTCACTGCAGATTGTAAGGAAATCTGTTAGACACTGGATGACAGCAGAGAGAAAAGAGGTGAGGGAATCATTACCTTAATACTGATAAAGCTGCTAAATATGCTCAGGGAGATGTAGACATTTCCAAAGCTTGAGAACACAGAGAATAAAGGATTCATTAATAAAAAAAAAGTTCCCTGGCTGTTCTTAATCATCTTGAATCTTGAGTTTTTATTAGTTTTATTTATCCTGAATATAGAGAACGTTCCCTAATTCAAATTTCTAGTGTTGTACAGCCTTCCAAAATCAATTATATCCAGTGTAGAGAATATTTTTTTCCCCTTTATTCAGATTTCCAAATTTTACCTATCAGGAGGAAAAAATGCCTATTTTCTTTAAAGGAGCAAAAGTATTTTTTTTCCCAGCAAAAGCAATTTTCAAATGTTTTTTATCAGTGCAATTTAATATGACTCATTTTGGAAATCTTCATACAAATTATTTCTGCTGTTTAGTCCTTCACACTCTCTCTTGTGAATAGGGGAAAACAACTCCTTTTGATCCATTGCAGAGAAGCTGATGAAACTCTGTATCAGCAGTGAGGTTGGAGAACCCCCCCTAAAGTCCAAAAGGATTTGGGATGTAGTCAGCCAAGACTTTCAGACTATTTTCCAACTTGATTTAGTAAATTCTTATGGTGCATTGCACCACTTTGTTGTGACTCGATGTCAGAAATACTAAAGAAAAAAGGGGAGGGAAACTTTCTTTATTGGTATTCAGGGGAATTAAAGACTACTACGACAGTGGCAGCTAACAGGGATTGTTTATTTAATTCTTTCAATTTGTTCACTTTAATGAAACACCAAAAGATTTGAGAGAGCGGTAATTAACAAGACAGAGCCTGTCTAATGAGACCAGTACAGGAGGGTATTTGTTCCAAGGATCAATAAAAGACTGGGGGTGAGGATCATACTGGCATCACTCAGGAAAACAAATCACCTCATGCCCATCAATTGTCATGGTGCACATGCATGGATCTGTGTGGAACATCTTAAATATTGCATCAGTTGAGAGGCTGGGTGAATTTGGAGGTATCTCCCACTTAATTTGTTGGTCTGGCAGGTACTATAATTATACTTGTAGCATTCTTCTTCTGTGCCTTCAATAGTCATTACTGGGCAAGTGTGGTGACACAATCTCATTAGAGCATGGCTCTCTCAGAGCTCACCCAGCCCATTCCGTGGGGTGGCTTGGTATTCCAAAGCTGCTTCCTTGTCTGCAGGAAAACAACACAGCCAGAAAGAGAGAAAACAGATTAAAAAAGCTCCTTCTCTGACAATCCTCTTGGCCCTCCAGAGACAGCAGTTGGACTCCCTGTTGCCACCAGTTGACTTAGCAATTAATAATGCAGCAATTAGCAGTGAGCTTCCAGACCTCGGTGCACAAGGCAGGGTTTAATTATACAGCAATGTTACTGGCAATAACAGGGTGAAAAGGAATCAGCAGTGGAGAAGTTGTGTCTCAAAATAGAGAGTCAGTTTGGTTGTGGGAAAAATGGGGTTAGTGCTAGAGGAAGGTAAATATGTGCTACGTGAGATTATCAGAAGCAATTTTGGACCTGATGTGAAATTGTTTTCTTTCTAAGAAACATAACTTTGAAATTATGTGCTTGAAAGAACAGAACTTGGAATATTTTCAAGTGGAAGATGTGAATTATAGAGAAATGTTAAGGGACTGGATTATACTGCTGCCTGTAATTGAGAATGGGATTGATGGAGAGGAGATACAGGTGGCCTCCTTGGAACATCACCTACAGACAATTCAGAGCCATAATAAGGTTTGCTTTGGGGAATTTTTGGTCTTTTTTTTTTTTTTTTTTTTTTAAGCAGAAGGTATAGACATAATTATTTGAAAAAGAGCCTCCCACACCTAAGCTCAGCCTTTGAGCTGAGCAGTGGAGCAGTCCCAGAGCCAAAGCAGAGCTGAAATGAAAATAACCAAGGGAATGTTCGTGTGGAGATTGGAGCTGCAGAGAATTGTGTGCAGGATGCAGGGAGATTGTCAATGAGGTTCATTTGAGGGGCTGGAGGAAGTTCAAAGCTTTACTTTTTCACTCCTTGTAGATGCAAAGATGAATGACAGTTTTGCTGCAGTTCTTGGTATATTTCCAGGAATTTTGTTCCAATGCACTTTTTTCCACTTTTTATTCTTGTCTGCAAAACAATTAGAAGATGAATGTTACAACTCTGTCTGATGTAAACCATGTTAGGTATTCAGAAAAACTCATTTTGATTATGGAAACACATTTTCAGCACAAATTCAGAAATTTAAACCACCATGTAAATCTTATTGGCCTTGTTTGGTCCAGCTACAAAAATCATACTCAGCAATTGCATTTGTCATTGGCTGGCAGCCAGAGCTGAGAAACTTCCCAACCCCTGTGCAGTGGCAAAGAGCTCTGGCTGGCTTTATTCCTGGGATGGCTTGGACTCCCAGCACAGGAAATTACTCAAAAAAGTGGAATTTCTGTGGAATACTCAAGAGCAGCAGCCTCAAATGGGAGGGAATGCAGCAGGGAGAGAGTAATTGCACTTTGGTCAAAGTATCAAAGGCAAGATGATCCAGAAGTCACACAAGGTGACAAGATTTATGGGCTGGAAGCTGCAATAGATTGATGAGAGGAAATTGTCTTTAGCCATTGCAAACAGTGGGTTCATGTATCAGGATATCGCCCCATCAAGTTGCTGGAAGAGATATGGAATAGCAGGACCAACAGGAGATTTCTTCAGTGACTCCTTAGAAATGTTATTTCTTCTTACTTCATCTGTGAGTAGACACGTTGATGGTGTGTTTTCAAAAAAAAGAAAAAAGGTATTTATGATAACAGAAATTATATCTGCCATGACAGCAAGTGAATGGGTTGTGGGAGGGTATGAGAGAAGAATGTGTTCAGTTTGCAGCCTTTCCTTTGTGCAGCAGGAGAATTAAATTGGGCTAAGGGAGGACCTTCCATAGTGAAAGTGATTTAGCATTCCTTCAGATCCTTGAACAGATTTCAGCTGTAAAAAGAAAACAGCGTCTTCCCACAACCACCAAATTGGAAGCAGAAATATTGCAAAGAATAAGGGCTCTCTGTGAATATGTCAAAAATCTAGATTTCATTAATCAAAATGAGATGCAAAACATCTCAGTCATTCAGCTGGAGAGACACTAAATACAGCTATTTAGGATTCAACCTCAGCTCCTCTACACTATTTACCAATTCCTGCTCCTTATCAGTTAAACGCATCACTTGTAGGAAGTTTTAAAATTCCCAAGTAAAACAATTGGAAACTTGAATTGTACAAGACATGACTGGTAAAAAGCACTTTTTTTTTTTTTTTTTTGCAGTAGCCAAAATATGAATCATGAGAAAGAAGTGCTGCTGACAGGAAGAAAATTGAAATCTTTGAGGTGCAGTGCTGGCAAAATTTCAGAAAAGTAGACAAAGGCTTACAGCAAATTTATGTGTTTGCTCATGACAGCCATTGGAATGATCATTATCTAAAAGATATAATTAAATGAAAGCAGTGCTGGAAGGTCATGGTAATAGAGGACAACCATGGTCACAGGGATAAAAGATAATCTGGGGGGTTGGATCCTGTGTTCAAAGCTATCAGTCACTTGAGACAGCTTCTAAAATTCTGTTGTATGGAGGCTATAAATGAGTTGGTTTTGTTGTTTGGGGTGGGGTTTTTTGTTTTTGTTATTTCTTTATGGCTTTCCTTGTGTTTATTTTAGCACTGTAAACCTGATAATCTCATTATGCTACTTCTGGAAGAAGAATTGATCCTCCACCACGTTTGACAAATGGTGCAGCTGTGAGGTTAATGGCTGCTAAGCTGCACAAGCATTGCCCATGTTCCAGTCTGCTCCTGGAGCTGCAGGTTTGAGTCTCAGAAACCCCACAGCCTCTGATGGATGCACCTTACAACGAAACTTTGTGGGGACAGGCATTCTCTACACGTAACCCTGCATGGCTGATAGTGACATTTCTTTATGGGGATAGACATCTTCCTCCACAATGAGAAAAAAAACCAAACACATTCCTTTTCTGCTTCCATTAATATTGTAAATGCAGGGGAACCCAATGGGAAGAAATGACGATGTCTGACTCAATTCAGAAGGCTGAATTATTTCTTTATTATAACTATGCTAAAATGCATTAATATACTATATAAAAGGAGGATACTAAACTACATACTACTTTCTCTGACTCTAACACAACTGGTGACCCTCTCTGAGAGCCCAGCCCCGGGTCGGTTGGATTGGCCACCAGGCTCAAACAATCCTCACCAGAACCCAACCAAGCAACACCCCAGGGAAACAATTCTCCAAACACATTCCACATGGGAAAACAAGGAGCAGAAATAGAAAATGTTTTCTCTTTCATTTCTCTCTGTGCACCACTATGAAAAATCTTGAGAGGAAGAGAAATGTGCTTGCCACACGTGTTGGTTGGTTTTTTCAAGTACTTTTTTTGCTTGTTACTGCTGAGTTTATAAGTGAGTCTCCTTTACCTGATATTTTTCCCTCTTCATGTTTTGCTCTTTTTCTGATGACAAATATTTTTCTGTAAAATCATCAGCATGTTCACAATATGACCAGGTACATTTTCAACATAGAGAAAAACAAAACAGGTGGGGCAAAAACCAAAAAAACCCATTTAATTTGCATGAAGTGGTAGAGAAAATCAGTGTTCAAGCTCTTGGTTTCTGTTTTCATATTCCATCACAATAAATAAATTGAAGTGCATGACTTATCAGTAGCAATGAGAAGATTGAATTAAGTTACATTATATTTTAAAGTGCATTTCCCTTGTTGAAATGACCTGGGATACTGCTGTAAATATTCTATACCAAAGCATGCATCAAAATTTGATGTTCTTCTGGGAAGGTCAAATTACTGGTCAACATCAGTTAGAATTCAAAAGATACTCAGCTTTCCTTTAGTGCAAAGGGGCACATCAGGCTCATTAAATTCACTCAAATTTCTCCTTATTTTTAATATTCCCTTTCTTTCTCTTCGAGTGTGTACCTGCTAGACTATATTAATTACCCTGAAACAACAGATGTAAATCAAACATCCCAACTGATTTCATCCCTAATGTATCTCAGAACACTAATTATTAGCAGAAATTAGCAAAAGCTGCACATGAATAGGTATGCAATGAGTGAAAAAACAAAGGCTCACAGTCCTTGTGCTGCAAGTTGTCCTTACCAGCCTCAGATGAGAAATGCCTTCAGAGCTGGTGTGGAGCTGAAAACATTGCAGTGCCCCTTGTATCTGTGGGAGATCTCATAGGTGTTTGCCACTTGTGGGTATGTCTGAATCTTTTCCTAAATAAATCAGCTACAAGAGTAGCTTTGGAGTAGTTTAAGATGCTGAAAGAAAAAATATTCCTCTTCTTCTCCCTGTAATCTCTCTCTCTTCTTCATGTACATCTCTTTTTTTACCCAAGGAGTCTGTCCTTATTGCTGAGGGCTTATGCTTGAAATTTTAGCCAGCTCTTGTCCACAGTTTTATCATTTATGTTGGTGAAATGTATTTGATTTCAACAACACCAGTAGTATCTAAATATCTATTGCATATGTAAAAGCAGAGTGAGGCAAAAATGGCTTGTTTTTATGGTGTATCAATATTCATGGCAATTGTAATTGCTGTTGCAGTTGTAAAGAGAAAAGAAATGGGGAACCTATTAAACAGATAAAATATCAAGCATCTGAATTGTGAAAATGATTTAGGATCTAATCTAAGTCAATCTGTGCAGACACTGCTGGAAAGGCTTAGGGCTATTCCATCCTAAAAATTTTGCAAGTAGACACTGTTACTTTATTTAGAAAATGTTGGGTTCCTTCCAACTGAAGGATGCAGAGAATTAAAAACGGGCTCTTTCTTTTCTCCTCTGTACATGCAGAAGAACCGGTGTCAGCACAAATTGTTGTGTCACACAAATGGGAGCGTGGCTGCCTCATTTTCTCCCTACTGCTTTGAAACTGTTCCTTGCTGTTGTGTGCTTGGGTGTATGACAGGCAGAGGGACTCATTCAGGGTAGGAAAATATGACTGGAAAGTCTCCAGGTGTTTGGTTTGATTTAGATGCATTTGTGGTTGTGTCAGAGAGAGAATAAGCCCTAAGGAAAGCCATAGAGCTGTGATGTATTGCACTACAAGGACTGTGCTAGAGCCCCTGTCTGGCAGTGTAAATAAAGACTTTTATATTTTCATTTATTGACTGCAGTGCTAAGAAAGTTTGCATTGCCTGGTAGAAGAGGCTGAAAAATAATGTATGGAAAATCTATAGGAGACACAGAGGCATTCAGAAAGTAAAGAGCAATTGGCTATATCATCAAAGACAAAAGCATTGCTATATACAGGTTGCTTTGATTCTCCAAGAGCCTATTGATATTTCCCCTGGTATTGAGCTGCTAACAACACCTTCAGCAGAAAGGCAGAGTCTGTTCTCGCTGGGGGTGAGTGGAGCTGCACACTCCACTTGTATTTTCTTAAATTACAATATCCCCTGCAAAGAATGGGGCCAAGCCCTCTGCCACTGGGGTTATGGGGTCTTTTGCTTCAGCCACATCATCACCAGACTGAGTTCTGGGCTCTGTGGAAATGCAGCAGTGCTGACACAACTGAGTTTGAGGGCACACTGAGGGCTGGAGAAGAGACTCAACCTCCAAAGCACAGTTAGGTCTGGTTTTGAAAGAACATGAAAGAAAATGGTACATCAGAGACCATGAAAAACTCACACATTTCATTAAGTCTGTATTCATATTTCTCTTCACAGGCTTTTGTATCACTGAATGTGTAGGGGCTGTGATATATGGTGTAATACCTTCAATATTTTAATAGGAATAAGTGATTAATATGTCACAAAGCAATAAAATTCACTGGTCACTTCATTAGCTCATGAAAATTAGCTGTTTTCTACAGAGCAGATACATTGTCCTTCGCTCTAGAGTAAGTCTGTATAACATATACAGCAGTAAATGTACCCCTGAAGGCTTTTAAGCATCGAAATACGAGTTTGGAGCAGGCAGGATGCACTGCCCTGAGCTCTGCCACTGCCACATCTCCTGAATCAGCCCTTGTGGCTCAGATATCACTGCTGAAGTGGAAATGGATGTGAACAGAGAACAGCCATGGAAGAGACCACAGCCTACATTAGTCAGTCTAAAGCTGTCTTTGGAGACTGTTCCTTCCCAATCAAAATCTGGTTTTATTCGTGTAAATATCAAAGTAAAAAACCCCAATGATCTTGATCTAAAAATTCTCCAGGAATGTCTGTGAGGTGTTTGTAGTTATCCCTTATTTATACTCATTTGATGAAAGAAGGAAATGGGATCAGGATATAGAGTCTGTCACTTGTTCTTTGATCAGCACTATGCAGGAAATGTCACTGAGACAGGAGAAATGTGCTCCAGGATCACACTGATGTGTGAGGTGTCTGTCGAGCCGCAGGTGTGAAGGGGAGGGGGTGTCGGGATTCAACTGGGCATTTCTCTCTGTGCAAAAAGTGCAAATCATGAAAATCAAAGACTTGTAATCCTTCATTTACCAGTAAGGCATGAGAGAGCTGGCATCCTGAATTTAGATGAGAAGAAGAGTTTGTAGATTGAAGAGTTTGTACTGAGGTGGGGGTCGATCTCTTGTCCTAGGTAACAAGGGACAGGATGAGACAAAATGGGAGGTTAAAATCAGATATCATGGAAAGATTCTTCACTGGAAGGGTGATCAAGCATTGGAACGGGCCCAAGGACGTGGGGGAATCACTGTCCATGGAAGTGCTCAGAAAATGAGTTGCTGTGGCACTGTGGCATTCTGCTTTCTTTCCATGGGGTGGTTTGGAGGGATTAGTTTGTCCCAGTGCACTGCTTTGCTGAGAGGGCAGACACTTGCTTAGGCCAGCAAATAGCACAGCCAGGTTTGAGCCATTACCCTGCAGGAAAAGTGGCAGTAATTGCTCTGCCAATTTTAGGCTCATGGTTGTTTTCCTGTGGCACTGGTGAGTGGGCAGTGTGGCACCTGGGGGACAAAGGGACAGTGGTGGGACAGACCTGAGGGCCAGGACTCCTCCAAACAAGCACCAAGGTGTGCTCTGTTAAAAGCAGTGTGACTTTCAAAATTCCAGCTTTCCTGCCTGCTTTAGTCCATTTTTCTATATTCTATTTTAGCTGGAGTCTCCCTAATTTCACAACTCCCCCGTGGTGCCCAGGATTTTTTATAGCTGTAAGAATTGTGAGTTGTTGCCTTGGAAACACAGTTGTTCATGCAGCTGTTGTAACTATACTTGTTAATTTTGCTTTATCACAAAAGGTTTCAAAGCTTTTCTGTATTTGTCTGACATTTCTTGGTTCTGTAACTCTTTATAACATTCTGTTTGACAAATTGGAGGAGGAAATAGAACTCCAACCTCACAATGTACAGCATGCCCCCATGTCCTGTCTGAATCACCTGCTTTCCTGCCCTTGGAAGCCTCCAAACTCCATTCAGTCTCCTTCCCGCCTATTTAAAAAACAAAACAACAAAAAAAAAAAAGGAAAATTGAAGAATTTTTGAAATGTCTTTCAATATTCTACATCAGAGCTTCTGTGGATACATCTGTGGATATATCTTTCAATATTCTACATGTGAGTAGATGCTGGGGACAGCATGAAGCAGCAGCTCCTCCAGGTTTCTGCAGCTGTGGGCAGAAGTTCTGCTCCTTGGGACAGACCTGGCAGGAGCAGCAGGAGGTGCCAGGTGATGCCTGAGTGTTTTACCCCCCTGTGGCACCTTTCCCATGAAAGCTCCTTTGACAGACTCGCATTCATCCGTGCTGACCTTGCTACAAGCGTTCCTAATCCTCTCCTTTGGGCTTCCAGCTGAAGATCAGCTCCTTGAAGCAAAAGGCATTTGTTGTGTGTCAGGGCAGAGAGCTGGGACTGGAGAGAAGCACCAAGGATGCCCTTCCAGGACAGGCTCCCTCCGTGCCAGCTCTGCTGCTGCCAGGGCCTGGAGCTGGCAGGAACGCCTGGGCAGGAGCAGTGTCATTATAAAATTGTGTATGTTTGCTTTTTCTTTTAGCCAAGGTCCCTAATTGCCAGCATATTTTCAGTGCATATACCTGTCAGCTGCACCGGTTTAGCTGGCATTGCACTGCCTTTATGCTGTCTTATGGTTTTATAGCAGTATAAAAAATGGTTTGGGCATTGTGAGTCGCTTCCTCTCGGAGCTTTCCCATTTCCCTGTCTGCAGCACAAGCCATAACAGCTGGGGAGAAGGACAGGACTGCTCTCTGAAAGAGGGAAGGAGTGCTGCTAAACCAATAAACAGAACAAGCTGCTAACTGCAATGTTACAGTGCTTTTGTGTCCTGGCATGGATTGCTTTCCATGAGCCTCAGTCCACTGTAATGCCCTCTGCTGCTACCGTTTGTAGCTGAAGTTTTTGGAACTTTTGGGGTCAAGTCAGCAACAGAAAGCACAGTCACAGCTGGCTTTAGGTGCCCAGTGTGGTTTGACTGGATTTGCTGCGAAGAAATGTAACCTTACTCTATTATAATATAGTACAACTTCATTTTCTGTTTAATTTTTTCATGCAATTTTGCCATAGTAAGTTATAGATTGCAGTCTTTAAAGCAGTTTATTAGGAAAGCTACTAAAAAGTAGATCAAGCCAAAAACACCTGAGCAAGTTATAGGCAAATATAAGTGCTAAAGCAGCCAAGGAATGGATGTTTGTATTTGCTTATAAACTACCTTTATAAACGCCACAGAAATCGTAGCAATTCTTTTCAAATCATCATTATCTGATAACACAAGCTTTTCAATCCAATTGCAAAAATAATTCAGTCACTTCAGAGGAAAACAGCAGAACAAATGAAAAAAGACAATAGTGGACAATTAAGGAGTTTCTTGTGCTGTGGTTGAGAAGTACAGAGAACATCCTGAGGGTGATCAAAGGCACTTTTCTACTCCACTCTCTTTGCTGATTCACTTTTTGGAATAAGTGATGTTTCTGCAGAGAAGCACAAGCCATACCTTCAACCCCTGGATTACATTCATTACCCTGTCAGGGATGATAGAGGATCTGTTATTTTGCCCCAGTTTCTCATTGTATGGGGAGAGGATTTACAGAACTCACCTTTTTTTGGCTGGGCAACTGCAATAAAGTGCATTTGTAACTTGAGAATCAGGGCAGTAATTTAAAGTAGAGGTTGGTACCAGTTTCAGAGCAGCATCTCTGTTGTAGTTTTAGAAAATAATTAAATATTAAAATAAGCACAGTCTGGATTGTTGAAATGTTGACACTTAACTAATCTGTGTTTTTCTGATTTTGTGACAGCACCTGAAATAGTTGCTTCTACTGATTGTGCTGAGTATAGAAAAAAAATTCTACTTGACTCTACAAAGTTCATATACTAGCAGATGCAATATTCTGGCAGCTAGATATTAATGGTCTGTGAGTATCTGTACCATAAGGATTGGTAAACTTATTAAGAATTTATTGAGGTTGTGTCCTTGGCTGCTGATTGGATTGAGCTGTGAGAAGTGCTGTACAGGATGTTCTGTCGTATTCAGATATTTTCTTATTCTGTCAACCCTCCCTGGGAGGACACTCTGACACAATAACCTTCACAACACAAATTTCCAAAGCTTGATCTCTGGGACCTTAATATCTTTTGGACTTGCAGAGTTTTATTTTATTTTTCTTTCCTCTAATTAGTGGATGCTTTAGATGGGAAAGAGATTTTCAATTGCAAAACACTTTACATGTAATAATCCAAACACAGCCCATGCTGCACTGGCAGCAGTGCAGGCAGTAGGTGCGAGGAAATTATTGTTCTACTCCTGAGCTCTTGTGAGCCCCTGCCTGGAGTCTGGGCTTGGGCTCCCTGCTCCAAGATAAACATGGACTACTGAAAAAAGTTAGGAAGGGGCCACCATGAGCTGGTGCATTATTGTAAAAAATGTGATGAACCCCGGAGGTGGGAAGACATGATGATGTCTGGCTCCAGATCAGAAGGCTGAAGGATAGCTTTATTAAAACTATACTATATTACATTAATATACTATTTAATGAGATACTATCCTATTCTACATATTTACTTCTTGCTTATCTAACTCAAACTTGTGACTCTCTGCTGAGAGCCCGAGCCACAGCTGGATCCATTAGTCACTGACCCCAAACAACTTCACCAGAATCCAACCCAGCCATCCCTGCAGGTGAACAATCCCCACACCACATTCCACATGGGGAGAACACAGGAGCAGAGATAAAGATTGTTTTCTTCTCCCTGTGCTTCTCCTGAGAGGCAGAATGATGTCTCTCTGTCCAGGGAATGGGAGTGTCACAGTGCATGTCCTGTGAGCAGATGTTGGGAATTGGGTTTGTCCCTCTTGGAGAAAAAGTGGTGAAGGGAAGATCTCATCACAGTCTGCAGGTGCCACAGAAAAGAGCAGAGAAAATGGAGACACTTATGAGCACCTACCACTGGAAGAAATTCCCCAGAAATTCTCTGGAATCTCCATCCTTGGAGAAATTTAGACATGGCTCATGGCAACATCTTCTGGCTGGATGTACTGTGAGCAGGGGGTTGGACTAGATGAGCTCCAGAGGTTGCTTTCAGTTAAAATTATTCTCATCCTATCAAATTTATTTCATCTCATCAACCTTATCAAAAAGATATTCATCATCTATACAAGCAACTAAGGGGATAGAAAAAGAAAGGCTTTGTATTTGAGGATTCATTTTGCTGTTTGTTCAAGCAGAGAAACTAGTACAAAACAACAGATATTTGCCATTGTGAGGGGATGCAGGATATAGGAAGATAGGGAAAAGAAGCAAAACAGAAGAACAACCCCACAAAACAAAACAAAACAAAAAAACCCCCAAAACAAACAAACAAACAAACAAAAACCAAAAAAAAAAAAAAACACCCCAAAGCCAAAGTAAAAAAACCACAGAAGTGCCCCCTCATGAAGATTGTTCAGATCTCAGAACTCTGTAAGAGAAACTGAAAAAAAACCCAAATTGTCTTAAATTCTCCTCCCAGGAAGGAGTGGCAGTGGCAATGACTGCTGCATTTGCTACCAATGACAGCACCTTCATCCATGCTATTTGTATTTCCTCAGCCACCTCCCCTCCTGTTGCATCCCCGCTGTCCAGCTCCAGCGTCAAGCAGCTCAGAGCTCTGCAGATGAAGTTCTGCTCGCCCATTCCTGGCTGTGTTTGCCTGTCTCTGGCACTCCCACAGATCAGTTCCCATCCTGGCACCCAGGATTTGCATCAGGCCATCACAAGGACGCCCTGAGTGAACACCCATCAATATCCTAAGGACACCCGGGGCTCTGAGAGCCTTTGGGGACTTTTTAAAGTCCCTGTGCAGATGAGGAGACACCTCAGTGATCCACCTTTGGCAGCTGCTGCAACAGCCTGAGGAATTGAAACGAGATTTAGGAGGGTTACTCAGTGCTTTGCACTTGATTCTACGAAGGGGAAGAAAAGCTCTGTAATAGGAGAGGGTTCCAGCACTCTCAGAAATAACTGCAGAGAATTAGTTGCCACTAAAGCATTATTTTCTGCCACTGTTCCTACCATTGGGAGCACGATACTTGCTCAAAAGATGCCAGACACAAATAGAATTTTTTTGTGAATAGCTCTCCACCTGCAATATTAACCTAGAGATGGATATCACAGAGGCAGGAGTGGCATTGGAAGCTTGCAGATATCAAGGTAAAGATCCTTCCTCCATCTCCCTAATTTAGAAAGTGCCTTCCCTTTTCAGCAGATGTTTTCTTTTGGCATCACACATTCATGCCAGTACTACTTGCCATACCAGCAGTCTTCTGATGGCTGGAGAAGCCAAAAGGGGAAGGGTAGAAAGGGAAGGAGGAGTCACCTGCTGTTAGAATAATCACATGATGATCATCCATAGCCTCACATTTTAGTAATAAAGGATAAAACTATTCTGCCTTCTCAGAACAGCTTTATTGGCACTACAATGTGAACCTGTGAAGGGAATCTCCTGTGATGGGTGTGCAGCCCCTGAGCAAGAAAAGAGTTGTAAGTTCTTTCCTCCAGAGAGCAGAACAGACAAGTGCCAGAATTCTGTGTAATCTCTAAGTGGTGGCTTGGAGTCTCCCAGTTCTGCTGTACTTAACAGCTTTGACAGCTTGTGCTGAGGGCACAGAGCACTGAAACGGGCTGTTAGACAGGCAAAAGGTTAATTTGACTGCTCTGGAAAGCACTAACAGAAGAATGTGGCAAATCCATTCGTCAGTCAGAGGAAGGGGAAATGACTTGTTATTACTGAAGCATGTATTGTTATTTCAGAAATAACCAGCGTCGGTCACCGAAATAGCAACAAGATGGTTGCTGCAAGGTGCTTCATCCCTGGGAAGGGAAGCATGGAGACGCTGCAGAATAAATTGGAATGGAGCTGCCTGTTGTTAGCTGCCATGCTGCAGATATAATAACCAGCCATGGACCAAAGCAAGGCTTTGATGCAAGCACGGGCTCGCCTGAAATGCCCGGCACGGACAAAAGAGGTGCTGGGGCTGCTGAAGTAGCTCAACAGCAAAAGTACAGCTCTGGTCTTTTGAACAACCCAGATTAAGCATAAAAGCCCAAAAGAAAAATAAGAGTCAATCAGAGAGTGTGTGTACCCTCCTATAAACTACAGCAGGAAAACTGAATGAAGCTGAAAGACAATTTAGTAACTCCCTTGTACCACAGCTGGGCACAGTGAGCTCCTCAATTCAGCATTTTATAGGAAAGAGAAGAACTGGAGAGGATGAGGGGGTGTTATTCCTTCTCTGTAAGAAAACCAGATTTCTGTAGCCCACGAGCTCTTTTTTTTTTTTTTTTTTTTTTTTTTTTGTAGTCCTGGCATGAGATTTGCCTTCACCATAGAGTTACTTTACAGCCAGTAGGAGTCAAAAAGCATCAGGGGTTTTAAATCTTAGAGAAGCTTTGGTTTCAATAGATTTTTTTTTTTTTCATAATATGCCAGAAAGCTGATTGGCACATTGAAGGCATGCATGTGTGTGAGCTGCCATATATCTATGCACACAGCACATAAACAGACATTAAAATCCAACATCTGAGAAGTCACTCTCAGCAGCAGCTTTGCCACAGGTGAAAAGGTGATTTTTTTAGGGCCATTGAACACTATAAATGTGTTCATTGTATCAGTGCTTCAGAAATACCCATTCTAAATGACTTTGTGTTGATCCACTGTGAAAATTCATTGTGCTCAATTGCCCTCAAAATTTCTCATTTCTCATCTGCGATGCTGCAGTTTGCTGACTGCACACCAGCCCACGGTGCAGCCAGGCAGGCACCCGGCTCCAGAGGGCCTGAAAAGGATTTTTATTTCTTTATTTCCTGCCAGGCTGCTCTGTGCTCCCCAAAACCTGAGCAGATCTGTGGCAAGGGCTTGGAGCTGTGAGGCTTTCCCAGGTGGGAATAGATTTCGTGGAGCTGATGTTGAGTTGTGCACACACAAAGACTTGCGTGTGTCACATGCCATGTGTACATGAGATGTGGAAAATGGAGCTTGGCTTTAATTTTTAATCATACCTTTGATTCACAGAAGTCAAACCCACTCTCTCATCAGTTCAGTTCTATTCAATTTAGGAGAAAAAGGAAAAAAATAAACCCAAATTATCAGGTGGCATAAATAACTTTCAGCATGCATGTCAAGAAGTTGAGTCATAAAATGATTGTTACGTTTTTTTTTTTTTTTGAACAAGACTTACAGGGAGGGTTTTTTTTCAGTTTTAAGAAGGAACATTTATAGCTGATTTTTAATCTGTTTTATTTGTCCTTTAATTTACTGTATTGTCTGACTCCTTATAAAAGCCTGTGCAAATCAGCCTTCCAGCTGTGAGGGAAATCAATGCCTAGTTTGGAACAGAGGCTGGTGAAATTTAAAGACCTCTTGGCCAGTCCTTGGCATGTTGCAATTCCTGAGGATTCTTTCAGGCAGTGGAATATTGATGGTATCAGAGAAGCCTGGTGGGATTGACAGAAGCATTGGGTGAGGAAGTTGTGTGGAGGAAAATAAGAATTTTGCATTCAAATGAGATGTGGCAGGAAGTGTGCTGGGGAGTACAAAACTGGAAATGCAAAAGAAGTGTTGGTTTGCTTCGCCTTCCAACCTTCTGCTTTTGAGTTCACAGACAAACTCCTGCCTGTCGTTCAGACAGGTTGGACACTTTGTCTTAAAAGTCAGGGCAGGAGATGCTTAATCATGTAAGAAGACTTTAATTTTACTTCCAGTTAGTAGGAACTTTAATTACACCCTAGCTCTATCATCTTGCTGCAGCAATGGTTCAATTCTGGGTGGCTGTAGTGGGAAATTCCTCTTTGAGCAGCACAAAGCCACTGCTCCAGCAGTGATTCAGCCTCTGCTGTTAAACCTGAGACTCCACAGGACAATGGCAAGCTCAGGCTGCCCCTCTCACAGTCTGTTCAATACTCCACACTTCCCTACAAGTTCAAAACTCTGTGTTGTTTACATTGTTTTAATCTCGAGAAAAGGAAAAAGAGAAATAAGCTCATTTTTTGTTTTTATTAGCAAAGCATTTGTCTTCCATTTCTGCTCTGCACTGGGGTTTTTTTTTTGTTTTTATTTTTTTTTCTCAAGTATATTCCTTGTTAGCAAGTGAAAGCTGTCTCCCAGGGATATGAATATCAGCAATCATTTTTTAAAAGAAAACCAGTATTTGCAAGCACACTGCATTTCTAGTCTGGGATGTTAAGTGTGCAACAAATTTTAGTCTTGGCAAACGCATCAAGCTCTTTCATGTCTTTGTGTCTCTACATTAATTTCTGGAGCCTAGTGATGATACTGTGGGTGGCAAAGTACTAATTCATATAAATGGTGGTATGAACAGTCATAATTCATCTGTTCTTCAGGTTTAAGAAAAAAGGACCAAACATTCTAAACCAGAAAATATTATCTGATTTGATTTTATATAATACTTTGGTTCTTTTGAAGTTCTTGAGAGCAAAGAAAAGCACTCTCTCATTTTAGTTATTTTTTTAAATGTATTTAAATGCATTAAATGAATAGAACCATTCTTATAAAGAAAATAAAACATCAGAGGAATATTCTTCTGCCTAGGCTTGTGAAAGCTGGGGTTTGTCTAAATTATTTGCTGACTTCAGTCATCCATTTCTCAGAAAGAAAAAGAAAAAGGCAGAGCATCACATAATCTCAGAAGGTCTCTGAGGAGAAGACAAAGGCCAGCTCGTGCCCATTGTCTAGACTCAACTGTTCAATACTCATCATCCTGATTCTTCTTATTCTTATGCCTCAAAGTAATTTCAAAATGAGGAGAGATAATGGGAGTAGGTGTATGAGAGCAGCATCTCTGGCAAATATGACCAATTCTGTAGAAAAGCAGCTCCCCTTGTTATAAAGCTTTAATTTTCTTTTACTTGGTTTTACTGCAGGTCTTCAGCATTTTGTTGCCGGTTTTATGGTATTTCCAAAAACATTTGCTTCCCCAGTAAAATATTATATTTATGTTATCTGTAAATTTGCACTTTTCAGGGCTCCAATTGCGTCGTTTATTTCGATAAATTGCATTTACACTGCAGTTGCACTCTGTTTCATAATTAAATCACTTTCAGACTAAGTAAGTACAGGAAATCTATGCTTCAGTGTGCAAGTCTGCTGACAAAGTGAATGAAGGGTAACCCAATTCTCATCCACACAACTTTTTAATTAGTTGCTGCACATCTGAGGATTAGGCTTGTTGGGATGTCTTGCAGAAAATAACATTAATATTCAATTTGGTTAAGGGCTTTCAATAAGCAAACAGAATTAATAAAGCTATTAAGCAAATGTCTCTGATGACCACTTTCCATATGGATTGCATCTCTTCAGAAGCACTTCCAGAGGCAGGCAGCTGAGAAGGGTTTCTCTGCCCCTGTTTTGCCTGAATCTTGAGGAGTTGCTGGGCATTTTCCATCCTGAGCTCATCTGCATTTGAATTTGCTGAATGTATTTTCTGGGGTCTACAAAAGCCAGGTGGAAAAGAGTGCTTTGTTACACACTCTGCTATCAGCCTCTCAAAGTACAGTATTTCATTTTCTCTTTGTCTATTTTGTCTAGGATTCAGAATATTCTGCATCTGAACAAGAAAGCACTTTTTTTTTTTTTTTTGTGGGTTTGAAATTATTTCAGATGTGAAACGTTTGTTAAATTATTCCTTTACCTGGATTTTTTTTTTTTTTTTTTTTTAATGTGAGGAATGGTTTTGTGAAATGTTCTGGATGAGCCTCAACAGCTCCAAGTCAAATGATTGGCATTAAAAAAACAGCTTATCTAATGTAAACCTGGATATTAATCTAGGTTTATATTTAAGTTTGAAAAATCTGGAATTTCAGTGAAAGAGAACCAATATAAAAATTAATTCATATTTCTTGGAAAATAAACTCTGCTACTTACGTAAGCAAGAGTGGTGTTGATTTTGTGTGGAGATTTTGGCTGGTTTTATGGTGTCATAAATTCACTTTCTGTTATAACTTGCTATAAATCGCAAACATCCTTTCACAGCTTTTGAGAGCTATTGAGGTAACGGTGGTGAGGTAACTTCTCCCAAAATACTGTTTACATTCTGTTAAGATTCCTGTAGGGACAGGTTGTGTTTGCATTGAAGAGACATTCAGTTCCTACACAATATATACTATTTGCAAGTGTGTGTGTGAAATTTATTTCACTTCTTTTTTTTGCCAAAAAATTAAGAAGAAAATCAATTTAGCTGGTGCTAGAAGAAGGGCTTTTAGGAAGCCATGTGCCCAGTAGGAATTGGACTAAACCCTTTGGATGATGTTTGATTTGCTCTGCACTGAGGTGCAATGAGGAGCTGCTCACCTGCCCAACAAAGGCTGCAGAGGGCTGCAGGCCCTCCTCAAACATCTCTCCACAGACTTAATTTGGTGAAGAATACAAAAACTGCTTCCTTTACCCCACTGACAGAGAGGCTGCTGGGTGATCTGGCCAGGGGATGCAGAGGAACATCCTCCAGGAGAGGGTTTGGGCAGGAGAGCCATTCCTGAGTGTCCCCATTCCATTTGCTGCAGTTTGATTTGAGCCTCTGCTGCTGAGTTAGAGATGCTGAAGCACTGCAGGGGGTGTTTGTCTGGAAATTTTGTCTTCTACTTTATTGCAGAGGGTGTCCAACTACTTGGAAATTACCCCGAGCAGTCACTGCTCTTCCCTTTGTACTTTGCTCCCTGCTCAAGTTTGGGACTTGAACTCTCGGGAATAAATGAGAAATGTTCCATATTGTAGCTGCCAGCAGAAGTAGGTAGTGGAAGAATATTTCAAAGCAAGATTTCTTGTGACTTTTCACAGCTTTCAAATTGCAGCTTGCTTTGTAATCCACTGAAATGACACAAGTTTCTCCTGTCCAAGGCGTTTTTCCCTGTCAGCAGGCAGGATCCAGCAGTCTCCCCACCATCCACAGGGAGCTCGTTAAGCTCCATGTTGTTTGTTGCTGTTAATTTGATATGGCATTGCATAAAGGACTGACCCAAAGTCCACACTGCAGTGTAGTGTGGTGGAAATGATAAAATTATTTCCCTTCTTCAGTAGAGGTGTCTCCCAGCCCTCATTTCAAGTTGTATCAGCATTCAATGCAGAGCAGCTCTGCAGGAACAGATCTGTAGTGAGCTTTCTTTCCTGGAATGAGAAAGCACAGACTGCAGTTCTGTGTGGGACACTGTTCTCATTTCCTGAATGCAAATCCTTTGAGCTGGATGCCTTTTCCCAGGGCTGGGGTTTGTGTAAGGGCTGGGAGCTGCCAGGGTTCCCTCCCTGCCTTCCCACCTTTGGCTCTGGAGGTGGTTCCTGCAGCAGCTCTGAGGCTGCCCAAGCCCTGCCACGCTGAGATCTCATTCCTAAAGCTGCTGCTGCTTTAGGACAGCCCAGACACAGGCAAGGGGGGAAACCCTTCAGAAGGGGGATGCTTGTGCCAGGAGGGTTGGTAGTGTTCAGCCTTAACAATACGACAACTTCTTCATCACCTCAGTGGGATTTTCCTATCAGAGATGTGTCGGAATCTGAGATATTGATGATTCTGAGATTGTAGAAATCTCTGTCTGTCAGCCCCGCTGCCAAAGCAGAAGCCATAATTGGTCTGTGCTGTTTCAAGGTTGTTTATTCTGTTTATCTCTAACATGTTCTGCTGCCCTGCCGCAGCTCTGTCCTGCAGGGCAGCGTGTGGGGCTCTGCCCTCAGTGGGATGGTACAAACATTAAATACCACAAACTACCTGGGCTGGATTTACAATAACGTGCCAATATCTGTCACCTACGTTGGACAGCGTGTCCCCAGCCTGAACCAACAGAAAAATGCCAACACCACAGTGAAACATGGAGGGCATGAAGAAGGAGGAAAAGGACAAGGCACACCCAATTTCCTCCATCTTGTCCCCTTTGAGCCCCTCATCTAGAATCCTAAAATTTTACTTTTGCACCCGTGCCACGCTTAATTATTACTCATATCAAACACTCAGAGCTTGTAATTGATCCTGTAAGATTGAAAACTCTTTTCCATGGACAGAGATCACAGCCAGTGTCTCTGGGGGCTCTGTCCAGGGGGGTTCCTGACCCCTGCCAGGGTCCCAGACCTGCCAGGGCAGCCAGAGGGAAGCTCTGGATTCCCACAGAGATGGATATTATACATTAATGTGTCCAGGAGTAACCGATTCACACATTGATCTATTGAGTTCTCATGAGAAATCAAATAAATAATAAAATGTTCCAAAGTGATCAATTAGGAAGAAAGTCTTTAATCAATTATTAATTGATTATTCACATAAGCACAATGCTTGTAAGGATCAAAACCTAATTTTGACAACATATGCAAACTTTTCCTTTTGATTTTAATAATATATTCTCAATCTGTTGTTCATTAAGGTGAACATCTGTGAATTCATTATTTTTTCTCTAAGCTTGCTGCACTACAAACTTCAATTCTTTAACAAATTTTCCAAAGAATAATCCCATTACAAGCTTAGTTTATAATACATACAATGACAGCTCTGTTAGCATGTTTATCTTGTTGTTGTTGTTTTAGGGCTTTTATTTTTTGTCTCATAAGTCTTTGCAGTAAATTCTGTTCTGGGATGGCACAGAGAGTTAGACAAGGGAAAGTGGATAAATCTGGTTGAGGAAATTGATTGCAGAGTTTGAGATGTTGCTAACTCATAAAAATGTACCATAAGTTTCCCAAAATATGATGATTCTTAGCTCTGAATGTCCACTTGCAAGTTAGAGAAAAAAGACATTTCATCCACCTCAGTGTTTGCCTTATTTTGTCATTCCAATGTGGATTTTTCAAGTAATGCAATTGTAAAATTCCTCTCTTGCTAATTTGACATTGCTGTTGAGATGAAATTGTAACAGTTTTCAATGCACACTGTGAAGGAGAAAGAAGAAACGGGTGAAAAACGCTGGGTTTGAACTTTTAAATGGAAATATGTGACACCATTCAGAGATAATGCCCCTAGGTGTTTCTTCAGACACTTTGCAGGCAATGTTGATGCTCTTGCATGGTCCAGTTGTAGCTGAGCCCTGCCTGCTGAACCCTTACAGGCACCTTGCTGTAGAGAGCTGCCTCTTCTTGCTTGGTCTTTTTTCCATAAAGTTAATGGTAAATGAAATACTGATGTTTCAGAGGACATGAGATACGTGCTGGATTAATTTGACCAGCCCACATTAGGAGAACACCGAGCAGAATTTGTGGCTGCAGGAGATTGTCACCATGTTCCTGTGCTTAATGGAATAATTTAGGCATAGAGACAGAAAGAAATCTATGCTAAAATGAGTACAAGCACTTTTAAGCAGAAAACCTGTAGCTAATTTTCAATCCTGTAATTGAATTTGCAGGATAGCACATAAATAAAACTGGGCTTTTTAAAAAGTTGGATGCTTTGCACTGCATAACAATGTTTTACTGCCTCATAATGCTTCCCTGTGTGTTTCCCCATGCACTCTGCACTTCCCTTGCAATGCTGAGGGTCCAAAACTTCACCCATGCTGCAGCCTACTCAGTATTGTGTCAGGAGGTTTCAGGAATGCATGCAAATCATCCCCAGCTGCTAAATACCAGCTGTTAATTTGTGATGTGCTGCAGCACACTCAGCCCTCATGCTGGATTGCAGCCTGAGCTGAGGGGCAGAGCTCTTCTCTTAAAGGCTTTTGGATGATTTTGTGTTTCCCTCCCACTAAAACCACAGAACCACAGAATGATTTGGGCTGGAAGGGACCTTAAAACTCATCTTGTTTCACCCCCCTGCCATGGGCAGGGACACCTTCCACTATCCCAGGTTTCTCCAAACCCTGTCCAGCCTTGTTTTGGACACTGCCAGGGATCCCAGGGGCAGCTTCAGCTTCTCTGGGCACCTGTGCCAGGGCCTCACCACCCTCAAAATAAAGAAATTCCTCTTGGTATCTGATCTAAACCTGCTTTCAGTTTGAAGCCATCCCCCCTTGTCCTGTCACTACATGCTCCTGTAAGTCAGAGCAGTTTTTAACAGATTTGATTCCAAACCTGAGCTGTGAAGGGTTTTTTGTTTTCTGAAACAAAATTCCAGCCGAATTTCTAACGCTATTAAATTATGTCAAGAATGACAGGATATTCTTTTTGACTTCTTCTGACTTTACTGAAGCACTTACATTTAGTAATTAAACAAGATTTTGCAAGGTACTGAGTAAAACGGTGCTAAAAGTTTGCCATAATGACATCAACTTCAACAGCTGTGCCCTTGAACTCACTGCTGCCTCACGGGTCTGGGTTGGGTTGAGTGCATTAGAGATGCAATTTGACAAAGTACTGAATTTTTTCAACCCTTTTTTAAAGTCAATGGAAGCCAAGGCCACCTGGGTTGAAGCAAAGGACATCAAGCTCATTGTAAGATTGAGTCTTCACTGTAACTCATGCTCCTAACATTTTAGATAATCCATTGATCTCTCTTGAACAGCTAATATCTGTAATAATGCCACATTTCCACGTCACCCAAAGTCAATTAAAAGACATGTATTGTAGCTATATTTTAATCAAGATTTACTGAGAAATGGAAGTAAAGAATTCTGCTTGCCTTAATAGTACCATTGGCAAAAAGAAAAGCTGACTGGAAAATCAAATTAATTATCTCTTCTTTATGCGCCCTTTATATGTTCACTTGCTTTGTAAAATGAATTTAAATTATTTCTATAGTAAGAAAAAAGGTATTTTAAAATAATGAAAAAAGTAGATGTATCTTTCTAGACTATTCACTTGGAGAATCCAGGTGTAATTCATTAAATTTTGTTCTATACATGAGACCTCAGAAAAAGACTGGTTGTCATTGAGAGGTGGGGAGTGGACAGGTGACTTTTCAGACCTTCCAGCCCCACCTACATACAAGCTTTAAACTAGAGGTTCTGCTAAATTTTGAACGGTTTCAGAACCACTTCTGAGAAGTATTTGCTGCTTTTTGATGTGTTCTAAAGTAAACAAAAAGAAAACAGATTATTTTACAGATTAAATAATCTCATCCAAAACATGATCTCACATAGTTCTTCAAAGCAGATAGTTTATTGCATGCATGTGAGTGAGGGATTGTCATGTATGGTTGAATTTATTTTGATTGTTGGTTAGGAAAGCAAAGCCTGAGTTGCTGCTCGCCACAAGTTAAGAATGGGCGAGAATAATAATAAAAAAAAAAGACTGCATTGGCAATGAATCTATTGGTCCTGTGACAGATTTGAGATTAAGTTCTTATACTTCCATGACATTTTGAAGTAGACCATTTTTGTTGAGGGAAAGAGAGAGGAAAAGGAAAGGTCATGTCTCTCTTATCAGGCAGTCATAGTCTCCTGTAAAATAGAAATGTCTGTTTAATGTCAGTGAACAGCCCAGATGGAGATTCATGTTGGAGCAAAGCATCCATACTTTATCTTACACCTCAAAGTTTACACTACTTAAACCTTGTGATAACAGAATCCTAAGTCATTTTCTGATGGGATTCTTCTATCATTACACCATGATTCTCCACAGCTGCCCATTTTCTTTTCCTTTTCTCCTCCAAAATCAGCCCTTCTGCATTCCTGACAAACTAATCCTTGTACCAGGTATCTGCAGTCGTGGAGGAACAGAGGAGCTCAGACTCAACTTACTGCATTAAAATATTTCATGGGCTTTGCTGAGGGTGATTTTTGCAAGTCCTCTTTCCTTCCTGGCTGAGGAGCAAGAAAATAATTGATCAAAGTTATCAGGAGTGCCACAAAGGGAGGAATGAGAAATGAAAACATTACCTACAGCAAGTTTGAC
Organism: Taeniopygia guttata; assembly: GCF_048771995.1. NCBI lineage: Eukaryota > Metazoa > Chordata > Aves > Passeriformes > Estrildidae > Taeniopygia > Taeniopygia guttata. The sequence goes on along the minus strand of NC_133029.1, from coordinate 2,363,525 downwards.
TTCACCAGTCCTTTGAGCTCTGTAGAAGGAGCAACTTTATTTCTGTACTGACTTTTATTTTGTTCCATCTCCTTCTCTGTCTTATGAATCTACTTCTAGCAGGTATTTGTTTACCTAAATGATTTATTTCAAAAACACATTGCTTGAAAGGTTTTCTTCAATGGTAAAATAAAAAAAGATTCTGTTCTTCTTCTTAAACTTTACAGGCTATATGAAAATAGGGAAAAAATTATTGTGGGCAGTCATGATAGTCTAATAAGAGTAATAAGAGCAACAGCTTTTACTTCATTATTTTGTGGAGTTTCTGTTCTGAGCTGTTACTTTTCCGCACCTTAAAATAAAAAGGATTTAAGTGCCATCCACCTTGAGGTCAAAGGTGTGAATGTTCATTTAAATGGTTGTATACATGGGAGCCTGGTGTAAAATTGGGCAAAACCGAACCACCTACAGATTAATGTGCTCGAAGGAAGTTTTGATATTACCAGAAACTAAACTCATTTTATCAGACAAGTGGGGTTTTTAATGTCTGTGTGCAGGTGCAGGGGTTTTTAATTAACCACATCTTTCCCCACCGTGCCCTTCTACATAAGAAATATCCTTCAAAGAAAGATACACTTTTTAACAGCTAAGACTTTCACGTTATTTCTGGCAATAATTGGTGAATATTATTTAATAAGTAATGATTGAAATAACTCTTTCACAGAAATTACCTATTACAGAATTTCTGAACTGATGGCAAATTATATTTCATTGCATATTCATGCAGTTTAATTTAATACTATATTTAATGTGAAATATGACATTAATTGCTTGTAAATAGTTTTTTATTCTCTAGATGCAGTTTTTAAAATACTGTAATATCAGGAATAATGACCTGGCCAAACACTTCAATCAGTCAGCCTCTTTGTTAATATTAGATATGCTGGCAAACCAATAACCATTCGAAAAGGAGGAAGTTTGGGTTATTTAGTCAAGCAGCGATTTAATTATATGTCTTCTGGAGTCTGATAGAATAAAGCAAGTGGAGGCAATGTTTTGGCAGCTAAGATCCTAGGAAAAATAAACATAAGTAATTAGTTTATGTTCTGTTACTCTCTTCAATGTTTCTTCACCTTTTGCTTCTCCTTAATTTCCTCCTATTTCTTCTACTTTTCTGTGGTCCCTCCATGTCACTGCTTGCTCATCCTTCTGCCTACAGTCATTTGATGTTCCTTTACTTTTCAGGATTGATTCTCCTTTTAGTCCTTTCCCTCTGCCTTCTGCACTTGGGTTCCATTTCTCATACTCAGAGCAGTACTTGGCCTGATTTTTCATGCATTCTCATAAGCCCTTGGAGGGGTTTTTACAGAAAGAGAGGACATAAATCAACCCATGGTCCCCGTGAGCCAAAAAAAGAGATGGTCATGTCTGTGGAGCACAGGTCACAGCAGCAAAGTCAGTTTTATATAGACAGGCACCTTTCAGTGTTTTGTCCCAGATTCCTGGGGTTCCTTCTCTCTGTCACTCTGGAATTTTGCTTCTCTGGTAAGAGATGTTCATACCTGGTGTGATTTGCTGTCATTAGTAGGATTTTACATTCCTTTCCAGATCAAAACATGTAAATGTCTCCGGGTCTCTTGGAAAGCTTTAATCTCCTAAAGTAGGTTTTATTGAAGAGTTGTTGTTTTCGTGACATTTGTGATGAGTTTGATAATTGCATTAATAATTATTCTTTCATGTTTGCTATTTACAACCCACAAAGCATCTGATTCTGAACCTCAAGGAGAAATCAAAATAATAGTGGAGTCAAAGCCATGACAGCAACTGAAAGCAGATATGGTTTGTGTTGAAAAGAAACAGTTTGAGGGAGAAGGATGGCTCTGGGCAGCTCTGCTGGTCACTGCCCATGTGGCAGGGGCCAAGGTGTGTCCCAGCTGCACAGCTGAGTGTGGCTCGATTCCCTGAATCCCCCAGGACAAAAACTTTCTTTCATAAACTCATCAATTTCTGCCCTAAACCCCTTGAGCAACTATTTAAATAACTGCGAGCTTAGTGTGTCTCTGTTTTCAATTTACAAAATTTATCACTTCACCTCTGGGTTTGTAGTGGGGATGTGCTGAATCGGAGCACTTCAAAGGAAATTTAGCAGTTGGAGTTCCTAATAAATCCTTAGCTTGCCCATCTGTATAATTTGTATTAACATGTCCATTAAAGGTTTGCTTAAAGCTTGGAGATTTCCTCCAGAAATGCTTCTGAATATTGAAATAAAAGGGAAAGCAAACAATAACAACATTCATAATTTTAAATCCATGAAAAGCTCAGACAGCATTTAAGCAACAACCAAAAAAAAAAAAAATTTCTTACTCTCAACATAATTAACTAAGTGCTTTTCAACTCCGAAATCATTTTGCATCTCAGTCTGTCAAGCTGGGAAATATTGGAAAGATTGGACCCTCTCCTTGTCCTCTTCCTTCCAGTGAATTCTACTGTGGAATTTTGTACTCTTCTCATTATATCAGGTCTGCTCTGTTACTTTTCAGTTTTAAGTATGCTAAACATTTAGCCCATGAGAAAATTTAGTTCTAGTTAAATTCTCTTTGTCTTACCTGAAAATTTACCTGTGACAAGCAAGCATGTGATGGATTGTAGAAGCTATTCTTGAATGACATTGTATCCATCTCATGTCTAAGATTTTTGTTTAAAAATTGAAAGGAAAAGCTTGGATTGGTTAATATTACCATTAGTTTTTTGGGGTTCTTTTTTGGCTTTGATTTTTTTCCTAATTCTGCCTCTCTCATGGATGGATGCTCTTGCAGTTAGTGTAGTGTTTGGAAATTGAAAGCTTTAAAATATTCTATGTAATTGAATCACTATTTGAAATCCATGTAATTTTTAATTATTTGCATTTTTTTTTTTCCTAAGGCTCATGGCACACTGAAAAATCTGTTTTATTTAAATTCAGAAATCTTTTTATGTATTTCCATTTGGGCCCCAAAGTTCATGTCCAAACATTCTAGCCTTTTTTCATCCTTTATTTCATGTAGGGGGTAGGAAAGTGAAAATGGCCCATCACTTTCTCTGTGCTGGGAAGCAGAGGAGATGAAGACAGCTGTCATTCCTCTTTGAGATAAATACCAAAAATATTATGAATTTCCAATGGAGATGGGAAATGTGTGCTAGGTTTTGATTGACAGATATATTTAATTTTAACATCAATAAAAATCACACAGAGCCAGGCTGAGCCGTGGGTCCAGCATCTCCCCACCCTCACCCTGTGCCTCTTTATCCCATCAGCTCCATAAAAGCACCCAAACGTGCCTGGCTTTTGCTTAATGCCAGATAATCTTGTAGAGGCTTCCATTGAGAATCCCAAGTGTCTGTGGGCGTGGGACTTTTCTGACATGCTTTCCATCCCATCCTTTCACCGTGTTATTAAACATGTTCCCTTCTTCCCTACAACCGCCTTGATTATTTTCTGTTTTGTCATGAAATATTTGCTTAGTAACAGGCACGGGGACTTGGCAGTCATCTCCGTGTTTCTGCCTTTGATTGTGAGGAGCTTTGAACCCATACACAACATTTCACAATTCAGAGGGGAAAAGTAAGCCTGGCAGTTGATTTCCAGCTTTTAACCACCATGCAGAGCAAAATATTTATTTACAGTGATCATAGTTCCATTGTTCTCCGGACTGTAGGAAATAATAATGTCTAATCAGACACTCCTGCAATTCAGAACCTAAAATTATCATGGCTCCTACAAGATTGGCTTTAACCTTTATCTTGCAGATTCTTTTCTCCTTTTTCCTCCGATTTTTTCATGGCAGGGAAAAATGAAGACACTTTTGCATTTTTCTGACTGCAGCATGGAAGGTTTTATTGCCAATCTGTCTGACTGGAGTTAATGAGAATATCTATCAACCCTATGCTAGATATTAGCAATATTTATCAAAAAAGTTCATTTTTCACATGAATCTAACATTCCTTTTGAACCATCTGCTATTTTTCCCGGAATTCAGCTACTGCAGGGAATTTTCTAGAGGAAGTAGCAGTGTCTGATGTGGGGATGGCACGAGCTGGAGCTGGAATGTCTCAATCCTTCTGTAACCCCTTGAGGGTTTTGAGTAAAGACAATTTAATGCAGCTTCTCTGGCCAACCCTTCATTCCTTTTAGCCAGCTCTGATCCAGGTCCATAATTTAGCCAAAGATCGGGAAGGAGTGTTTATCTTTGCTTTGTTTCAATTTCTGCCTATCCAAAAGTTAAGATCTGGACAGGACCTTTTGTATAAGAAGGAAATTATGCAGCCATGCAAATAAAAGTCAGCTAATGCCAATAACTGGTTTTGTGTTTCCAGGTCATGCCATGTCGTGGTGTGTTTTACAAACAGCCTTCAATTATTCTGTGCCCCCTTTTTTTCCCATGATTTCCAGATTCATTTCTCTCTGAATAATTATCTGACATATGGCAGCCCCTGATAATGTTTCAGGAAAAAACAACCAATATAAATGAGTGGAGCAGCTCTGGGTGTGCTGGGCAGGAATCTGTGCTTTTATAGGAAATCCATGAGGCTCTGAGTGTTCCCAAATTGCTGAGCAGCTCCTGCCTGTGCCTTGGAGGTTTGCAGATTTGATGGTCTGGGAATGCTGGACCTACGGTGAATATATTGTATATGATCAAGTTCTATGATGTGGAAATTTCAGGGAATAAATTTGGTATCTTTGTATCAAGTTTTTCCCAGAGGGATATATCAAGATGGAATAAATGTTTTAAAAATTGGGTTTTTTTTAAACTTTTGAGAACTCTGAAATAGAAGAGGTAGAAGTTTTCTCTTTTTGTTGTGGAAGTGTGTTTAGGATTTATTGTATAAATTAAATTTTTTTGAAGTTAGAAAACCAAACAAGTACTTTATCTTAATTTACATATACCTTCACTTTTAGCCTATTTTGTTTGCACAAAATGCTTTTAAAAACTTGATTTACTGAAGGCATAATTTGACTTGGTAAAAATGAAACTGTTTTCAAATGCAGTTTTTGTGATTCTCCCCTAACTACTGATCTTGGAAACCTTTTTTCTGTGATTTGCTGTGGCTGGCTGCAGACAAAGTGTCATTTCTTGACATGTTTGTACAGGTCAGGTCATAAATGCATCTCAGTTTGAATCCTTCCAGTGTGTTGTGCTTTGGAACCTGTTTGTGTTGATCTCAGATGAATCTCATAATAAACTTCTTTGGCTCCCCCAGGTCAGATGGAATTGCAATGCAGGTTTAGCTTCTCTGAGTATTTTCATTTTTAGGGGGAGCAATGCAAATTCTGATTATTTCTGGGGCTTTTAATGTAAGGAGCAGCATCACAAGGTACTAAAAGTTCAAAGCACATTGGAGTAGTTTTTCCAACCTTTTTTACTTGGTACCATGTAACAGAGACACTTTCTCATTCAGCATTTGAAAAATTGTCTTCAACTGCAGATAGTACAAAGTTTTCTCCAAAATTATGCTTGAAAATACATGTCCAGGGAGAGAAAATAATGTTTGGATGTTAAAATGCAGGAATAAGAGTTAATTTTGCATGATCAGCGACAGGAAAACCAGCCTGTCCCATAGCCAATCCAGCCTCATAAACAAAGCACAGGCACCACAAATCATTCTTTTCTCTCTTCACTCTCTCTGCCCTTTGTGTTCATATTTTCCAGCAGCTGCATATGCTATTAATCTGTATTTAGGTGAGGGCCTGGGCATCTGCTCTGTGCTTGTAAACAGATGCAGTGCTGAATTTGGGATTGAGGCTTTTTAAAATGTCATCCTGCATGGCACACAACATGTTCCTTCAGTGCTGATTGCAAAGCTCCCTTCAGCCAGGGAGGCTGGAGCCCCCAGGTTTGTTATTTTCCCCCCATTAGCACTCCTGGGCACATGGAGGAGCAGTTAGCCAGGGGGGTCTGCCCAAGACCCCCAGTGCTGAGATGTGAGACCCAACATCTGTGCAAACCCAACCTGTCCTGGTTGCTCTCTGCTCAGTTCCCAGGACAGCCCAAATCTCAGACACTCTTGAGCCCAACCAAAGCCCTGCTGGTTCTGCTGCCCTTCTCCAGCATGCTGGCCCAGCACCACGGAGAGTTCTGCAGCTTTCTGTGGCTGCCGGTGGGATGGTGCATCCGGACCTCTGCAGCTGGCAGTGTGCTGTCGGAGCTCAAAATGTCCCTCAGACATTTTTGGAGGTTCCGGGCCCAGGTCAGAAGCATTTGAGACCCTGGCAGGCAGCTGGAAACAGCTGTGATTTTGGGTTTGAACCATGGAATGATTTACCAACCTTGCAGGAAGAACAAGAAGACACAAAAGTTTAGATATTATAGCAGAAGTAGTCACAAAGTAGAGGGAAGAATTTCTGAGTGCTGTACAGGGGGGTTTTGGTTTTGTACATGGGGGTCAGAGGTTTTAAGATGGAGGGATTTGGGCCTGCCCTGTCCTCCCTCTTTCTCCTTCCTTCCCTCCATGTTCTTGGTGATGTTGGCACTCCCAGATTGGTTTAGAGTAGAAAAGCACCATTTAATATAGGTAATAGGCATTGGGGGAAAACTGTACCCATGTAACACGTAATGTACCATATAAAAGATAGAAAAGCACCATTTAATATAGGTAATGGGCATTGGGGAAAAACTGTACCCATGTAACATGTAATGTACCATATAAAAGATAGAAAAGCACCATTTAATATAGGTAATAGGCATTGGGGAAAAACTGTACCCATGTAACACGTAATGTCCCATATAAAAGACAGCACAGCCCTGGGCAGGGAGAGAAGAAGCAGTCGGGAGTCAGAGAGGATGTCAGGGTGTGTGTGTGCCTCTGCCTGAGCTGTGAGCAAACCACAGCAGCCCCAGAAGAAAATCTTTTAGATAACTTGCAATAAACTGCCTTGAGACCAAACAACAGAGACTGCTGAGCCTTTCTTTGGAAGCACAGCTTTTAGGAGAGACTTTTCCACCCCACGGAGCCACCCCTGACCCAGGGTGAGCTCGGGCAGTGTGCCCGTGCTCTGGCCTGACAGAGCCTGCACGGGGCCTCTCCGGGCTGGAAAAACGTCCAGAGGGATTCTTCCATCTCAGTGCTCCCAGCAAACAGCCACACTTTGATCCGTGGGGGAAATAGTCCCTGGGAGATAATCTGAATAGCAAAGCAAAGGAGAAATCAAACTGCTCTTTCTGTGCATCTTTGATGCACTAGAGTTTAATTTACTTTATGCATAGAACTGCTTTAACTTTACCTGGAGGCGAGGTGCAGTTTGGATTGCTTCATCTTTTTTTTTTTTTTTCTTTTAAAGAAATCCCATTATCAGTATTAAAGAGTTTCATGCCTATAAAAACAGGCTGTAGATTAATCGTTATCCCTTTTATTTTATTTTTTTTTTCAATCAGGCTGAAGCATGGGCTTCTATGACTTGTTTAGTTTGGAGTCACTGAAATTAAAAATTAATTGCAAACATTTTATTTGTCAAGGTAATATAAATATGGCTTATCCTATTCTGCAGGTAGATGTTAACGCTCTTCTGTCTTTACAAGGAAGAGACACAACAGGCATGTCCCAGGAAAAGCACAGCTTAGTTTAAAACCCATCTTTGTACTCCATTAAGCCATCCCAAATTGGCTGAGCAGCAGTGGTATTTCTGTGATTTATCAGTGAGAACTCTGACTTCTAAGTAAGTGAAAACCAGAGTATATAAAAGCAGGTTCATCAAATTAGGTGTACAAATTAAATCACAAGATTTAGGTTCCTAAGTTCTGACCTAATTTTCTTAGTGCAGTCACTTGCTGATCCTGTCTGCCTCATCAGGACAAGTGGGTTTCTACAAATATATGTGGGAGTGTAGCTTTAAACACCTCATTCTGAAAATAGAGCAAGGTAAATACGTTAAATCCTGGGATTGTGTTTGAATCTGTGATATTTAGATTAGATATCAGGAAGGAATACTTCACTCAGAGGGTGGCAGGCCCTGGCACAGGTACCCAGAGCAGCTGAGGCTGTCCCTGGATCCCTGGCAGTGCCCAAGGCCAGGCTGGACAGGGCTTGGAGGAGCTGGGACAGTGGGAGGTGTCCCTGCCATGGCAGAGGATTGGAAATAAATTATCTGTAAAGTCCTATCCAACTGAAAGCACTCTGTGATTCTCTGTTCTGATTTACAATCTGTTGAATGCTCTTTCATTAAAACTTATTTAAAGTCTGGTGCAGTGACATCAATAGCGAGGGTTTCATTCTTAAACAAAGCTCATTTCTACCTCAAAACTATATTCAAATAAAAGTTTTGAAGTTGACTCCTGTAGGTTTATATACATTTTCTGTGTGCTATCTGACAGAATTATGGGATGCCCAACAGCAGCTGCCCATTAAGTTTTCACTCTGCCTAAAGCTGTGCTGGGATTCTTTTCTTTTCCCCAAATACTGTTGTCTAATAAGGAGAAGCCACTTTCTACTACTCCAAATTTTAATTAGAGCACTTGATTAATGCAGAATTCTATTCTGTCTTAAGTGTAAATCCCCACAGACTTTGTTAAATTCTGTTGTCTGTGGGTCAGAGTTTAGAGCAGTGATTGGTCTCTAAAGGAGTTAATGCTTTGGACAGTGGGGGCTCAGTAAAGCAAGTGCATTAATATTTTCATCAATTCCAGCTAGCTTACAGTATTTCACTGGTCAGATCTAATTTGTTTGATGAGACATCACTGAAAGATGTTATCTATAGTGTAAGCTTAGGAATTGATTGTAACACATAATTCAAGGGCACTGTTTCATGCCTAGGGCAAGAAATGCTATTTTTCTCTTTGTTTAATTTGCTCTTTCATAACAGCTTACCTTTTCCAAACTGTATCCACCAGATTTGTTTGTAGATTTGCAGAGAAGCAAAAAATATGTTAATAAACCACCCTAAACATTTTGGTTTTTTTCACCTGGACCCCCATAAGATTGTGTTTATTTTTGCCAATGTGTGTCAGAATGTGGGACTATCTCAGGCAAGTGGGATATCAGGTTTTATTTTCATTTAAAGCTGCTCTGGTTAGTGTGGTTATCTTATTCCTCAGTCATTAAAAGCAAAGACTTAGACATCAGAGTTACCAATATTGTGAAATTCACATTAAACAGGCTCCATTGATACTTTATATATGATACTTTATAATAGTATCATGATACACTAATACACTGAATATGCACATAAACACAGCAGTCAGTCTTCAGCTAATACCAATTTAGGGTGTATCTGAAAGCTGAATATTCATCTCCCAGACTGAAATTCTTACACTGATTGGCTTAAAAATGTCCCTTTTCTACTGTTTCTGTCTTGTGTGAGCCTGGAGACAGCCCTGTGCCTCAGCAGTGCTGTTGGTTTTATTAAATAAATCCCGTGTATTTCACTGCTTTGGACACTTCACGGTGGATTTTCCCCTGCAATAAGAGAGAATAGACTGTGATGAGTCAGCTGGATACTTAAAGTCCACAGGAAATTTACTGCTGTGTGTGTGCCCTTATCACTGCCACTCCCCTGGGACTACAGGCATAAATCCACTGCTGCCCTACAGCTGTCGTTCGAGTGGGCCAGGAAATGCTGACATTCCGAGTATTAAAACAAACCATCAGGAGTTTTCCACAGTGCCTGTGAAAATTTCAGATTTCAGACAGTTCAAGCATCATTGACCTCGGATGGGTGTAATTTAGTAGGATTTTTGTACATTTGCTTTTTCCTATAAATGCTGTTAGCCCAGTTAGCTAAGTTGTAAGTAATGTTAAAATGCTGTACTTGAGTGCACTCTTCAGCTGATAGTGGACACAGGAGTAATTTGGATTGCATTTGCCATGGTATGTTCTGATTTTCTAAGATTCAGGTAGCTAGCAAAGTCAGAATTTATCAGGACAGAGCACTGACAAGAACGACCAAGAAAAGAACATTAATTGTAAAAAAGTTGGTTCTATATCCATGACCACAACCTGTCTATCCTTACTGCCTGCAGTAGAGGCTTGTGTCTCCCTCTCTTGTTTCTTTGTTTTACTGGGAAAAGGTTTCCCTTTCTGTAGCCAGTGTTGATTCTGTTTGTCCTCCTGCCCTCATTTCACAATATCCCTGAGGCTTTTACATGTGCAAATTTATTCATACCATCATTGGCCCAGTGACTGGCATTGCCAAACACTTCCATGTGACTTAATGTCTAATAAATCATTACTTACTGAAGAAGCAGCCATGAATTTAGTCCAGATAACTTGTTTCCTGACCAGATACCTATCTGACTTTTCAAAAGCTTGTGGTTTGGAAAGCCAGGTTCCACCCATCCATATCAGCATCGCTCCAAAGTGAGAGCTTGTGGCACTTCTGTGTAACATGAGGCAGGATTCCCTTTTTGCCTTGATGTCTGTGATCTCTGTTTTCCTCCAATACACCACAGATTGACATTTTTGGATACTATTTTACTGTTTGTTTTTTTTTTTTAATTGCCTCAGCAGAGTTGGTTATTGGCCATTAGGATGCATCCAGTGGCCTCTCTGTGCAGTGTCTTGTGGAAAAACTGTTCTGTGGCTGTGGCTGTGATGTCCATGCAGGATCTGATGGCCCATGACCATCAGGGACTCAAACTATTGAAGAAATGAATGCTCCCAGTGCTCTGACTGTGCTTTTTAATTCAGCCACAATGGAGATCCAGTGCTGCTTTCCAGTGTTCATTTCTCATTCAAGCAAAATTATCTGGCTCTTTGTGTGAGGTTATGCACTGAATACATTTGATGCCCCTCGTGCTGAGCATTGTCTGCTCAGGATTCAACACTTCCCTTTGACTGAAATTGCCATTATAGGTGCTGTTGTCATAGTTCAAATTAATTTCCTGTTGAACAGGGATACTAAAAGCTCCAGTGAGTTGTAACTGCAGTGGGAGTCTGCTCAGCTAAAAACTGAAAAGTAAACTGGTGGTCTTCTGATTTCTTAGTCTTAGGATTGTGCCTTATAGGGGAGGCTCCACTATTCTCAGGGTTTTTTGAATGAAGTTTATATTATGTCTATATTTGGGCAGAAGATATACTTATCACATTTTAATAAAAAAAAAAAAAAAGCAAAAACAAATTGGTTTCCTGGATCTGTTTATAAATTTTAGGACTGAAAGAACTGCAGGACATTTTGGCCAGACATACGTGACCACCTGTCTCAGAATGTGTCTAATGAGAACAGTCACAAAAACATCATTTTCTCTTAGACAAACCCCATTACTGATGAGAAGAGGAAAAATACCACATTACCACATCACACTTCAGAATTCATAAATAGCATTATTTTCTGTGTGTCTGGGGCTGTGTTAAGGAGTTGGGTTTGTAGAAGTCTCTGGATGATTTCTGCCTTGGTTCAGGCTCTGGCATTTTAAGTCACCTCTTCTTGCTGTGCTTCAGGTTCAATGAGGATAACACTGATTTCTCTTCAGGAAGGAACATTCTGATGAAATCTTTGGAAATAATTCCAGGAAGTATATTGCTTCTAAGGGAGTATTAAATTTAGGCATTTAAAACCCCTCACAGTAACATATAATAAAGAAAATAATAGTAATAAATTTCTCTATCTCATGCATTTAATTTTTAATAAAAATTTTCTATTACCAGAAGTTTTTTTTCAAAATAACATTCCATAGATTCTGGCAATTATGTTGAGGCTGAACTGAATGTTCCAAGCTAACTTTTTTCTTTTCTTCTACTGTATACCAAGTAGCTGCAAAAAAAAAAAAAAAAAAAAAAAAAGAAAAAAAGAAAAAAGTTGTGTTTTCCTACTCCAGAAACTTTAATAGAATATTTGCTGCCATAATTTAAGAAAAGGAATCAGACTACTGTTCTGGAAAGAAAGGAGGATCCCTGACTTGTAGTGAGCAATCCCTGGGGCTACGTTTGTGTTGGATTCTGTCCCTGTGATCACAACTGGCTGAGGTCTTCAAACCTTTGGATCAGGTCCTGCAGAAACAGAGCATATGTGCGGTTTAGGTTTTGCGTAAATAATTTCATAATTATTTATCCTCCCAAATTCTGTCCCCTTTGAGTTCAGTGTGATTTATCAGGGCTGAGTTCTGTGCGATTCCTTTGGAGGCACCGGAGCCGATCCTCTCTGGGGGTGGCGAGAGGGGAAGCTCAGAACTGAGCCCTTCTGCAGGACAGACCCTGCTGGATGCTGCAGGCATCTTTCACACGTGCAGACCATTTCCCAAAAGGCAGTTTGTTACTTTGCCACCACTCCCACACACACAATAAATCATGTGAAGTTAGGCAGACACCGAAGAGCTGAAGGGCGCAGCGAGGCGCGGTGAGCAGCCGTGAGGGCACACGGCCGTGCTCGGGCATCAATTGAGGGGAGAACATTCCAGATACACCTGGCAGGGCCAGGCTTAACGAACAGATCCACTTGACAAATCTCACCTCCCTTTCTGCTCATCTGCAAGCTTTCATCGCTGTGAATTTCCTCTCCTGAATTACCTGTGCAGTATTTGCAGCACTCTGATGGCAGCTTGTAACTGGCTCGGCTGTCCAGCTTTCCTCATTACCAGCACTGCCTGGCTGCCCACTGAGTTAATGCTCCAAGTTTTGTACTGCCAGGCAAAATTTACCTGCAGAGAGGCAAAGACCCTGTGCCAGCATTAGATTTGTATCCAGAATCCTTACTTCTCTTTGCACAGAGATAAATAAAATTCCTTGTCCAAAATGCTGGCACTCAGGTTTGCCACTGAGTGAAGGAATTAAGGAAGTGATGGCACAGTGATGGTTCCTTACCAGGCTGATCCTGATCTGATTTGATGTTACACAGACTCGTGTTCATATGATGTTACTAAAGAGATGCAGATGTTTCATTCACAGTATTACTGAATTTCCCCCAGGCATTTGGTTCATATTAGGGTGCTGTCCTGGCATGATGGGAAGTTATCCCTTTTTTTTGTATTTCAGTCCTGGTATTTATGGGAAAATTTACGGGGATTCAGTTTCTATTCACTTCCTCTTATAAAGGTAATTGGCTAAAAATAAAGAAAAATGGAATGGCCATATGTGGAGGCAGCTGTCCTGGTGAGTCCTGAGAAGGTGGCCATAATGTCAGAAAAGTCATGTCTCTGATGATGCTACATTGTTTGTGTTGCTGTTAAAATAAAAAATAGGTCATTAATGAATATCTAGTTATATTTATACTTTTCAGCTTTCTATCACCCTTTCATTATAGCCTATGACAGGTCCAGTGGCATGTATTTTCTTCTTACTTATTCATATCTTACTTTTGCTCAGAAATAACCCCTCCCTGCTAGTTCTAAATAGTTGCTGTAAGAAAGTTTGTGGATTTGGGAAGATTACTGTCTTGTGCTGGGTATCAACACATGCTGAAAGTCAGGAGCTGTGTCATGCACAGTTGTCTGTCACATCCCAATCCATTTTTCAGTGCTTCAAGGAAGGTGTGAGCCCTGCTGAGCTGGAGTGGCAAATGTGGTGTGAGGGTATTGACTGGGAGAGAAGTGCATTTTTGTTCTTCCTTATCCGACACCCCGTCATCCTCTCTGCACCCTCCTGCTGCTTTTCTGCAAACATTGCCACTGTTCACAGAGCAAATTAAGTTTTCAAGTAGGTTTTCAACCTTTTTCTCTATGGCTTTAAGCAGTGGAGAAGGTGAATAAGGTGAAAGAAGGTGAATAATGAAAACCCCAGACACCACAGCCCATGGACTGACTGCACAAACAAAGGGGTGCGCTCAGGATTGCTCTGCTTCACTCCCACTTGGAGCCCCAAAGGTTGGCATGATTCCCCTTTGACTCCTGACTGCTTTGGTGATGGAACTCCTTTGGTGCTGGACCTCCAGCTCATTAGTTTCACCACCTCTTTTTGCTGCACCCTGTCCTGACAGCTTGAAAGGGTATTGATTAAGGGCTTAACTCACTTTTTATCGCAGCTAATTATATTTTTTTGGCTGGGTGCTAGATCTCAAGACATTGGGTTTGCAGCAGCCTGCAGCACATGGAGGGGTGATTATAACTTGAGTGAACTGTTTGCTACAGGTTCTATCAGCTAGCAAAATTAGTATTCATAAAGAGTTTGAGAAGGAAAAAATTCCAGTCTTTTGAGATACCTGTTAAGAATTCAGGTCTTATTTTCATCGTGAGTACATGTCTGCTTCTCATCTTCCCTTACTCACATTGCTGCTTGTGAAAATTTGGGAGGGGCTTTGGGCAGTGAACCACACAAATTTTGCTGCAGAATTGGCTCTGAGGCAGCAGTTGTGTTTCTGAGAGAGATGGTAGGAGCACACCTTTGAGAATGAGAGATGAAGGATTAACCAGGGGCAAAGGTCCTATTGTACTAATTAAATTTAATTACATTTATACAAGCATCACCACAGCTAATTCTTTTTTTTTTTTAAATAGTGTTTACATGGTTTTAGAGTGTTCATTGTAGTGAGGTGCTAAAGTTTTCTTGTTATTGTATGCCAGTTTTGTTTTCCTTCTGAAGCTAAACAGGTATTTCTAAATGCATTCTAAATCATCTTAAATTACATAATTTAGTTAATCTGGGAAACATACTAAACCCATATATTTAGGAAGAAGGAACAACATTAATTAACTGTGTAAGGAATGAGATCAATATTGTTCTTTTCCAGTTACTCCTATTTAGTTTGTCCATTCCACTTTCTGAAAGAGAGCTGATGCGGGGTGTGGGCAGAGGTTTAATGTGACAGTTTTCATAGTCACTCAAGTGAGTAAGCATCTTTCCCAATTGCTTCCACAAACATGCTCTTGTACACTGCCACTGGTACTGGTTTGTTGCATCCAAATTACAGACGTGGTTGCTTGAATCCTCCAGCATTTTGCAGTCAAAATCATCTGGCTGTGGAAAAAATAGGAATTTTGTTAGTCTAACGAAGGTCTTAGTGGTCTAAAGAATTTTTATTAACTCAGTTATAATGATGCTTACACTTATAATTCCAATTATATGCAGTTAAAATTCATAAATGCCAGCTTTCTTTTATCTGCCCCTCTCTCAGCTGCTCTGGTGCTTTTACCTCACTGCTCAGTGGTTTCATTCTGGAGGGAGGTGAGAATACCTCAATCAGGAGCATTCAGATCCTTTCACAGAAATGTGATGCTGAGGGTTTCTTCTTCCCCACCCTTCACTATAGACAGGGCCATCTTTGCATTATTGTTAAATATTCCCCACCTTGATCCCAAAATTTATTATATACTGGTTCTTCTTTCTCCTTGTTAACCCTAAAGCTCCCAGGGGTGCATTCACTCTGAAGGGATGGGGTTTGTGCCTCTGGTCCCTCCAATACCACCCTGTCCCTGCTATTCCAGGGACCAGAAGCTCACAAACAGTTGTGCATTTCTGAGAGTGGCTGTTCCAAGCAGGACACGTCCAGCAAAGCCTGGCAGCAGCTGAGCTCTGAGCTGAGCTTAGCCCAGAGCTTCTGCCCTGTCTGGGAAATAGTAAAGGCAAAAAGACTTCCAGATTTATAGACTTCCTAGGCTGCACAGCAAAGGAAAAATGGGAGTTAGCAGCAGTTTTATTCCCTGCAAGCATATCACAGAGTAAACCTCCCTCTATTCTCTTTCACCACAGTGAGCTGAAACCCTGAGCTGTCTTTTTCATATTTAGCTTTTTGCAAACTTCACCTTGTTACACCACCAGCCCTTCATCCCCAGGCTGGTACCTGCAGCTGCAACTCTTGTTTTGCTCATGCCCTTTGCTGTGCTCATATTCCTCATATGGGATGGATCCTGGAAGGTGCCCAGCTGTGAGATATCTGAATGCTGAAAAAGAATGGTTAATCCTTCTTACTAATGAACCACAGGGATGAAATGTGCATTTGTGTGCTTTCTCTGCATCCTTAAATGTTCAGTTTTGGGCAGAGGCACCAGGCCTGTGTGTGGTGAGGATTTGAGCACAGAGCACACAGAGAGGGAAGTCTGGACTCTGAGTAATCCACAATGAGCATTTTTGTAAGTAATTCCAGGTATTAAGTGTAACAGTGCTCTCTCCCCCTGTGATTTTCTGCACCCATTTTTTCTATCTCTTCCTTGATTGCTAATCAAATTGCATACAGGAATGTTTTCCTGATTAGTCTCAGTCTCTGGGCAGTCTCTCATATGTGCTTCACCACCAAAACATGTAATTTGATCACTGTGTCTATATAATAGAACACATCTTTTCAGAAGCTTGAAAGCGTTCCCCTCTGTGCCAAAGGCTAAATATCCCAGAGTCTCTTAAGTGGACTCATCCCCCAAGTCTAAGGAAATAAATGAAATGCTGATTTGATCATTTTAAGCACAGTTTAAATAATCACAGTATCCCATTTCATAAACTGTGTGCTGCCACAGGCTTCTCTGTTTAGATTTTCGTGTTTGGAAATGTTCTGTCCTTGAGGCCAGGGAGGATGAGGGGTTCCTGGGATGCATGAGGAAGAGTGTGGCCAGCAGCTCATGGGGAAGATTCTCCCCCTGTGCTCTGCCCTGCTGAGGCCATATCTGGAGCACTGTGTCCATTTCTGTCCCTTGATTTTTGTGATGACTGTGGTTATTTGTTTTACTGGGAGAAAAAAGAAAAAAAAAATAGGGGAGAACTGAGAGGATAATAATTCTCCCTATATTTCTGAAGTATTTTTCTTTTTTATTTTCAAAAATTGTAGGCTTTCATGTGTTTTTCCAAGCTCTCTAGAAATCTGATGGGTTAGAATGGGTCAATGATTCTGTAAAAGTAGGATTTGAAGCAATAATGAGGAGCACACGTGAGCAGAGATGGGGACACAATCCAGCTGTTCCTGCATGGCCCACGATCGCAGCCTTAGACCCAAGTGAATAATAGACCTTTCTGGAGCTAAACAGCCAGCCTGTCCCTGAAATGCTCCTGTTTTTTGTACTGAGTTGGCTGTAGCTGCTGAGGATCAGCAGGTGCTGTTGTGTGCTCCTGGAGCTGTGGCACCAGCTGCCTTTGTCCCCTGCTCCTCCCTCCTGTGCTTTGCCAAAGGTCAGTCAGTCCTGAAGATTTCTGCTTAACTTTGGACTCTGGTTTCTGAGGCTGTACCAAGGCAAATTGTCTATTTAAACTCTGTCTGGAATAGGATTTCTTTTGCTTACAGTGGGCTGATTTGAGTCACTGTCTACAGTGAATAATGAATGCGAAGGAAATGTTGCAGATCAGTCACAAATTATTATTTATGTAATTACTGCTGACTTCTCGTTAGCATTTGCAAGTGCCTGACCAGCTCTTGAAGGAGTTAGGAGATTGCTTAATGAAGCTTCATTTATTAAGATGTATGGCTGGCCATTATACTGGTCATCACATTGATTTTAGGACTGGACAGAGTGTGAGCAACCTTTGCATGAGGAGTGAAAATCAGCTAAACTACTTTGGGCAACTTCTGAGTAATATTTTTTGTTTTATTTTTCTACTCTTTGTATTAAGAAGTATCCCATTCTTTCCTTCATTTCTTCTTTAAAAGCTTTGAAATAAAGAAATTTTGCTATATGATAATTTTTTAAAGTAGGACTTTGTATAATAATGCAGGAAGACATTGCACAACTAATCCTTACATTTTCATTTCTTATGGTAAAGCCTACTGCAATTCCCTCCACACAGGCAGATTTAGTCTGCTCCAAGCTTTGTGCTTCTGACAGACAAATTATATAGGCATGTCAAAAGTGTAAACACAGTATAAATGCATCTGAAAAATAGAATGTCTAACAGATATTTTATTCATAAGCATGGACCAGTGTCACCTAATCAGGGGGGATAAATGTCTCTTTGAACATAAACAGTTTATGGGTATAAATTGAGGTTATGTTGTGCCTCATCTTCATGTCTAGATCTCTTTTTTTTTATTTTTCTCCTTAACAAAAAGAATCTGATTTCTCAGAGGTGAATACCCACACATGGTTTAAGTATTTAGTTGTTCCTTGGTGTGCACTCATCTTCTTTCACACCCTTTTTGCTCCTGGGGAAATCCAGGGAATACGCTTGGCTTGGATGGAACAACTTAAAAATGCACCCAGGTGTAACCCAGGTGTTGTAAACAAAGGAACCTGGGGGCTCCTGTGTGACCCACGGGGGGCTCCTGAATTTCCATTCTGCTGAAATTAAAATTAAATCCAACAAACAAACAAACAAACCCACAAACAAAGCAAAGAAGCAACCACCCACCCCACAGCACCCTGGATGCCCAATCCTTTATTTTCCTGGATGGGAAAAATGTCATTGATTGTTTGGCTCAAGTTGTGAGCTGGCTGAGATAACACAAATCATTACACTTTAAACTATAAATTGCAAAAATTGAACTTTCTGCCTTCGGTGGGGGCATCTCAGTGGGAACCTTTTGTCAGATGTTAGTTTGCACTGAGGAGACATTGACTGTACCACTTCCCATCGCCGGAGTTAATTGTCTGCCCCTCTCTCACTTCTCCAAATTGATCTGGTTTTCAGCTCTTTCTGCAAACACGCTCCCTTGGAGGGCAGGTGGGAGCTTGGGCAGCACGTGGGGCTGGATTTCTGAGCTTCAAAACAGACCCAAGAGGGAGAAAATCTACAAATCTACCTTAGAGTGCCTTGGCAAGCAAGAGGTGCCACAGATATTTCAGTTGGCATCTGCCAGTTCAGGGGCACTCCTTGAAGGAGCCCAAAGGAGGGAGGTGAATGCTCATTGTCCCTGTCTGGGTGTCTCTGTCCTGTCCTGTGGGACAGGAACAGCCTGGAGGTGATGATCAGCCAGCATTAACAGCAGAATTTGACCTTTTCAGTTTTATTGTGTTATTTTTAAGCAGCTTAGCGTTCTGTAAATTTCCCTTAAATATATGAAAAAAGGAAAAATCTGTTTGCTTGTTTGCATTAATATTCGAGATCTCTACCAACAGCAATGGAAAATATGTTCAAAATCACATTAAGTTTCAGGATTTTTCATTCACTAAACCTATGAGAAAATCAAATTAGCTTGTTCTTTTTATGGGTATTATCAAGAGTCTTCTTAAAATAGTTTAGAAGTCAAACTATCTAATGATATAATTATTTTGAATGAACAAAACAGTAAAAGTCTGAGGGCACAATGTTTTCAGCTGTCTGGGATTAGCCTGATTTATTCTGCTTCCTGTTTTGGACTTAATTATGATATCGCTAAATATTCCCAGAACAAACAAATAAGCAAATTAAAAAGGAGTTTGGTTAAAGTTTTCTTTTTGTTTTGTTTTGGGTGTATTTTTGTTGTTTAGTTTTGTTCCATTTGCCCTCTTGGGGGGATTACTTTTGGTTCTTTAAAGGCTTTAAAATGACTGGAGAACTTGGTTAATCCATGTGCTGCTTGTGGCGAGATGAAAAAGAACATGACATAATTGAAGAAAGGCTGGTGTGAGAGCTAATGTGGTTTGCAGGAGCCTATTGAGAAAATCATCCCCAGCAGTGGGACTCCACAGCAGCTTCTTGCAAGCACTGGGAGGGGAATTAATTCTTTGCCACCATCCCCTTATCCATGAAGCACTGAGGACTCTTGGCCTGTTGCTATGGGAAGAGGAAGGGCTTAGAGATGGTTTTGCACAGGTTGCTGCTAAAGATTAGGCAGAATGTTTGGTTACCTGTGCAATAACTCAAACAAAACACAGAATCTGCTGAGGTAAATTTGCTGTTTTCTCGCTCAGAGTGGCTATTTTTAATGTTTCAGCTGCTCATGGAGGAGCTGTAGCAGAGTCAGGGATGCGAGTTTGGACAAAATCAGTTTTTCCGGGAGGAGGTGGTGCCTGGTGGCTGGTTTTGGTTTGCATTGATTTGCCTGTGGTGTTGTTTGATTCCCTCCAGGCTGGTGCTGGGAGTGTGGCTGTTCTGTTTGATGCCCCATTAGGCTCTTCCCTCTGTGTCCTATTGATACCTGCCCCAGGCAGCTCCTCTGCCCCTGCTGCGTTCAGCTCCCTTCCCTCCTGCCTCTGCTACTGCAGAAACCCACCGGGAAAAATTCGGGCTGGGCTGGGCACAGCCCTGCTGCTCTGCCTGTGTCTGAAATAAATGGCAGTAAAGCATTTCAGCATTCTTTGAATGTCACAAAGCTTTCTGGGACTTCTGTGACAGCATTCCAGAGGAAGCTCTCGAGTGCTGCTGTTGGTCAGAGAGTCTTTTGGAAATTTTGGTCATTTTCTGTAGAGTGCTCTTTGTTTTGATGGTTTGATACAAGTTGTGTCAATGCCGAATTGCAAGACTGATACAGGAAAGTCACTGACTGCTTCTCTACTAATGTTTTCTTTGTGAAAGGAAACTTTAACATTTAAATAATCTCCACTTTTTCCCTGATCTGGTTTTGCCAGTGGCAGCTTATTGGGAGTCAAGCTGTAGCCCTGTGTTTTGTATCTTCAAACTGGTCACTGTTACCATGTTTTAGGTTACAAATCTGGATTTTATTGGGGCTTTTATCACTTGTTTCACCCAACAGCTGTTTGGAGGAGGCAGGGCTGAGGGAAAGGTGTGGATGAAGTTTCTCATACGCAGATAAGGCACCTGTTGGGGTATGGTGGTCCTGCTTTGGAACATTTTAAAAGTCCGAGCAGATTCAAGATTGATTTGCTGACAGGAGCATCCATGCTTCTAATGTAAGTGCTGCATTCTGCTGCAGAGCTGATAAGTTTTTGCACAGGACAGATTTCAGGCTCTCCCAAAGCTCAGTGGAATGAGGGGCAAACTCTGGTGGGAGCACTGCTGTCAGTGCAGCTGCAGAACAGGAAAAAGACATTTACAGGGGATAGCAGATAATTGTTATGGCTCAATCTTCAGCTTCATGAACCTGCAGGGCATTTCAGCAGGAACTTTGCTTGTCGAGGCATCTCTTCCTCAGCCGTGGGTTTCTCAGCTCTGATTTGAAGATTTCCATTAATGAAGATGTCTGTTCCTCACAGATGGAATAGACTGCAGAACACATCTTCTGCAGTCACCAGGTTTTCAGCCTGGTTAGAGCAGATAAGATCATTATTGCTCTATCACGAAGCTCACAGAGCTTTAGTGTTGGATGATGTTCTCATAGTGGGTTTTAATCCATCTGGCTCCATTGAAACAGACTCCATTACCCCTCAGTGGGCACCTGCTGGTATTGGCCAAATTACTCAGAAAACATTTTATTGAGTCACTTTCTTTCAGGGTTGATATTGTTTTAAGTGATGTTGTATTTCTGTGCATTATCTTTGCACATGCATCATTCCCAGTTTGGGGCAGTCTGTGATAGTTTATTGAAATGTAAATAATTTACTTTGCTATCTCTTGAGAGAGAACAGCTTTTTCTCAGGGGAAGCACGCTAGATGGAGGATGTGAGATGTGATTGCAGCTTGCCTAAGAGTGTCCCTTCTGCCCAGGACTCTAGATTTCATTTTTGGATTCTGCCAGCGACACAGCCTCAGTCATGAGAATCAAGAGGGCATAGCCATTTGTGCTTTGGTTTGTTGCAGTTGTTTTAACAACTGTCTTTTCTATTCTTTTCTTCTGAAATGGAATTCATATTTCAAAAGCCCATTCAAGTAAAGAATGATGTATATGTGCAAAATGCCCTTATGCTACAGGCTGTTTTTCACATTTCTAACATCTGTTGTCAGTCTGGGGCAGTTGTACATTTGTGTTGCTGGGAGAAGGAAATTTATTGCAATGCAAAACCCACAGGATGTGAAAATGCTTAATGTCCACCTGGAAAGTGTGAGAGTACATCACTGATAAGGAACTTTGCACAGTTATGCTGATGGGGTGATGTGCTCCTGGAGTGACAAGCAAATTATGGATTGGAGCTGGAGAACCCTCTTTGGTAGCTGCTGTTTGTCTTCTCTTTCTTCTGTGAGTCCTGTGGGAGTCAGCTGGGAATTCCACTGTAGCCACTACCAAGAGTGGATTTACAGTCTTTAACTGTGGGGGGGAAAATGGGGAATTTCTTTGGAGGCAGGGATGTAAAGGAGGCAGAGAGGGAATGTGCTGGCTGGGTTACAGAGGGCCAGCACGAGGGCACAGAACAAACGAGGGAATTATTCCCTCCCAGCTAGAGAAACCACAGCCACAGCTGCCTGATCTCCTCCAGCAGAGACTCTCAGCTTTAGCCATTATTTCTCTTATGGAACAAATGAACACGTGCTGGTCCTGAGCCCCAGGGGCAATTCCAGGGATGGAGGTGAGGGGACCAAACACTGCCCTGGGTCCCCTTTGTGTCACAGGCACGGACTGGAATCTGTGCTGGCCTGGGCTGTGTTCATCTGGGATGTGACAGGACATTTCTCCAGCAAATCCATCCTTGTCTATCTGCAGCAACACAGCCCAAGCCTTTTGAACTTCTGGGAAGAGGCAGCTGGTGTGCTCCAGGCTGCAGTTTTGCTTCTGGTTTCTCCAAGAACCGCTTTGGTTTCAAAGCAATGCTGCCAACATTCTTTCAAACAATGAGCCTGCTTCAAGAGTTTAATATTACTCCACGGGCTCTCAGGAAGGCCTTGGGTTTTCAGAGAGGGGGTGGTTGTTTTGTATCAAAAAAAAAAAAAAAAAAAAAAAAAAAAAAAAAAAAAAAGAAAGAAACTTTTTTTTCTTCTTTTCAATGCACAAGAAAGAGATCAAAGTTCCTTTAGTTTATGTTCTGTGCAAAAATCTGAGTCTGGAGCTTCATCTCCTTGTGGTTTTGATTTCCCCATTGCAAATACCATGGTTGTGTGTTTACTTTGTTATGGATTTCAAAATGTCTAAATGTCTTATAAATCACAGTTTGTATTTCTGCAGCTGAATCACCTTTAACCAATTGTGCAGCTCATCTTCCCCTTCCTGGCTCACCTCAGGCATTCCTCCACTTCTGAATAAAAAGATTTTTAAAAAGCCTGGGCAATTAGCTATAAGAGTAACTACCATTATTTTTAATTCCTTAACATGATATAAAAACTGCCGAGAAACTCTAAAATTCACTCCATTAAAGGGAGTTGCTGAAGTCCATGACATGCCTTGGTTTCTAACTCCTAATGAAAACACATTTCAAACTCTGCACAACCACAAGATGTTTAACAATAAGCATTTGCTTTCCTCTAATTTTTCACTAAGAACCAATATGATTTTAAACGAAATAGGATTCTTGAAAAAATTATGATTAGTCTCTGGTGTGAAGGGTCCTGAACGTGTTTGGTAAGGCAACAACAAAGAGCACAAAATGAGCAAAGCTGATTCTGCAGATGTCTGGAGAACATACTGAGATAGAATTGAAGTAGAGGAGCTTGTTGCTTCTGATGGTTTAAGTGCCTTGCACACCCACTGCATGCTCTGAGCACAATAAAATGTTCTATCACACATTCCCTTCGTCATACCCTGCGTAAGATCCATACTCGTGCAATAATAGCAGGGATAATTAATTCTGGCTTAAGTATTTGGGAAATTATTGAGTGCTGCAATTACAGGCTTTCCAAATGACAATCTGTAGAAGCAAGAAGCTGCCTCTACATTCCCCCCAGATCCGAGTGCACTGACAAACTTCCCTTCAGCACCAGAAGGAAAGAGCCCCTGCAGGAGTGAATCTTAATGTAGTATTAATTGGGTAACACAGCTCCGAAACACAGAGGGTGCATTTAGAACAGGACAAATAATCTGAAACACAGGTTTGATGAATTCCCTTCATCTCTGTGCTGTGGCTGCTGCAGCACTTTTGTTTGTATTGATCTGAACGGCGTGGAAGTTTTCTTTCATCTGTCATTTACATTCATTTTACCTCTTGCAATTGCCTCTGCCAGCTTTACATGCTTGTTTTCTGGTGAATCTATTAATAAGATTTCCAGTACATCAAAAGAATTTCTATTGGGCAAAGGTAGAATATAATACACTTGAGGTGTAGGAGGGTTCCTAGCTGCAATTTTACCTACTAAAAGTTATTAATGAGTTTTGTGAAGTAAAGAAAATAATTGGAAAGCATAATGCTAATTGCTTGCTATAGATTTTCCTCTATTGCTTTCTTGTTTAGCAAGTGACTTGCAGAATGGAATATTTGCACCATAGCTTTTTTTCTGATTGCAATATGCCTTCTGAATTGACAAAAATAGGCTCAAAGGTCAAATTAATTAAAAACACTAGGAGAAAGAGCACAAGCTTAATGCTGCAAGTTTGTATTTACATGTTCTTGCCTGAAAAATGTGCGAGGTGCATTTTGTTGTCTGCAAAGCCCAGATGCTGTGTGCCAACAAAAACAAGAAATATCTTAAAGAGAAGAATTAAAGGGAGTTCTTTACTCAGGACAATTTATGCATGATGATGATTTCAGGGTGAGCAACCAGGGCACTCAGCATGGGTTTTGGGCAGTATAATTGATGCAGGATGCCCACAGTGTCCCCCTGTTGCCCACATAATATGTGCCAGCTTTGCCCACATTAATGTTATTGCCTTTCCCCACAAACATTTTTCCTGCTGCTTTATTCCAAAATCCTCCCCGGTTCTCAAGTTTCTACAGCACTTTGCCTTCCCCTGAGCTGTAGGAACACAGAGCAGACCTAAAGCCTACATTTGCTCCTCCATGGCTGCGTGTTGCCAGGGATTTCTGCCTTTCTGGATCAAGCAGAGCAAGCAGTTGCCTTTCCTAATCCTGACCTCGGTGTCAGCCTTGCAAAAGTACTTCAGATTTATGGGTTGCAAGTTTAATGTGGCTTGTATGGAGAATAATATTTACCTCTGATTTAACTGAGCTGTCCATGAAGTTTGAATACTCATGAAGCAGTGATTGTAGAGGTGTTAATGTTGTGTGTGGCAGGTGAGGATCAGAGGTAGCTCTGAGAGCACTCGGGGAGCTGCAGGAGCAACATTAGCTGTGCTCTTGCCCTTCCCTCCCCAAGCCCCTCGTGTTTCTCAGCTCTTTGGGGCACTTGAGAACTTCCCAAAAATGCAGGGACTCTGAGGATTGTGCTACTTATGAGCACACAGCACTGCAGTTTTGGGATTTAGGCAGTAAATGGCTTGGGACCAAGCTGTATTTAAGCAGAGCCCTGTGACAGAGGCTGTGGGTGTCTGGGCTGTGCAGTCAGCAGCCCACTGAGGAGGAGCTGCCCTCCAGTGATGCCCAATCCTCACTTTTAGGGCCTCTCTCCTATTTCCTCTTGGTGCTTTGAGTATTTTTGCATTAGCACCTTTCTCTTGCTGCTGCTCTGGGTTCCTGGTTCCTGTGTGTGGCTGCAGCTCACACATTTCCCCTTGCCCTTTGCCAGGGGAGCTGCCCAGGTGCCAGGTCTGGGCTTTGCAGAGCCAGGTCCTGGTGGCAGAGACCAGCCCAGAGGTGACCCTGAGCTCTCAGAGGGGCTGCAGGAGTCCCACCATGGGTGGTGACATGGGACCTGCTCAGCTGAAACAGCAGCTCTGGGCTGGCTGGGAGCAGAAAAATCCTTCCCCAGCCTTCAGCTGGATCCTCTCCTTGTCCCTCGCCCAGAACTGCAATCATCCCTTCCTGCAGACTAACGTGTGCTGCATCTCCTCAGCAATTTGTACTGCTGTGTTTTGCTCCAAGATGAGTGAGTAATCTTAACACTGCTAAAGAATGGCTGCACTGAATATGGAAATAAGCTGGGAAGATTTAAGGAACAAGGGAAGGCTAATGGCTTTATATTTTGCTTTGCTGAAGTGACACAAGTGGTGAATTCTAAAAGACAGTTATATATTCTGATTATCTGAAAGGGCAATTGCAGAGGCACCGCTCTGGAGGAGCGAGGGATGATCTCAGTGATACAATGCAGCACTTCAATTTGCAAAATTCCTCCCATTTGCAAATAGATATTTCAGACATCCATTTAAGAATGCATTATTAGTAGTTAGACTCTAGTAACTTTGAATATTTCATGTATTCTACTGTAAATAAGAGCTAAATCTTATTCATTATCACCCTGGTAATATAAGCTGTGAAAATAGTGATGCAAATAGGAGATTTCTGACTTTAATCAAATAAAACGGAATCTTTTTTCTTAAAACAGCTTGGAGAGGAAAATAGATCTTTCAGATGTTTAAAACAAAACCAAAGTATTGTTCACCATAGCATTTATCATCCAGAATATTTCTTATTTACAATAAGAGAAGATCGAAAGAATGCAAAGGGTGTCAGTGAAAAATTCCTTTATTTAAGTATGTGGAATGACTTCTCCTATTGAGAGCAAAACTTGTATCTTACAGTTGGAAAGGGAATTTCAGGACAAAAGTTTCAGTGAAAGTTTTTTTGATCCAGAGAAATTTTCCTGGACCACTGGAGTCCTCTGGAGAGTGTCCTGCTGATAAAAGTGTCCATCCTAGGATGCTGGAATTCACTTTGTGCAAATCAAATGCAGCATGAACTGCTTGCAAATCTTGCCCTAAAGCTTTATTTTATGTATGCCAGCAGGTAAACTCTTGCTTCTTCCTTAACCAGTTCACCTAAAGGTGGAGTAATTATTGCTGCCTTGAGAATGCACTCAGAGGGGTGACCTTGGTGGCCAGAACTCTGTAAATTTAAAATTAAGAATGGGTGGTTAAGGTGGTTAAAAGAGATTTTCTCAATGCCACAAGGATAACAGTTGCAAGGATAACTCTCTGATACAGAGACCAGAAAAGAGAATGTTTTCACTGCTATCTAAGAAGCTCTTGAGTTTCCTCAGAATCCATTTTGGGCAAGGGAAAATTTTTTTTGTCCATTCTTTCCCTTCTCCAGAAAGAGCAAGGCGCTTTTTTTGACAGCTCCTGATAAAATGACATACATTCATTTTATCCTTGCATTTTATCTCTCATCAATTCCCATTCTAGCTAATCAAACACTTGATATCAAACGTTATGGATTTCCTGCTGTAACAAATAAAATGCTGTTATAATAAAGGTGTGCTGTCATAATAAATGGAGTGAGATAGTGGCATG
This sequence comes from Taeniopygia guttata, assembly GCF_048771995.1. Classification (NCBI taxonomy): domain Eukaryota; kingdom Metazoa; phylum Chordata; class Aves; order Passeriformes; family Estrildidae; genus Taeniopygia; species Taeniopygia guttata. The sequence goes on along the minus strand of NC_133029.1, from coordinate 2,336,707 downwards.
CCAAAGAGCTGCCTTGTTACTCATTTTAAAATGAGTAACATTTTGGGATTTTTGTTTTTTAATTTTTTTAAAACCATAATAAAATGAATTCAATTCAACAGCTACATGAGTTCCAATCAAACATAAAGTTACTGCTTGTCTGTATTACATGAACTGCTTTAGAAACATCCACACTGGGAGGAGAGATTTTATTTTATAGAGTGAAATGCAGCTGAATGTTGCACTACTACTTGAACTGGAGAAGTTAAGAACTATCCTTGCCCAAATCTTATTTTGCTTCTGACTTTGGCACACATGCAAGCCAAAATGAGATAGAAATCTCTTTTTCTGGGAAGCACTAATAAGAACAGCTCCGTTTCCTGCCTCAAAAATGATGAAAGCACATTTCCAGGCCGCTTCAAGCGAACACTTGTTCAGCTCCTGGTGTTACAAACATCAGAAAGATTTGACCTTTACAGGAAAAACTGAACAGGAAAAAAAGTTGCAAAGTGAAACAGGATCAGGTGCTTGGGGTTTCTTCCAGGTCTCTCTAGCCCCAATGACCTCCTCAGGGTTGATTTTAAGGGTTAGCCTTGACTGTGATACAGAAGGACCTCACTGGAGGTTTTTGAGTAATTTACTGGATCATTTATTATTCCATTAATCCATACCTTGCTCATGAAGAAACATGAAATTTACTTATCTGAGCCATGACTGCAATGTATAATTAGCACAATCAATTTAAGCTAGAGGCCCATGTATGTTTATGAAAGTAGAAATTCTCCTCCATTTCAATATTAACACAAAGAATTCACAATTCTGATAAAGCCCAGTCAATAGTTCTGCTGGAAAAGGTTCACGCTGCTGGGGCAGCAGTCAGAAGTGATGTCAAATATTGCTGAAGTGGTTCTGTGTTATTGTTTATTGCAATGTTCTTTTAACTATAAAATGGCTTTGCCTATCAGATATCAAGCATTCAAGATGATAACATCAAAGATGATGGAAATTGAAGAATGTACCAAAGAAAAAAATCAGAATTGAGATTTTCCTCTTTTTCAAACTTAGCAACAGCACAGCCATAGTGCAACTTTCATGTGTAATTTTTATTTAATTACATGTCAAATTGAAGGCTTAGATGAATTAAACTTTAAAAAGCATGCTTTCAGCTATCATTTCAACATCTAGCATGCAATAACTGCCTTTCAAAAGCTAAATAAAATGTTTGACATGCTTTAAATGTTATTTTCAGTTTTATTTGCTTTTTATTTCACTTCTTTGTTGTTATTTCGAGAAGCTCAGAAAATGCAATTTAATTGCTAAGTGTTGCTGGGGAAAGTCTTATGAGAGATCCTCTGGTACAAGGAGGATTAGTGTCTGGAAATAAATACCCTTTGAAGCCATTAATCAGAAATTTGGGAAGCTCCAGGTTCATAATGGGTTTGTTCAGCAATGATTTGGAGAATGGGTTTGTTCCATGACCTCAGTGCTGTGAGAGGACGATGGGAGTGTTGGCTTAGCCCCTGGTTACTTCAGTGAAAAATGGAAAATTTGCTTCTTAAAGCAAAGTGTTGGTTACAAACCCTTCCTTTTCCTGCCTGCATGGTGAAATTCAGATGAAAAATTAACACTTTATAATTCTAATAAAAATTTGTAGGGAATGATATGTTTATTCACAGTTCTGTGGAAGCATGTGGGGACTTATTGCCTTTTAATGGACATGTGCACTCTTGAGAACTCTTGATTTTTTTTTTATTACCTTGACTAATTGCTATATACATAGAATTTTACAATAGTTTAATGTATATTTATTTTGCTGATTTTGTGTTATACTTACAGTTAGTTACACTTGTACTCAGTTTTTGTCAGGAAGTACAGAAAGAACTCCTGGGTCACTCTGTCCTGTCTGTTTTAAGGTCTGAGGAGTCTTTCTTATTTTTTTTTTTAGCTAGGATAATTTTACTAGTGATGTAGTTACTAGACTAAACAACATATTTCACTTATGTTAGCAAGCTCAAAGTAGTACATTTTTCTTAAATAAAAACGGATTTTTATTTTGTTAAATTTTCACTCTGTCTCAATGGGAAGGGTTTCACAGAACTCTCTTGCAATGGCCGAGAGCTGCAATATCTGACATTTCCCTTATCAGCTGGCTGCAGTTTTAGCTGCCTGCAAGAGGAGCCTGCAGGGACCTGAGCCTGTGATTCCTGAAAGGCACCCGAGTAAGTGAGTGCTGGAGGTACAAGATAGTCCTGCAAGATTATTCCTCATCACTTGAGAGAATTCTTTGTGTGAGGGAATCCAGCTATAAGATCTGACAATTTGAAGTCATTTCCATTTGAGCAGGTGTAGGGGCACCATCTGTTCTGCTGCTTTTCTGTGGAGGTAGTAATACTTTCATTGAAAATGTACAAATCTGTCTAAGATAATCAGCCATGTTGAATTTCTATTTGTCTGGGCAGCCAATTCAGCTTTTATTTGCCCTTTTGAAGTTAATTGGTTATGCTTCCTGCATCTAAATAAATTCAAAAAGTGGGAGGAGTTATTTAAATCAAAAATGAAAGCCTAAAACTATTTGCTTCTCTTATACTACTCTGGAATAGTAAGATTTTTAATCACAGTGAGAAAAAGCAAAAGTATTTATAAAATCTTCTCTTTAGAAGTCATTCAGATACTGTATTTTCCCTTAGTAATTAGTGAGGGTGTAAGATACAGTTACTAATGTTAATGAGATTAAATTAGGAGGACTAGCAAAATTTATAACAAGAATGTCAAAAGGATTCTATTGGATTTCTTTTGGAAGTTTTAAAGAGCTGAAAATGCAAAGTCTTGCCAATGTTCAAAAGGGTAAATTAGTGTTGGCAGCTGGGGGTGATGCTTTTTTATGTGAGGTGGGGAAAAACTGCTTTTAATGCCCACTAGGCCTGGACTTGTGAAATCAGCTGGGAACTGTCACTTTGCACAATGCCTCTCTCCTTCCCCCGGAAGATGAGCCCTTCATTTTTCTTTTTGGAAAAAAAACAACCAAACAAAAACCTCCCCACACTCCAAACCCAAAACCCAAACCCACCCCTATGCAAGATCACTGCAGGACCCATTAAATAAATCATAAAAGGTCACTGCTAAATTAGAAAATGTGAACGGAAGAATGATGTGTTGCTAATGAAGTGTTTCTATTTGTGTGTGATAATGGTGAGCGATTTGGCATCTTTGTAGATACTCCAAGAAAAATACAGATACCTGCTGGCAAAAATGCAGAAGTTTAATTTGAGTGAAAAATCATAATGATCTGTATTATATATTTTTCCTATGACAAAGCCATCAAAGTAATGTAATAAAATCTTAGATTTAATGTGCCAGGCTGCAAAACTTATGGGAAATACAGACTTATAAAAGAGTTAAGAGAAACTCTTTGAGCTGTATTTGTTGTGCTCGACACTACTCTGTATGGGGAAAGGAAAAATGAAAATACTGGCTTGTCTCTGTTGAGTTTCAGCACAAAGACATATTTCCCACTGGGTTTATGGTTGGATCCTCTCGGGCTGTTTGGTTTAATGCTATTCTGAAAATTTTGCTCTGATAGTTGCTGGGTCCTGTTTGTCTCAATGAAAGCCTGTGCAACAAAAATTGCTGTTTTGGAACAAAAGGTGATAGCTGAGGATAAACAGATAGGAGCTGGAAATTGTAGTTTGATTAGGGATCTTCTTTGCTGCTTATCCTTGAAGATAGTTGTTTTCTGGTTATTTAAGGTATTTCATGTCCTCCTAACATTTGAAGTAAACAAGCGACTGAGAAAATTAAAAATTTATTTGACTACTCCTTTATTTACTGGCTGCTAATAGTGGAAAGAAATGTTCAAGTAGTCCTGTTCTTTTGTGCTGTCTCACAGCATCTCCTAAATAAGGTCTGCTTTAAATCAGAATTATCATCTAAATAATATAATTAATTCAGCATAAATTAAAAAGTAATGTTTTTTCTTTATGATCTCCTTTTAAATGGATATTAATTTGCTTCAATGAATGAAGATAATAAGGTTAATAGTTTAATGTTCCTCAGTTGATATCTGCTGCTTTTTCTATTACCTTTTTTTCCTTTTTGCTTATAAATTGGCTAACCCCTGGTGTATAATACCAGAAATCATCCCTTCAGTGTATCCAAAGCTATTTACTTAGACTCATCTTTTATTATTCCCACTGCCACAGTCTAATTATTGTAGTGAAAGATTGAACACAGAATAGTTTGGGGCTTTGATCAGTCTTCATATAAATTTCAATAATGAGAGTAAAAGGTTTGCGGTTTTCTGAGATAATTTGATCCCTCCAGACACACTCAGCTTTTACCAAAGGCAGCGAATGCCATATGAGACCTCTGACAGCATTTGTGTCTGGTCTGTGGCATCTCTGCAAGCAAAATGTTTTCCTCATACCAATGAAGAGTAATTTAATATTTTTTAAATGTGGCAGAGAAACTCTAGACTGCTGCATGGTTTTTTTTCCCTTAAATTTTCACTTCATTGTCCCCTATCAGTTTAATTGTCTGTATTACAAGTTCCTACATCAGAATCCTCTAAGAATGCATAATAGGTCTGCTTGCATTTCTCTCTTTTTGAAAAAGTATACCAACTGTCATCCAGATAAATAAAACAAACCATAATCCTTGTTATTCCATTACTATCGGTGCTGGCTCCCTTCGGAGATAAATAGAAAAGCAGCTGGAGACTGAGGATATTTTGTAATCTTATAAATTGAAATTTAAATGCCTCAAGGAGGAAATTTCCAAAATAATTGTGACAGAAGATAAGTCCCGGCTTTTGGCAAAATTTTATTAGAATTACTTGTTCCAGATCGTTGTCTGACGCCTGTATGAATTAAGAAAATGGCAGCACTGACATGTAGAGGAATAGCTGAGGTTTTTTCATCTTGATAAATTTTTCTGAAAGTGCTCTGTCATCAGTGTTATCAGGTGTGACACACTCAGGGACACAATCAAATTTAAAATCATGAGCCTGTAGCTGATGCCAGTTGATTTTAAATCATATGGGTCTGATCCTTCTGACTAATAACATCTCAATTTACGCAGCTAAATATTTACCATTTTTAACAGAACGTGAGGGTTAGTTAGTAACATTTTTAATTTTGCTTGGGGTATGGGATTTGTTTTTTCTCACTCAGCTAGGCAGTTAAAAAAGTGTTGGTGACTTTCTGGTCTCCTCTACTGTCAGCTGGTTAAAAATCTCTTCTGTATTTTAACAGTGAACCTTGAAAATAAATATTCCTTTGTTTACACTTAAGGAACCCCAGATGCACAAAGTAATAACCAGTTGTAGAGAACAACAACCATTGTGCTCCCAGTCATTTTCAAAAGCTAGTATTGGTGTATAGTGCTAAAACTTGGGCTAAAATTGTTTTAAGAATACTTAAAATTCACTGGTAGCTTGTAGAGGTGAGGATATAACACAACACAAAGGCCGTGCAAACCTCAGAAAATGCCGCTTTTACAAACAGCTCGTGCAATAGAGGTGGATTTTTTTTCATACTGTGAATACCAAACTCATTTCAGATGAAAGAAACAGCACATTCCCTTTCCACGTCTTATCTGTACATCTGTGCAAGCTGGGTGCAGTTTTGAATGCAGGGAGTGAATGAGAAACATTGCAGGAATGATTTCACTGGATCAACTTGACAAAACTTCACTTATTTGGGCTTTGAGCAGAGAATTGATTGGCACTGCTGGTGTGGATAGGCTCTGAGAGGCAGCTGGAGTGGAGTGGAATAGGACACATCGGTAATTTTTGTTGAGCCATCTGGGTTTTTGGGTTTGCAGAGACACTTGGTGCATTTTCACCCAGCTGTGGTGGGAAAGGGCAGCAGGAGGACCAGGAACTGTCCCAGCCAGGCCTGCAGAGAGCCCTGGGGCAGCTGCAGGCAGCCAGATGTGGAGTTCAATGAGCAATTCTTGTGGGGACCCCAAAAGTGCAATGGGGACATTTGGGGGTGTTGGCTGTGACCCATTCACCACCAGAACCTTTTCCCAGTGGGCTGTCAGGCTGTCCCAGCAGTCACAGAGGGGTTCTCCTCTCCCATTTCCACCCCATGGAACTGGGAGCCATTCTGTGTTCAGCTCTTCAGAGCTGAAATGTCTTGGCTTGATCTGTTCCAGTATTTCTCAAAGATCTGCCAAATGAGGGAGAGCCTAAAATCTGCAAATTTGATAAACAGGAAAGCAGGGCTGGAAGGCAATGGATGAAATCATCTGGAAAAAGAGAATGGCAGGAAAAATGAACGCAAAGTGCCACTCTTAGGCTGCAGCAATCGATGGCAATAACCAAAAAGGGAACAAGGAGAAGATCAATAAAGAGGACCTGGGCATTATGACGGTTGGCAAGGACACAAATGTGTTGTGCTGCCATGGCAAAGGAGCCTGCAGGAGATGTGAAATGATCCTGCTGAGTGCTGTCAGGACCTTGGCTGGAGCTGGGTGCTGGATTTTGGGCAGAGCATGGAGCTGTGAGCGAGCTCCTGCACAGGGGGAGCAGCCAGAGAGAGCAGGAGCACTGGCAGATTGAAATAATAAGGTCTGTTTATTCTGAAGCAGAATAAAGTGCCGAGTGCCAGAAAGATGAGTGGGAATAAGCAGACCGTGATGGATGGGGCTGAAGAAGTGATTTATTTTGTAACAAGAAAGAGGCAGGTTCAACATTAGAAGAGAAGCTCTCCATTAGCAACGCTGAGGCACTAAAAGAGGTTTTCTGGGAAAGCCCTGAGTGTCTTCCTGGTAGCTGGTAGGTAGTGCTGTCACTCTGGTCTGTCAGGGATCACACAGGTGAGGTTGGTGCTGCCGTGCTCTTGGCTGCACACGCTGCAGAGCCGCTGTCTGTGGGCACCTGTAATGATGTCACTGTGACAAAAAGAGATGTGCAAAAGTGGAGGAGCTGAAAACTCAATGCAATTGAATGTTTTCAACATGGCCACCCTATAGGAACCAAATATCTAGGGACCCCTGACAACATCTGCTCTGCTATATACACTATATACTTTTTTTGCATAATTGCATCAAAACTCTGGTCTGCAGTTTTGCTATTCCCAGCAGTTCTGCATCCAGAAAGTTTTGCATTGCCTTTCAAATGGAATTTTGAATAACAACAACCTAAGAATATTTGAAACAGCTTGTTTTTTTGGGTTTTTTTGTTTGTTTTTTTTTTAATGTTCCCGTTTCAAGTTTCCAAACCATGGATATCAGACACATCAAAACGAGCAGGAGAGCTACTTATTTTTTGTTCCTATTTTCTTTTAATACTGGGAGAGATTTACATTTCAGTTATTCAGTTCCTAAATCATGCAGGGTTCACTTAGGCAATGAAAACTCTGTCCCGTGTCTGGTTCTTTGTTTCATGTGGCCCTTCCCTCCACATCTGGGCAGAGATGCTTTCCATCCTCAGCTCCCTGGTTCCCAGCTTCCAGCCTGTTACAGTTAAGGTACAGGTCTGTGGTATAACGAAAATCAAAGGAGTTGTAATGAAATGTCTGAGGGAGAGCAGGGGAATCTACTTTTCATTCATTAGCTTAACGCCTGTGCAAAATCTATTAAAAGTGCTTTCAGTACATAAGACTTGTTGTTGTTTGTTCTTTCTCTGTCTCAGAAGAATCCAACAGCATTATAAATGTGTCACATTTTTTAGGCCCAAAAGCGTGGAACAGCTTTTAATGGGAAAAAAAATGTTTTTTGAAAACTAGAAAACTCAGCAGTGAAATAAATTGAGCCTCAAAAAGTGATTGAAATCTCCAAGTCAATATTCAAAAGGTATCCAAAGACTTGTGAAGTCTGACAGAATCTCTTTAGTTTGAGTTGTCTTTCATTTTGCATCAGGGCTTACATTTTTAAAAACCAGCAGCAAGCAGTGCTGTCAGGTGCAGCGGGTCTGAAAGCAGCTCGTGAAAGCCTGAAATTGTGCACAACTCTGGGTGTAGCGCTCAGCAGATAACCAAAATAATGCATTTCCTAAATGGGCTGCGTTGAGCAATTACCGATACCGTGGTGGAAACCATTGTCATTCTGTTCCTTCCTTGTAGCCCCAGCGCCGCGTCACCTTCCACCTGCCGGATGGCTCCCAGGAAAGCTGCAGTGACAGCGGGCTCGGAGACCACGAGCCCACGAGCGGGGCCAGCACGTCCCACCCGCTGCCCCTGGGCTTCCCCCAGGACGAGTTCTACGAGCAGGCGTCGCCCAACAGCCGCACCGAGGGAGACGGCAACTCCGACCCCGAGTCCAGTAAGTGCAGAGCTCTGTCACCTCACCCATCCACTCATTGCAATCCATCTATCAATCAATCAATCAATCAGTCACGGGGATTTTTCTACCTCCGGGTAATTATAAAAAGTGAGCGTTGGTTTTCGCGCGGCTGAAGGCGCGTTCTGTTTCTGAGAGCGGGAGGTCAGGCGGTTGGGAGTGAAACACGGGGAGCTGTTAAGGGTTTATGGATGAGCTGGTGTTTTTATGGACCTGGTGTGCTGGGCACAGAGGAGCTTTCTGAGGAGGTTAACGCCGCTGCCCTAATGGTCGTAAATACTGTGCTGAGGGAATTCGCATTTTTTAATGTTTCCCTTTCTGACTACTGTGTGCTGGAGTTTAACAGGGAACTCGTGGGTGGTGAGCAGCTCTGTGAACACACTGCAGTCTCCAGAAATAAGGGTTTCTTGATTCGCCCTTTAAAAGCAGCAATGGCATGTAGTAATAATCTCAGAAGAGTTTGTCATCATCTGCCATTGCCAGTGCCTTCTTGTGGTGTCAAAAACAGAGGCAAAATCAGCAGGAGCAGGAGCTGTGGGCACTGGCTCTGCTCGCTGTGCTGTGATGTGATAGCCAGTTGGAGACTCCACTGAACTTTAGTCAGCTGTTAATTGTCCAGAGGCTCCTTATCTGGATTAAATTGAACCGTGCCATTGATAAAGAGACACCTGAATGTCCCTAAGCCTCCAAGGCCTTGTTAGCGGCTTAATAAGTGATTTAAAAATACATCTGTTCTGGGCAAAACTTGGCCCAAAAGGTGGATTTCAGCTGCTTTAGTGTATCAGGAGGAATGAATTAGTGAGTGCTATGCACTTGAAATAGCTGTAGAAGGTAGTTACACTCTGCAGTGGCAAATCCAGCATCCAGCAGAGAGCATTCCCTCCATTCCGAGCTGGCTGTGCCACATTCAGCCTGGCTTTTGGAAATCACCTCTGCCTCTGCCTTTGCTGCCCAGGACTGGAGCCTCAGGGGCTTTTTGCATATGTGACATGCATCTTCTTTTTCTTTAACTTGTAAACTATTACCTAAGTTTAAAATTTGTAAGGTGATATGTTTTCTTAAATAATGCCAGAATATTATGTTTTCCAAGTTGATAGACAGCTGACAAGAGCCACCAGAGGTTTTTGATCTTGTGTTGGAAAATCATCATTTGCTTTTGTGCTTATGTATTTAAGGCTGTAATGTACCCTTAACAATATTCTAGACAGTCAAACTGGGTTCTTCACAGTTAAGCTCTAAAGGGCTACAAATACACCCCAAAGAGAGAAAATATCAAGTTATATATTATTTGTTGCTTTTGCTTTGCATACTCATGGTCTGAATTTTCTTTCCTGCTCTTTCTTGTTGTTTGTGACCGATATTTATATTATACTGGAGTGAGAATGATGTACATGAAATCAGCATCCAGGGCCTTTCCTGCAGAGAGCAGGGGACAGGAGCTGGTGTAGAGGAGTTCTGAGAACAGGCACGTGCATCCTGCCCTGCCATTTGCAAAGAGGCTCAGGTTTGGGATTTGCCCATGCTTTTTGTGCCCAGGCTTTTTAATTTCAGAACAAATATGCACCATGACTCTTCCAGAATGTGGCTCTAAAAGTAACTCAGCTCTGACATCTGAATGTCACTGACATACATCCCTGTGAGCAGGCTAAGCAGGCATCAGATGTCTTTCCAAGTGTGAAGTTGAAGAAAGTTTAATCACCTGTCTAATTACCTGACAGTTCAGTTTTAAACTTGAAGTCGCAGTTTAATTAGAGTTTATTTTATGTGAAGATTTTTCTTCCTTTCCAACTTGTATCTTATTGAAACAGTGTAATTGAAGTGGCACGAAGCCCCTTTTAGTGTTCTATGCTTATATTAATGGCAGCATCTAGTGGCAGGAAGAAAAAAGCAGATTTAGGTAGATGCTGTGTGCTCTCCTACATCTGAGGGGAAAAGGGGAAGACCCACAGCATATTTGTGTCCAGTGTGCTGCTGCAAAGTGACTTGGTGCAGATGACAGCAACCCAAAATATCTGATGAGGCTCAGGTTCATGTAGTTCACTTGTGCATGCAGGACACATTTAGCCAACAATGAAACAGTAAAAATAGCTCTGAATTGATGGTTTCCTCTACAATCTTCTGCTGGATTTTTGGTTGGTGTTTTTTTTTTTTTTTTTATTCTAATTTGGAGTGGGTCGATGCATTCAAAGCATTTCTTGTCTTCCTTTATGGACTAAAATGTTGTTAATGTGAGAAGCGACAGGAAAACCCAATCAGATGAGTTCATACAGCAGAACAAGCATGGCCTTCATTCCCTTCCAACATCTTTAATATCTGACCTGTCTTAATCTGAAACACTGTCTGATTTGTCAGCTGGTGGGGATTTAGTTCAGCTTTGCCTGCCAAGGAGAGAGATTTGGGGTGAAATGATGTCAGGAATGTCCAGAACCAACCAAGTGCCCTATGAAAGTTGGTGGCAGCTCTGCCATCACTCATGGCCATGTTCAAAAGTGTTTTCTTCTTCTTGCTTTTCCTGACTACAGTCCTTTGGTGCTATTTGTTTCTCTGATACTGGAAATTGTTGCATTTTGGAAGCTTTCCATTTACTAGCAATAGCTAAGCATTTATTGCAAAACAGTGAAAAAGATGAGCATAACGAAATAAAATTAAAAAAAAAACAAAAAAAACCCCTGAGAAATATTGGTGGGAGAAAGCTTTATAAATTCACATCTGATACAGGACTGAAACAAGGAGGGGGAAAAAAATAACAGTAAGGTTATAGTGGTTAGAAAACTGTGAGAAATTTATATGTAATCCTTTAAAATTAATTGACTGTGCTAATTAAAATTAGAAATAGGCTATTTAAAATGATTTGTCTTCTCTTACTTTAGTTCCCTCCTTAGAAAAACATAAAGTTCAGTGTGGTAGATGTATCATAAGGAAGAGATGCCAATAAACTGTCACGCTAAGTAAATAGCAATATAAAAAAGCATGTAGGTCTGTAGGGAACCTTATCCTTAAGTAACAGCACTCTGTACGTGGTATTCAGATATTTTCTCCTCATAAGTTGCTCAAATAAGGATGCTCCAATAACTCCCCATGCTAAAGATTTTAACCAAACCGTCTTTTTCTGCCCTCTTTTCCCCCTCTGTTTAAATACAAAACACACTTCAAGCATAGACAAAGACCAAAAAATTCTCTGTGTCTGGACTTCCCTGGCAAATTCTCTCCCAGTGGTGCCCTCTCAGTGCTGTAAGCAGTGATGTTCATCAAAGGGGTTGAAAGGTGCATGTAAACCTCCGTTCTGCTGGGTTATTTAATTCATGTGTAAGATATTAATGACAAATTTTCATGCTTCATCTGTTTTTATAGCCTTATCGAAATCTGTTTTCTTTCCTCTAGACAATAAAATTATTTTACTTTTGTTTGGAGGAATAATAGAATATGACTAGTTCAGCCAAGAAATTGGGCAGAGTAAGAGGAATGATTGCAGCTTGGGGACAAGGAGTGTGGAGGGGAAGCCAGAAAACCTGAAAGTAATCTGCAATTAAATAATAGCAATCATTTGGTATGAAGAAAATGGAAGTATAAACAAAGCTAGCTGAAAATTAAAGTTAATGAGGCAAATCACACTGAGATTTCAGGGTTTCAAACAGGAGGGAACTGGTGTATTAAGGAGAGGGGGTCTCCATGAAGAATATTTAACATGAATTAGTGACTAATAAACCAAGAAGGTTGCATTGAAAATCAGCAAGTGTAGAGCTAAAAGGGAATCAGTCAACACCATCAGTTTGTGTCCATGCCAAGCTGATGTTGCCAGAGGTTTCTGGATGCTTCTTTTTGTCTCCCAATCCTATTTCACACTGCTGAAGAGCTGCTTGGGTGGGCTGGACTGAAGAATTCCTGTGGGTTCCACCCCTGGGGAGGGGAAAAGGTAAATTTTAGATCCATGGATTCCCCAGTTCCATTTGTTCCACGAGGCACAACTTGTGGGCAGCACATGAGTAATTGAGCAGCTGGGGCAAAGCTCTGCTGGCTTTAAGTGATCATCAGAGGGCAGAGAATCAGTCCTAGGAAGAATTCAGCTGCAATCCGTGGTGTTTAACCACGTAAGAGGGAGGTTTGCAGCAAGCAAGACATCTGTTCATGATTAAAGACAGCGTATATTTCTTCCTCAAAATTAAAAGAACGCTTTCACCTTGACTTAATTTTTGATAAGGATGATGTTGATGAGCACAAAGGCAGGCTGATGAAGAATGATGATAATGGCACTAAAAGTCAGAGCAGGTTCAGTGCATTCATGTGGAGGAGAGGAGATAATCCTCCTCCCAGGATATCAAAACTAATAGTGTTTTTTCTTATTTTTCTGTAATTCTGACACACAAAGTGTCAAGAAAAAATAAAGCTCTGGTCAAGCTCCGCTACTGGAAAGCATTTACAAAGAAGAAACTGAGATATATATGAATATAATGCAAGAAATGGTATCATGGCTTTCCCAAGAGTAGGATGAGATTAGCTCCATTATCTCACCTCCATGATATGTATTTTCAACATTGGGGAATACATCTACAATAAATCTATATATATATATTTAAATACTAATAACTGTTATTATGACATTAGGGTGGAGCATTGGTAATTAAGAATGAAAAGACGTAGAATAATACAAGAATGGAAAAGTCTCCATAATTATCTTCATTAAGGAGTTTGGCATTAAAAAGCAGGAACATGTCAATGAAATATTCTAGTAGCTCAAAGCCAAGCATCACTGACAATAGAGGAGGAGGTGTGCATGACACGAGAATTGGATTTTGCTAAGGATTTGAAGTAATAGCAGTGGGATGAAATCTAATAGTTGAGAGTCATTCTCATAGGAGCTGCTGTATGTAACTAGTATATAAATCACCAGCTGAAAATGACATAGAGAAAAAAAACAACTGAGTATTACAAAGATAAACTATAAATCACCGATACCTAATGTGACTGTGAAAAAATCCTGGGTTACTCCTAGGAGAGAGAAAAAAAGAAGAAAAGAAAAAACCCCAGGGGTTGCTGACACCATAACAGGCCTTTTATGAATAGGGTTGGCTTCCCACATTAAAGAAAGGTGAATTTGCATGAGAAACAGGCATAAAGAAATATTATTAATAACAGCAACAGCAACGGGATGCTTATATACAGAGAAAGGAATTAATATTGGCTTGTCCAAACTACCAGGTAAAGGGGCCTGGGGCTGCTCTCCCACCACAGCAGGGAGAAGCCAAAACTGGGCTGGTGCTGCCTTCAAACCAGCCAGGGCTGGAAATCTGGGGGCTGCAGACAAGACCAGTGAGAAGTGCACAAACAGGGCGTGAGAATTCAACCTGGCTGCAAGAAGAAGCTTGATGCATTTGTGAGAGAGAAAAGGCAAATTAATTCTGTGTACTGAGAGCAGCAAATCCAGCGTGTCGCGCACGAGGTGACTCTTCATGGCTGAGAATGTGAAATCCAGGGGTGGACGTGTTTGCTGAGCCTCAGCTCTGCTCTGGGCTCCAGCCCCAGCCCCAGCTGGACACAGGGCTGGTCACCACCAGGCCAGGAGTGTGACCATGCCACCGCAGCCACGGGTGTGACAGGAGCTCAGGGGATCCTCTCACTCTGCCTGCTGGAGGAGAAAGGGTCAGCACAGGCTGCAGACAGGGAGCTCATTCTCCCTGGGAAAAATGCCTGCATTTTCTGCCATGCTGACTTGTCTGATAATCAGAAACTCTGCAGTTGCTGAAATATACTCTTTAAACATCATCAATAAGATGCTCTGGCAGCTGGATTTCAGACATCATGCTGGGGCATAAGAAAGCATAAATCTACAAAGTCTTAAGTTTCTTGTTCTCTGTCCAAAAATGGACTGTCAACACATAGAATTTTTTTTAAGGTATGCTTTCAGTTTTTTCCTTCCCATCCTCTGTACTTTATATTTCCACAGAAAGGTTGAAATGTAACAGCAATATTTTAGTTTGGTTGTGTCTGAGTTATAAACACACTTAAGCCTAGCTTGAATAAAACAGAAAGAAGCTGTCATTAGTTAAAGATAACAAATCTCAGGCTAAAATACATCCCAGTCTCCCACATCCACCCATTGGGCTCTTTAACTTCTGCTGTACTGGGCTTTTCGAACCCCATGGCTGAACACTAATAATTAAGTCGGAAAGTGCTGAGGTAATTAATCTTTCTGAGGCAATAGAGTTTGATTGATCTTCTACCTTTAATCAAATTAGCTCCAGGTAGGTGGGAGAATGTAGCACTCAGCGAGGTGCCAGCCCCAGCGGTGACCTCGTGGGAGCCCCATGAATCACGGGCTGGAGCCTCCAGAGCCTTCTCTGAGCAGCTTTGATGGGATTTAAAGCACGGGGAAATGCAGAGATGCCCACCAGGATGTGCTCCCCACTCCTGTTTTCAGGTGTCACCCCTTAGGGTGCAGTTTCTCTCTGCGTGGCACGTGTTTGAGGGCACGGGATGCCACAAGGCTTCAAGCTGGGTGGATTTTCCAGATGTTTCAGCTCTTTGTTTCTAAAAATAATTGTGGTTATAAGAGTAAATTATAGTTATATTTCTGATTTTTTTTAAAAATAATTTTAATCATAAAGTTATAAAAATAATTTTAGTTATGGAGAGTGAAGCAAGCCAACAGAAACTCCTATAAAACAAAGCGTGGTGGTATTCTGGATTTGTTCCTGACTGGGCACACTGGAGAGGTCAATTTGCAATGATGCAGATGAGTGGCTTTTGCAAGCAGATTTTCACCTGTACCTGAGAGGATACAGATTGCATATTCAGAAATAATTCCATGATTTGGTAATTTGATCCCTTAGTGTCTAACTTAAGAGTTATTAAAGCAGCTGACACAAAGAGAGGAAGATGGACAAAGCAAATTAAATTAAAAAATGCAAAAGCAAAAAGATTGTCCCACTCAGCCTCTCAGTCAAACACAGCACTATAAACACAGACACTGAATTTTAAAATTTTATACTTTCTATGTATAAAGAGCACTCTTTATGAATTCTTTTTAAAATAAATTTTAGATATTTTCTTGCTGAATCAGAATATAAAAACCTTGATCTACCTTTTCTACTCTTTGAAGAAAAAGAAGATAAAAGCAAGTTTTCAGAGATGCACCATATTCTTTCATGCAAAATCAATGGAGATTGATGAGGAAAATCAATGGGGATAATATGCTGGATTTTCTAGACTGCATAGTGGGATGAAGTAACTCAGGCAATACTAACATATTTGTGAATGCAACTTAATGTAATTCTTGACTGAGGTTTATAATAGAAGTTACTCTGTCTAAAGTGATTAGAAAGAATAGCTCCACCTTACAGCTGAGAAATCAGTCATTTTTCATAGAATAATAAGACTTTAAACCATTTGTTTTGGTGGGGGTATTTTTAATAATTAATGAGATCTGACATCTATAAACAGTGATTTAGAGGCAGATATTCTGTGATATATATTTATGTTATCGCTTAAGCTGACATGGTAATGGATAATCCTATTTGTTCTGTTTATGAAAGTTTTAAAATATATTGATATGGTGAGCAGGCTGGTGGGCCAGAGGAGGGAGTGAACAAATTCCTTCCCTCCAGTTTTTCAAATTCCTTTCAACTCTGGCTGTCTCTCTACTTTCTCTCAAACTTTCTTTTCTTTCTTCTTCTAAGAGCAGAAAAACAGATGATGCAATTTCTCTTTTTTTTTTTTTTTTTTTTTTTACCAAATCAAGCTAATCAGTTGCTGCAAGAGGAGCTTTTAGCAATATCAAATATTAAGATTTTTTTAGCATTGAGTTCCTGTTTTAAAAACAGAAATATGGGGGGGGGGGAAATTGTCTCTTTTATATAATTTAAGCCATGTGAAAATTTTCATGATTAAAATTTGATTTGAAGCATCATAATTTATTACTTGATTTCCACTGTGATTAATGAAAAATATATCACTAAATATATTTAAAGACTGTCTGCAGCTACCAGTCTGTCTTAGAAATTAAATAGAAAAATTTGTTGAACAAAGCAGATTCCCAACTGATGGTGCATTTCAAGTCACAGCATTTGCTGACTAAAAGCTGATCAACTCAATAAATCCAGCCATTGCTGTTCTTGTTCGTGGAGAGATGTGGCCATCCTTTAATCTGATGCTTTCTTTAACTGGACTTTTGGTAGGGAGATAGGATTGATCCAGTCTTGAAGCATGGAACAACAAGAATTGTTCCAAAAAGTCATTTGTACCCATATATTCCTGAACAGGGGAGATATTTTTATATTTACTCTTCAAATAACTGTTATCCATCTGGAAAAGCAGCATATTATTAATTAACTGGTTTTCTGCCTTCTTTTGAGGTTGTATGATTGGCACTGGGATCTTTTTATTTTCTGGTTATTGTCCAAGCCTTGGCTTTGCTGTAGCCCAGGAAGGAAGGGCCCCAACACAGGATTTGTGTCCCTATGCCTGCTGCTGGCCCAGCCACTGGAACTTTTCTGGTCACTGATGTGATGTATTCATTCTGAAAAATAAAATATATTTGTCTGGGTTGGTCTGAAGAGACCTCGGCAAAATATTTATGATTATACTTTTGGATTTATATTACACCAGAGGTGGAGATCCTCACCTTTGTGTTCAATACCCATAAATAATGTTGCTGCTTCCTAGTTAGTGGCAGGATTTTGCAGGGATTTGCTTTACTCCTAGTGCTGTGTGATTCAGTAGTGCTCTGATTAATTCAAATGACATTCTAATTGTTGTTAAATTTTTTCAGAGTTAACTCTGTGTGTTGCTGAAGTCAGCAGCTCCAGAAGCTCCAGTCTCGTGTATCCATTTCAAAATTCTCAGCCTGGCCTCGTGCTGCCTCTGTTGTTTGTACACATCCATTCCCATGTTCCAGTTGGAATTAGATGGTAAAATCCCTGGATTACAGGGAGAATTTTGCTCTGTATTTGTGGGCTCTGAGCACATTGTGGCTGTTACACTGATTTTCTGCTCCCAGTGCAATTGCAGCAAAACCATCACAAATACCTGTAGAATAGAAGTGGAGCAGATCTGTATGCTGTGCTAGCCGTGCCTCTACGTGCAAATCTGGCCCTGTTTTCATTTCACCTGTAAAAACCAGTCAGCTCAGGGATTTCTGATTGCCCAAGGTCCATTCCACTGCTGCTGCTGCTGTGAATGGGGTGGGCAGGCAGGAGCTGCGAGAGGCTGAGGGCAGGAGCTGGCACTGCTGGGATGGGCCAGCAGCACCCTGGGGTGATGTGTGACTTTCAGAGTGACTTTGGTGCCACATCAGCTGGGACAGGGAGGTTCCTGTGATCAGAAGTTGGTTTAACCATCAGTGTAAGGTGCCTGGCAAACGCTGCCCTGCATCTGTGGGGCCAGCAGCGCTGACCTGGGGCTGTGTTTTGCAAATGCTTTTGTGTCCCTTGGGTTTGTGTCACTTCAGCCATGGAGAACAGCGCTGATAGCTTGGCTGGGATGGGATAACAGGGTGGAGGTGGAGCAGGACTTCACAGCACCCTCAGCTTTTCCTGCTCCGTGCTTTGGAATCATCTCTGCTCCTGCCACGCCTTGCTGCCAAACAGCTCTGTTGTGATCCTCGTCCTTGCAGCACCTAAAGCCTTGGAGCATCAAATTAAAGTTCTGCCCTTATAATAATAGTCATAATAATAAAACAATAGTAGGAAGCAGCAATTGATCCACCCAAAAATGCTATTTCCAGGTAAAGGGCATGGCTGTATGGTGTGCTGGACTTCAGTTCCTCCAATTTAAAATGACCCTGTGTCTGTGGAGCACCAGCAAGAGCAACCAAGCTATTCCAATAGTTGTTCTTTCATCTGACTGATGTTCCAAACCCCATGTCCCAGAAGATGTGTCCTCTATAAGGTGAGATATTATTATAAAGTCTGGCCCTGATCTACTACTTTAAAAGAAAGCAAACCCTTCTCTACCAAGAAAGGCTTTATTCATGTCACACACTAATCATACACCAAAGAACTATTTAGGAATAGAAAGACAACCTTTGCCTCTCCTCCTTAGTTGTAGTACATATAAAGAAAAACAGTGGCAATAAAAGGAAATAGGAGTGGTGAGAGAAAGCCCTTTGAAAACTATAAAGGCAAAAATTATTTTTATCTCATTAGACCTGATATTAAAGCTTTTCTTTATACACATTCTCTTTTTTTTTACTGAGGGTCAAATATCACCGATTACAGATTCTACTGGGGCCGACCTCTCATCTTCTGTCTCTAAAATTAGCTCTTTATTTCTCTTTTTTTGTGAAGATCTCAGGAATCTTTCTCCATCAGCCCCTTGATTGCCCTAACCTGGAATGTATTCACAGCATTGTGACCAAAGGGTCCATCTGTAAATGAAGCAGGTCCTTTACCTTGTGTTGCACTGTCCTGTGGATGGAATTGTGGGTGGAATTTGTTGTGTTGGTATGTAGCATCATATGAGAATTAGGAATATAGATTATTACAGCATGATTTGCATGTTTAAAAGCATATAAACAACTAAAGAATCTGCTTGGATATTGAATTATCCAGTTGTCCATTAAAGGATTCATAATTAAAAAATGCTAGCTTTTAGAAAAAGGATGAGGTGCTTCCTCCTACATTTCATTTTATTTTATTTTTTTATTTCACATCTGTGAAGCTACAGAAATATTTTAGAAGTGCAATACTGTGAATTACTCTGGAGCTAGACAAGGAGAATTCTTTCTTGTTTGCTTTCCTCTCCCTGAAATCATCTGCTTTCTGATACAGTTGGGGCTATTTCTATGGAAGGAGTTCATGCCTGGATCATTGCACAACTCCTGGCCCTTAATTTGTGTCAGAAAGCAGCAGATTGCCAAATCCTCATCCCAGCTTCAGCGAAGCTGTTGTCCCTGTCACCAGAGCCTGGCAGTGCAGCCACAAAGTCTAAGAGAGTTAAGATACCTCAGAGCATGGGAAAGAAAATGAGCTTAATCTAGTGCCTGTGTTAAGAATGAATCATGATAAGGATTACAGAACTTAAGATATAATAATTTAGCCACTTAAGATGCCCTAATAAAAAGCTCCCTCATAATTCTTTCTTTATGTTTTCTATAATACTGAATTTTAGGATCTGTTTTTCCTTTGGAACACAGATACAAAAAAAACACGGTTCTGCTTCGTGCATTCATCTCTAACCTCTGCTATCAACTTTGTATCTCCAATCTAAAGACTTCAGGAGAAATCATAATACAAGGAAGCAGATGTTTTCTCTTTTGTATGACACCTATTCTTGCTGAATGGGGATAAAAGACGGTAAATGTCGGGGGGCATTAATATTTCTTGTTAAAACATGCTTCGCAGGCTGAAGAATCTCATATACATAATGATAATCAAATGTCAGCAAGTAAAAATAGGGATTTGTTAAAAAACAGCTGTGCTGCACAACTCTTTGACAGGAATAGAGGAACGCTTTCTCCAGTAAAATTCGCTGAATTTATTTAGAAGAAACTGTAGCTGTTAATTTTCATCAAGACAGAAGGTTAACAAGCCTGAAATGGAGGGGCTGGTTCAGCCTCGTTTCATGACCATGGAAAATGAAATTTTTAACTCTGACAGGGCTCTCAGTTCCCTCACAGCAGATTTCTCTGTGGCACTATGCTGTGGTTTCAGTGCATTGTTTAAAGCACCGTCATCCTCGTGCTCCCTGAGGATGTTTCAGGGACACTCAGCAACACTGCTGTTTAATGCTCTTGCTGCCAGGGGTTTGTAGCTGATTTTAGGCGGTTTTAGATATTTGTTGGTGTTTTTAGGTTATTTTAGGTGTTTGTAGGTGTTTTTAGGGGTGGTTTCAGGTGTTTGTAGGCGTTTTTCCCAGGGCAGGTGACAGGGTGAGATCCTGTGTCCTGGGCAGGGCACATTTTCTTTCCTGTGCTCTCTTGGACTTTGTGGCTGCACTGCCAGGCTCTGATTTTTGTGCCATTTCAGTGGGTTATCAGGATGTGGCAGTGCCCTGGGTGGCAGTCCCAGTCCTGCCATGTGGAGCTGCTGTGCTGTGGGTGAGGAGCTGTGGCTGCGGAGCGCCCGGCACAGCTGGAGACAAACCCTCAAACACAGAAAGGTTCCCCAAAGCCTCTCCCCGTGGCCCTTGCTGGGCTCAGAGACACAAATCCTCCCCCTGCATAAGTGCCTGGGATTGTCACTGCCCTGCATCCCCAGGAAATTTGGCCGGGACAGAGTGGATGGCAGGAAAGATCCTGGTTTTTAGCCAAAGGGTCAGCAGCTGTGTCACAGATCGCCCTGGTTCTTAAGATTTTCTAAAGCATTCTGGGTTTGCATTCTGTTAGAGAACTTTCTCACACAACTTTCTGTAAACAACCTATTGTTTTGCATTCTTTCATAGAGGCAGAGAAATTTGATGTACTGGTGGTTTGTCCAATGTCATTGGAGAGGTGGAACCTTCACCCTCCAATCCACTGTCACCTTTGGAAAAGTATAAATTCTGGAGTCAGAAAATAAATGCTCTCTTTTTTACCTTTACAATAGCAGCAGCTCCCATCGTGCTCTCATGTGTCCTATAGTGACACTGTGAGCTCAGGAACCCTCCCTGCACACCTGGAATGCAGGAGATCTTCTCAACTGCAGCGTGGATGAGGCTCTGGGATGTATGGAACAAAATTGTGCTGCATTTATGCTTTAAAAATTGATTTGCCTTTAAACTGTAACTGCACCCTACTATTTACAGTCACTGGGAGAAACTCTGATGTTCTGCACAAGGCAGTCTCTGACCTGTAATGCACAATTTGCAAATAAGCACAGAAGAGTAAACAGGAGGTCACAGAGATTTTTTTTTTTTTTCCTGTGAGACTGGCACAGGCAAGCAGTTGCATTTCTAATTCACAGTCACTCCATCCTCTGCCCCCCAGGAAATATTCTCTAATCCATAAGCACTTTGCATGCTGAGGTGAGATGTTAAATAGCAAGATTTGCTTCTAAATAATAAGATTATGAAACAAACCAACAAGAACAGGGATCTCAAGGTTAAAGA
Organism: Taeniopygia guttata; assembly: GCF_048771995.1. NCBI lineage: Eukaryota > Metazoa > Chordata > Aves > Passeriformes > Estrildidae > Taeniopygia > Taeniopygia guttata. Next base: position 2,315,425 of record NC_133029.1, on the reverse strand, counting down.
TAGCATTTCTCATTCAATCTGAGCTGGTAGAAAGGAAGAAAGAGATTAGAGAAAAAGGAAAGAAACAAAAAAAATCCTGCCAAACTGAAGCCGTGACTATATCAAGATATTCAAGGTATATCATAAAAAGGTTTTTAAATCTGATGTCAGTATATATATATATATATATAAAGTATATTTGTTTGTTAAAATATTTCTGTAGACAAGATATTTCTCAGGTACTTGCTCCAAATGTACCCAATTCAAATCATCATGGTCTCTGTGGCATGTGTAGTTTCTTGCTAGAAGAAGGACATACTTTAAGGCAGATGGCAACTTTTTTTTTTCCTACAGCAGTAGAAGATGATTCCAGTAAAAATATACTATCTTTATTCAGATGTCCATGGTAACAAATAGAGAAAAATAAACCAGCTTTTTCTCTCAGCAGAAATCCCTTTGAAGACAAATGTGGGTTTTTTTGGTTTTTTTACTCTAGTATTGGTGGTATTTCTGGAACATGTTTGAATGTTAAGTGTTTTCTCTGAGCTTCTGTTAAGATTCTGCTCCAAAAGAGAAAACTGTAAGACCAGTAAGATAAACCCCAGTGTTTAGTTCTATTCCAAAAATATTCATTTCCAGAAGAGAAGTTCAGCTGAAAAGTGAGATGCCACTTTTCTTTTGTGTTTTGTAGGAATAAGACATTTTTCTCTGGAGTCCTTGATGGATCTTGCCTTTTTCCTCCCCTTGTGTCAGTAATTTATGTAACTTCTGCTCATGCCAGAAGAAGCTGTAAAATGTGTTTGTAAATTACTCTTTGAAAATCTTGAGCTAGAAGACCTGCTTTATTTGATGTGAAAATAATTCTGGTTTCATGTGTAAGATATATAAACTGCACCAGTAATGTTGCATTGATTGCACTGCTTTGTTTGGAAAAAAATTACAAGCAACCCTGAGTGAACAAGGCAATTTGCAGCCTTGATTAAATAGAGCAGACAGAGGAATGGCTGAGGAGGGGAAAAAAGAGCTCTGAAGCTGTGGACAGAGCAAGTCACTCCAGCAGAGCAGATTTTTTCCTTATTTTCCTTTCATATGCTTCAGCTTGGTCACATTCAGCAGCAGAATGATGAGTTTGTAATATTCTTTTCCCAAAACAAAGCAAACTTAGCTGTACTTTTAAGCAGGGTTGTTGCCACTCAGGGTCTTGTCTAAAACTCTGTGAGCCCCTGGTGTCAGAGGGATGTGCTTTGTCCTGCTCTGCCTGTTGACATTTTCCTACTCCAACTTTGGGGTAGAAGTTGCCCAGGCTCTGTCTCACCAAAATGGGGATCAGCCCCCAAAATGATCTTTCACCAAATATGGTGCAGCTGTGAAGTGGTTAACAGCAAGAACCACGAATCTATAAATCATTACAATTGCTGTTTGCAATTACAAAGCCAAGACATAAATTAGGAAACTCTGGGCATCACTGTAGTAGGCACAGCCATACCAAAAATTTCACTATGAAGTCCAATAAATAAGGTGATAGGTCTTCAGAAATTACATCTTCTATGAATAAATGCAAATAATTTGGACATGAAGGCATTTTTGGTGGTTGGAAAAAGTACCTGGATTTTCAGCAGTGACAGAACTAGATAAAAGACCATTCTTAATATACAACCACCCCTATAGCTTTAAAGTGTAACAGAAAAGAAGGAATTTGTTTCAAATCTAAGTTTGAAATAAACTTTAATATTGAGATTCTGCCAGTGGCTGAGTACTACAGAGACCCATTTTCTCCAGTCACCAGGAAAACAAACTACCTGTATGTAAATTCAGCACCTTTGATGAGAAAAAAAAAAAAAAAAAAAAGAAAAAGTTTGGAATTATATTATATTTTCATTTTAACATTGAAACTTGTATGTGCTTGGAAAGCTGAACAGCATGTCTGGCTTTAGCCTGTGCTCATTTATAATGAGTAATTATCTAATGATGATGGTGTTCAGCATGCATGAGAGCTCCTGTAGCAAGATTTGGAATTTTAAGGAAATGCTGTAGATCAAATGATAATGTCTCATTTGTATTCTCTTAGTTCCCCAGTCAATACTGCATTTCATAAAGCAGCTACAGAAATGGACTGCAAATCTGCATCTTTTTTGTGTGAGATGGAAAAAGGCTCAGTGGTCCTCAAAGAGTGCAAACAATTCTTTCCCACACCTGGCAGCTCCAGGTGAGGCTGTCCCAAGGAAATCACACCTCATGAAATGAGATTTCAATCCTGCCAGGACGTGCACCATTCCTGAGGTCTTTAGGGATAAATAAGTGTATAAATGAAGGCAGAATTGGCTCTGAGGGTGTGGATGTGTGGTGTAATTCCTGGAATCCTTCCCTGCCTGGAGGATGTGGCAATCTCTGCTGGCCTGGGGTGTGGGACTGTGGCATTGGTGGGGTGTGTGTAGGAGCAGTGACCTGAACAAAAACCTCTATTTCCACTTAGAAATGGCAAGTTTGGTAATCCAGTTAAAACTTTTTTTTTTTTTTTTCCCTGTTTGTAGCTGTTAGTTAAAAACACAGGAATCTGTATAGCAAAATAAAAAGGGTTTGTAATGTTAAAGGCAAAGAACTAGAAATAGGAATACTCTATTTTAAAAAGATTTAGGAGTTTTCCATTGACAGTAATTTGGCCTGTATTCTAATGTCAGTACTTACCACTGTGGAGGAGATCTACTTGCATATGTGCACATCTCTGCATATTTATCTGCCTTCATAATGTGAACAAATTACTTTTGCATCTCAACACATGTATCTGCAGATGCAGACAGCTCATCTCCCACTGACTGATGGCTCTGTTTTGCTTCATTCACCATTTTCCCCAAGACACTCTCAGGGAGCTTTGCTGGGCAAAGCCAGAGCTGCCCCTGGAAGGTTTGAAAGTGGCACCATCAGAGGGCAAAATGCTGCCAAGCCCAGGCTGGACACAGCCCTGCAAAGCTGGGCTCAGCTTTTAACCTGCAGCTTAAATTAAATTACCTCCTCTGAGCCCTTCCAGGGAATTCAGTGGCTCTGCCCTGAATGAGCACAGTTAAGGAGGTGCAGAAGTGTTTCCAGGCTTTAGGCTTCACAAGCTTTCATAATTAGTGCTCTAGACAACATTAATTAAAGAGTACTTTAGAAAGAATATAGCTGTTTAAACCTCTCCAGTGGTTTGCATCTTATTCAGGGATCCCAATCAATGCAGCACATGGGGAATCCACTCAGAAAAGCAGGCATGATTATAGTTTAATATCATCTGTATATACATCTTTGGAATTGTATATAGCAAACACAACTGCACATAAAGTCTCTTCAGTTCAAGGACAATTAAATAAAAGACAGTAATAATGAAAGAAACATATGTTTTCATTTTCATTATAATTTCTTCAAGGATTGTGATCTATAGTAATCAAATATGATGAAGAGGGAGGTTTTCCTGAGGCTAGCAATATTTCTCTTATTTCCTTGGAAATAAGAGCCTTGAGACAGTTAGAATTTGTATCTTACTCATCCTCCTGTTATGTTACATTTGAGGAAGAATTAAAAGTAAAGCACTGACTGATGGTTTTTTTATGGAGAGGAAAAAAAAAGGACTTACTGAAACGTTAAACATGATGTTATATCTGATTTATTGTGCAAGGCTGGTTTGAATGGTTTTGTCCCACTGCACTTGGGATATGATGCAGTCATCTGTCTTCACAAAACCCTCTGAGTGTCATTTGGCAAATCTTTTGATTTGTGATTGAGGATTGTGTTTGGCAATATAGGATCCCCTGCAGCAGCTCTACTTAAGGCTTAAACACAGTTTTAATTCTTGACATTGCTTGTCTTTTACGCTCTTTTCCTCCCATATTGAGATAATTTCCAAATGCTGATGAAGAAAATGACTGCATCTTGTACTGATATATTTGTAAAGGCACAATAAAATTTGACATCTTCCATTTAGTGTGTCTTGATCAGAAATAGGTCTATCACTCAGAACAAATTATTTTGAAGCCTAAAGCAGGAAGGATATAATAGTTAAGCACAAAATTACCTGATGGGTTTTTAATCACCCTGACAATTATAAAGTAAAAGATCTCTGTCCATTATTGAAAGAGGAACAAGGACCAAGAATAGAAAAAGAGACAATGACAAAGTAAATGATAGAGGGGGTGGGAGCCTCCTGTACTGTCTAAAACTTTAAAGATGCTCAACAGTGACTCAGATATTTCCTTGAGCACCCTGAGCTGCTTTTCAGCTGGCTCTGAGTGTTCATAGCTCTGACAGAAGAAAATACTAAGGAGCACCTGGACAATTTGCTTGTCTGATTGTTTTCCTGTCATGCTTCCCTGGGAAAAGTGGTGGACCCAGGAAGAATTCCTGCAGGGTTTGAGGTGTGGAGACACATCCAAGGCACTGGGAAGCTCCAGGCAGGGAGCAGGACTGCAGCAATTCCTTGGGGATGGAGGAACCTGGACCCACAGAAACTCCCATCTTCACAGTAGCAACAGGGTTCTATTTCAGAGGGGTCAAAGATAAAAAAGATGCAGGTCTATAAAGAATATTTCTCAGTTTTCTTGAATTTTTTAAAAAAAAATTAAATCTTTTTTATTTTGATTTTTTTTTGTATGTGCTTTCCACTTCCTCTCAACATTGCTCCCAAAAATTCCACTTAGTGAAATTAGCTACTGATAATGCAAAAATTATTAACCAGGTAAGTTTGATTGATCATTTTCTCCTCTGGCCTACACTCCATGCCAATGTCTGCTGATTATAAATACCATTAGTGAAACAGAAATCAGCACAGTGTACTCAAGTTTCTTTTTTTCAAACAAAGGGCTATTTTTCAGCAGTCAGGTTCCCCATAGGCTTTTAATCAAGGTTATGGGAAAGTCCATAAACTTCCCACTGAATATTTAACAAGCTGAAGGTGGCAGACAGGAGATCCCAAGGACAAGGGAGATGAGATTGCAATCAGAAGAGCAGAGGAGACCTGGAGATAAGCTGAGCTTTGTCTGCAGATAATATCTGCCAGAGCAAACACCAGAGGTATGCTGGCAGCTTCTTTTGTGAGATTTAATTTTCCCAGTATAAACAGCCATAAAAAGGGGTAAACACAAATGGGTGCTGTTTGCAGGAGTGTTAGTCACTGAACTCCTTTGAAATGATGATTGAAATCCAGTCAGAAAAGAAGGTTAAAAATGGAAAATGTTTTGGTGTGGTTATATACTTTTCCTTTTTACTGACCTGAAATACTAATTCCTTAACTTTTTTTTTAATAAATTCTCTAAACAGCCTCTATTATCCTGAAGTGTAACACCTGTTTATACGTTCAGCCAACATTTTTTCTTTGCTAGATCTTTTTAATTGAACAATTTTTAACAGTCTAGTTGCAACAATATTTTCCTGTGTACAAATGGAAAAGCAATCTTGCAGAAACTCTTACCCATGCCGATCCAGCAGCTATAAAAACATAATTATAGCATTCTGCATAATGCATGGAGGGAATATTCAGGAAGTTATCTGAAATGTCAGCCTGCAGAGGCTGCACAGTGTCCCCTGTGCTGTGGCTTGGCAGCAGCAGTGCCCAGATCTGTGTCCACAGCAGCTGCAGGAGCTCTGGGGTGGCACTGGATGCTCTGGGTGGGTCTGGGGTGGCATCACCCTGCAGCCTCTGCCTTTTTGGGCATCTTCAGAACTGCCTGAAAATTCTCTCCCCATTAATTAGTGCACTTTAACATGTGTATTTGCTGAAGCTGTTATGTTCCTTACCCCTTATTGGTAGCAAAACGTCAATGAAATATCTAATGCATAGTTTCATAGCATGTTCTGATTAGTATAGATATAAATTCCTTTTGTAGAACCAAGTTGTCCTGTAACTTTTTATCTGAGGCTAAAAGGGTGGGCAGGCCCTGGCATAGAGTGCCCAGAGCAGCTGGGGCTGCCCCTGGAATCCTGGAATTGCCCAAGGCCAGGTTGGACATGGGAGCTTGGAGCAATCTGAGATAGTGGAAGGTGTCTCTGATCATTGCAGAGGAGTGGAAGTCAATGATCTTTAAGGTTCCTTCAGACCCAAACCTTTCTATAATTCTGTTTTTTTCCCCCTGCTTTGTGTAAGAACCGTTAAAATATTTACTGTGAAAAGTTCTGCTGAACTGGGAGGTGGAGATGCAGCTCAAAAGCTGAACACATCTCATTTCTGTTAATATAATACCACATTGTTTTGCAGTAAATCTGGCTAAAATAGGTAGAATATACTCATAATATTGTCTCTCCCTTAACTATTATGGCAGGAGAAAGGCTGCAGAGCAGAAACTCTGCTAAAAGCTTTCCCTCCTTTGATTGTACCAGATACTGTTAAGGACCCCAAACTCTGTGACCATTCTAGATCTGGGATGATCTCCAAGTCTTTCATCAATCAAATTGTTGATCTCGGGATTAATTTCTAAGAACTGGATTAATTCTTCTAATTATTCCTTTTATAATTTCCATTCATTTTTGTTGAGAGAATGGAGAGCCCAGAAGAGAACTGCAAGCAAGATAATTTTTTTTTAATGATAAAAGATTTGAGGCTTTTCTATTACAAAGGCTCTGTTTTTTACAGCACACTCATAACCTCCATCATTCAGGGAACAGGTTCTTTAGTTCTTGTCAAGCCCTTCCAACAAGGAAAGCTAAAAGTAACACAATTTTTTTTCATGAGCAATTTGGAATCTCTGTTTCACAGGAATCCCTTTTCTCTCCCCAGTAAATGAGTTTGCTCACCCAGAGTGGCTGGGCTCTGTCCCACGTGGAGTGCTGATCCTGCCATCGCTGTCCCCACTCTGTGATGATGAAAAATTCATCAGGAACAGAGATTTTTGCACGACTCCTTTCCAAACAGGGAAGAAAACACCTGGCTGGGGATTCTCCCTTGCCTGACCTCAACCCCAAATCTCACCTCATTGCATGGGATGAAGATAATTTTTCCTATTTGGGGCTGAGAGAGCAGAATCCATCACCCCTTGGTTTTGATCATGCTGGCCAACCACCTCTGCCACCATATAAATAATTTCAGCTGGAAAGAACCTTGCTCGTGCAGCTGTTTTGAAAAATACAAGACAAAAAATTTGAATCGTGCTATTTTTAAGTCTGGCCATAAAATAACAATCAAGCATGGCAACAATGAAACTTGTCTGATAAAAGGATTGAAAAGCTGGAGCAGAAGTTGCTTAATAATAAATGGAATCTCAGTACTTCACTTGTAAGACACTCGTGTTCACTTGAGACTGTGCTGCTCTCCAGACAGGAGAGCTGAAAAGAAGAATATTGTAAACATCCATTATATATAGTTCATGCATATATCTTGTGCCTTTGCCACTCTGATCATGCAGAGTTTCACTTTCTGCATAACACAAACAAGTTCAGTGACTGATGAAAAAATTAGAAAGCTCATGTTGAAGATAAATCTTTGAACCCCACTATGATTAATTTGTCCAGTGGACTTGCACAGAATGGAAACATCACAAATTAGAAAGTGTAAAGCCACAAAAAGCCAGGCTTTTTTTTTGCTGGTTTAAATAAAAAATTTTGTTAAAAATGCAACAATTCTCTAATATTAATACCAGGAACAACATTAGAATTAAAATATCAGGTTAAAATTTAAGTTTGGCATTATGTAAAATTTTTCTCTAATTTATAAACTCAGTTGCTGTCTTACCAGCCCAGTGTAGGACATTTCAGTGTGGATCTATTGAGTTTAGTTTTTCCCTGCAACAAATCTTAATACTCTTGTTACCCTTGATGAAATATCCTTGATCAAGTGTGCTTGTCTGCCAGAGAACAGCAGACATTACAGATAAGAAAACCAAAACCTTTTCATCTTCTAGCTGACCTTTATTCAACTTACTAATGTATAGTGTCTTCTCAAAATCTTTAAACTTAACACATTAAACTTAAATCTGTTGCTTTAGACACTCTTAAGTCTATGAACATATATTTTTAAGGAACACATGGAGGTTGAGTTGTCCCAAAGAATTATTTCACAGAGCTGCATTATAAATCAAGACTTTAAAAGTGTTTGATGGTGGATGTCTCTGCAGAGCACTCAGCAGCTGCAGATGATGGATCAGAGATGTTTCCCTCAGCCTGGCTCCCCCAGCAGCAGCTCAGTGACAATCCCAGCTCTGGTGCTTTTGGCAAACACGAGCTCAGAGTTGTCTGACTTTGAAAAAACCCAAAAAAGCACAAATGGCCACCAAAAAGGATGATTTCCCAAGCCACCCCTTGAGCTTCTGTGAGATCCATGGAATTAGAAGGAAAAGGGAAGACTAAGATTAGACACCCTCAATGAGAAAAACTTTCACAGCACCTCTGCAGAATATTCTAAATTATGTGCTTATGAATAACACATCATCATTGCAGATATTCCCTTCATTCATCTGGATGGTGTAGCCAGTGCAGTAGGTCCCATATGGATGTCTCTCATGTGCAGCTGAAAGGGATTTTTTTCTATTCTTTATGCTTTTTACATTTTCATTTGTTACCTCTGAAAATATAAGTTTTTAGGAAACAAATTGTTGGATGGTTTTTTTGTCTGACAGTTTTGTTTTTCCTCAGAGAGTAGGAAATTCTTGTAAACCAAACGAGGGAAGGTATTGAAAACCAGAGATAAAACTATTTCAGGATGAAAATGGTTGAATAACTATTGATCTGGAGAGAATTGGAAATTTAACCCTGTCTCTGCATAGACTACAAGATGGTTATTAGATGTGGGGAATAATCTATATTAAAGGGAATATTAAGGTGCTGATAGATATGAGAGGTATTGATAAAATGAGACATTTCCATGTTCAGAATAGTAAAAGAAAATATATATTATCTGATAATTGTCTGAGCTAATAGAGAAACAGCAACAATTGTTTAATAAATGATAAATGGGCCACAGATGCTAATTGAAAAACAGTACCTGAAAGCCTGGCAAGGCTGTGGTAGGCCTTCCAGATAGGTAAAAAGCAATAAGGAAAGAATGTGTGCTCTTGTCACATTGGAAATATTCATAAATCCTACATAATTTGACAATGAAATGGTTTGCAGACAGATTAGGCAAGGAAGCACAAAATTATTTATTCTTTCCAGAAAACAAACCAGACTACAGAAATGAGCAGGATGACATCTTGTCAGCATCTCTGAGCACTTTATTTAGCCCACATCCTTCAAATCTGATCCATAGCTGCAAAGAAGGAAGTGATGGGAGGAGAAATGAAAACTTTCCCCATTTTGTGAAATTCAGTGCTGGATTTTTTTTACTTTATTATAAATTCAATATAAATTGTTATAATAATTCAGCCACGTGACTTCCTGTAATACAGAGAGATGTGTGGGCTTTTTGTACTGGAAAATAATACTGGAAAATTGTTCTGGAAAATACACTTTTTCAAGCTGGGTGTGGGGAGAAAAAATCATGTTGTTGCTCTGTCCTTGGTGCTGTTTGAGGAAGTTTTGCTCAGGAGGTTGGAAAGAGTTTAATACATTTTCATTTGGGTTTATGAGACACTCATAAAATATCATAAAATATAATCAAATCTGATAATGCCAAGTCAAAATCTGATGAAACTAAAGTACAAGAGTGGTGTGACATCATGGGAGAATTGTCAGCTAGTTATTTATTGGAGGTTTGTCAAGCTGTGCGAATGACAGGGATTTTCAGAAATTAACTTGAGAGTTCAAGATGGATTTTTTTCTCAAATCTTGTCTTTGTGTTCATATTTTTAAGTGTTCATCATAAATGTTAAATTTAATTATATAATTTCCTAACTGGTCATCTTTGAATGATGCTTATATCAAGATAATATAAGAAAAAGTTATTGAATTGTAAGGAGCTGTATTAAATTTCTGTTGTTGACATATTTAAGAGGTGGAATCTTCATAGCAGCTATGAAAAGCAAATACTTTTTTAAGGGACATTTTAATTATAAGCAAGTATTAATTTATTAATAAACCCCCACCTTTCTGCCAGTGTGCACTCAATAACTGCATTTTCAAACGAAATTATGAAAGAGATGGAGGTTTGAAGTAAGATTGAACAAGAAATTCCAAGAGTAAAACATAAGTAAAAGCTAAGAGTAGTCCTAAGAATAGAAATGAATAAAGAATTAATTCCTCACATGTATTTTTCAAAGCTATGCTGACATTTTTCATTTTGCCAATCTGTTGTTTGGCATCACTTATTGTCATTATTCTGAAACATTAATCCAGCAACAGCATCTCTGCCTTGATAAACTTCCTGGTGTGATTTCTCTATGCTGTCACCTACATCTGAGACTAAAACAATTTTAAGAAAAAGTTACATAAATAAGACTTATATGCAGAAAAGATGCATTTCATGAAAATCCACAGTTAGAAATGTGTCCTGTGCCTTTGCTAATGTTAGGAAATCACACCTTCAGTCTGCAATTCCCTACAAGAAATTTCCTCTTTGTTAAAGGTGAATAATGGATAATTGGTGATTGGTTGTGTTTCAGCTCCCTGGGTTTGCTAAGTGAGGCTTCCTTTGGAGCTCAGGGCTGGTCCGTGAGTACAGCTTTCACAGCACGAGCTATTATTTCATCAGCAGAGCACAAACCTCGCTAATTTGTTTTATGATGACAGTGCCTGGTAGCTGGCACTTAGACATGTTTAAGCTATTGTACTTACCATTTTCTTTGGTGTAGCTTTCTGCAGTAAATGCCATCTGCAGACAAATTAATAATTTGTTATCATTTGCTGGAGCAAGGAATAAGAGAGGTGAAAGTCAGCTAAACAGGTAGGGTCACCATGGTGGCAGAAACCAAAACAGCAGAATTTTGAGTCTGCCCTCAAAATGTACAGGCAGAATGCAGTGAAGCTGAGAGAGACTCTGCCTTGGTTTTTATGTGCATTATGAAGAGAAAAAGAATGAGAGTTTTACCAAGTATTGTGGGAAATGCAGGACTCCTGTACAACTAACTGACCAATGTGATCAGGCAGAAGCTGTTTATTGCTTACATTACACAAATATTTATGGATTCTACAAACTACTAAGTGCACACTTCTTGATTGGTGCCTTTGTCTTGTTCACTCGTTTTCTGCCTGCATTTCTCAGAGTATGTGATTGAATACAATCCAGGTGTTTCACAGCCCTCTGTTATCCATCTCTTCTGGCCTTGCTATTTGCTTTCTCAGCCTCTTCTTTCTTAATTTGGCACTTTTATGTTCCAATAGCCTTGATGAATTCCTGAGCCTTTGATAACAAACTTAGAAGCAGTCTGGCTGCAGCACACTATGGCCTAACCCCTGCAAAACCATTGCAACAATCAAATCTGTCCCATCACTGCTCTGGGAGGGAGCATGATGTGGTGTAGGGCACCAAGCCTCCTCTTGCAGCAGGATTTCCATCATCTCTTCATGAACAGTCTCTGTAGCCAGCCAGGCAATTAAACACAAACATGAATAATCCTTTACCATGTGTCTGGGAGCTTCTGAGGACTCTGCAAGTGTGAGGTGACTCTGTCCATGAGCACTGGGGTGATTTCTCCCAGAGTCTTGTGGAAGGGTCGTTCTCTGGGTGATCTGCAGTGCCTTCTCCCTTGGAGAGCCCACGGTGCCTCTTCAGGATGCTGAGTCCCTTCAGAGAGGGTCAGCCCAGCCCTTGTTTCTGCCTGGTCAAGTTATTAGTTGTGGGAGTCCAGAGCATCCCTCTGGCTGCCCTGGCAGGTCTGGGACCCTGGCAGGGGTCAGGAACCCCCCTGGACAGAGCCCCCAGAGACACTGGCTGTGATCTCTGTCCATGGAAAAGAGTTTTCAATCTTACAGGATGAATTACCAGCTCTGAGTGTTTGATATGAGTAATAATTAAGTGTGTCACGGGTGCAAAAGTAAAATTTTAGGATTCTAGATTAGGGGTCCAAAGGGGACAAGATGGAGGAAATTGGGTGTGTCTTGTCCTTTTTCTCCTTCTTCATGCCCTCCATGTTTCACTGTGGTGTTGGCATTTTTCTGTTGGTTCAGGCTGGGGACACACTGTTCAACGTAGGTGACAGATATTGGCACGTTATTGTAAATCCAGCACAGGTAGTTTGTGGTATTTAATGTTTGTACCATCCCACTGAGGGCAGAGCCCCACACGCTGCCCTGCAGGACAGAGCTGCGGCAGGGCAGCAGAACATGTTAGAGATAAACAGAATAAACAGCCTTGAAACCAGCACAGACGAATTATGGCTTCTGCTTTGGCAGCGGGGCAGAAAGACAGAGACTTTCTACAATCTCAGAATCATCAATACCTCAGATTCCAACAATTATTGAGAGGTGAAGGCTGCTCTTGTCAGGAGATATTTTCTGTTTGGCAGTTTCTGATCTTGCCCTGCGGAAGGACTCACAGGTAGAGGACACGTGGAGCTGTTTGCTGAGCTGCTGCTGCTTTTAATTAAAACCAGTACCAGCCAAACAGCTTGGCTTGATTCCATGGCCTCCTTTCTTAGGGGGTCCCCCTGCCCCCAGTTTGTCCAAGGATAATCTGAGTGCTACAGCTTATTTGTGATGTTGGCTAAATAGCACCTTGCTTTTCTCCTGGTACTTTGATTAATCTTTATTAAGCTCATGGTCGGCCTGGACATAGTCCCTTGATTTTGCTTTCTATTTTTAGTATAGTCCTTAATAAACAAAATCACCTTCATCATTCTCAAAGGAAGGAGTAAAAGTTCCCTCATAGACAGGATATTTTTACTAAACAGGTGTGTTTGTTATAAAGAGTTGTAACACATGTGAAAAAAAAAAAATGTAAGCTTGTTGAGTGTGTGGTTATTTTCTGGTGCCTTGATGGAACAGCTTATAAATCATGGCAGTCAGACATATCCTATTATTTATACAATGGGGTTCTTAAGAAAGTTCATTTTTAAGGTAAGCAATCAAGTAATTCCTTATATGGAGATGGGGGAATACTTAACCTTGAGTACAACAACATTAACTCCGGTGAGCTTAATGAATTATTCATGCTATTATCCACCTTGAGAGACATCAAATTGCTCTGCTCTGTCTGCAAAGTGCAGTTAACAAAAAAATGATAGCTTGGTGAATTATATTTGTACATCTGAGCGTTAAAGACAGTGCTGTGGAAAGGCATTGGTGGATGTACCTGCACAATCCATGCAGAGCAAGGTCCTGCATGGCATTTCCTAATCCACTTGCAGTCAGAACTCAATAATAATTTGTTTGCAAGGAATGGACCAATAGACAAAAAATCATTGAATATTCAAAGGTGCCATACCAGCACCAGAGGATGTAATCACTGCAGGCACTAACCTTTTTACAGAGAAGCTGTTTATTACAGTCCCTGGAGGCTGCTACAACATCCTGAAGTAGACCAAGTTGGCTTTTACTCTATTGTATTTTGGTTTTTACACACAGAAACAAAACTGCTATTTGCCTTTCAGTATGCGGTGACAATTTTAAAAGCTTGGCTGAGACTGGTGCTGGTGTTTTCCTTGAGCAAAACGAAATTTTGTCTCTTCAAACTCTTCCTGAGGTCTTCAGACATGTGCTCTTCACAAATATTTCCTGTACACCCCCATCCCTCATTCCGAGCTCCTGGATTAGCAGTTTACTTAGGTAATTACACATAATTAGGAGCATGCAGAGAATTATCAGTATTTGGGTTCTTTTACTGTGGCAAACTTCCCATAGCTGTGATTGCTGCTGCTGCCCAGGAGTTTTGGAAAAACTTCCCTCAAAGAAGTCCTGCAAAAGATTGGGCCTTGTGGATTCCTTCCCTGAATTTATTTCTTATACAGAAGATTCTTCAGCTTCTCACTGGATCACAATTTGCAGGGCAGTTTGAGAGACAGGACACACAGACACATGTTCATATCCTAGGAGAGGTGAATGCAATTCCTGCTTTTCCTGGTGACTTACATTTATTGCATTTCATTCCCCTCACACTGTGATTTAAGAAATAAATTATTACAATTATATTTTAATAGTAAATTGCCATCTTGCTGGAAATGCTGATTTCTGGAGGTTGGTTGCAACAACCCAAAATAGGAAAATGGCTCTATACCATTTTTTCTTAATAATTAAATGTTTTAAGAGAAAGTAGTTTTGAATCTAAAAATACATATTATGTGCACACATATATACATTTCTATTTTAAAACTACCATTAAGAATGCCATCAATTTTCAGGGAATATGGGAAAGAACAAATATTACACTGTTTGTCTTCTGTTCAGTAGAACTGACTGCTTTTTATAATCTAATAAGAATACCTGGGTAGGTTTAACCTATGATGATACAAGATTTTAGCAGAAAATTGCATTTTAAAATGTCTTCTCAATATTTTAAATAGATATTCATGGATAATGCTTAGAATGGAGGGGTGGGGGATGTTTGGAGAGGACAGAATTTTCCTGTCTGAGTACAGTGAGATGCAGAACTCCTGCAGAAAGGGATTTGTCATTAACTAAAATTCAGAACATCAAAAAGATTCAAATTGAACCCCCTGGCATCTTCAGCTCCATATCAAGATGGTATTGCCAATTCCCGAATTTAGTCACTAATTGCTTTTGTCTCTGAGATGTCTTTTAACCCATTAAAACCGCTCAGGGCAAAACCTATGTCTTTTATGGATTTAGTTCCTAATACTTTGTAACACACAAGATCTGATAAGTCTGATAAATCTCAAAAGATTCCCATCCTCTGAGCCTCATCTTTTCCTTGTGTACTATGCTTGTAGCATTAATTATGATTTTTGTAGATATATAAAAACACATCCACTAATTTTGAAATATTCAAAAAATTTCAAAGCATGATGCTCAGGAAAACTGTTTATCATCCAAACATCTACACACACTTTCCTGGCTATGGAAGTACCAAAATGAGTAGGAGAGAGAGCAGTTTGCATCAATTCCAACTTTTGCCAAGAGATTTTTAATCAAAAATTTAGATTTAGAAGATTTAGATGTTCTCCAGTCAGTGTTTAGACTGGAAAGAATACTGGGACCACTGCAAATCTGGATTTCTCAATATATTAGGAATAATAATGAGTAATTCTGAGTGATTTCAGAGCTTAATTAAATTCAAAAGTTTATTTGCTGGAATATGGAATGCTTGATGTGATATTATGGATTGAGGTTTAAAGCAGACTCAGTAGCTGGACACGCTCAGTCATGTTCAGTTACCTGATTCTTGTTTGTCAGGGACCTTGGACAGTGCTGGAGGCAGAGATATTTACAGACAGGTCAGGCCTGATGTCACAAACAGCACAGAAAAGGAAATCTCAGAGTTTGCCTGCCTACCCTGGATCGTGGGACGCAGCTCTGTTCCACAGCAGTTCTATTTCTAATGCTCCCTGACCCTTACTCTGCAATAAATAATCAGAAATATTCATTACAGAAATGGCAATAGCTTTGGAGAAGTGATGGAGTGTATATTACAAAAGGAAAAATACATCCAATTCTCATAACTCCTTGCAAATTGTATTGGAAAGCCTTCAGCTGAATATATTCATATCCTGCTTTAAAAAACGCCACAAATAATGTGATGAGTTGAATTATCCTCAAATAATTCAGCTCATGTAGATGTGTGTGTACCTATTTCACTGTGCACAGGCTTATCATTTTCTGTTTTCAGCCTGATACAGCACCCTGAAATATTGAAAAAAAGTCCTTTAATTTAAGGTCGAGTGTCACTATTGAAGTCAGAAATTCCTACGGATCGAGTGGTACTGCTTTGGGGTTTTTTCCATTTCTGTGCTTTTTATTTTGCTCTATAAGCTTGAATTCTTAGCATTAACAGCCTGGAAAATTCTACTTTTCTAGGCATTAATGTAAAAATGATTCCTGGCTCTGATTCCACAACTTGGTCACTTGCAGTGGATGTGGAAGAAGGATGTGCTGTCAGCTCTGTCATTCTCCTGTGCTCAAGTTTAGTGAAGGGCACTCTAGAAAGAATCAGGAGGATTTTTTTTTTTATTAATATTGTATTTTGAGGATGGCTGTCTTTGGAAAAATTTCCATTTGGTCATGTGAATCTTGCCATTTTTCTGGGATTTTTTTGTTTTGATTTTTTTTTTCTTTTCTCTGCAGCCATGAATGATAGAAGCACTGTTGGTTCTGGAACCCTTGCTGGTGCTTTGTTGTTTTTTTTTTTTTCTCTCTTCACAGAAAATGGAATTTCATAATGCATTTGCAAGCTGATGCCTTAACAAAAGAAATTGTAGAAGAGCAAGGAATGCAAAATTCAAAGACTTATCCAGGCTGTTATGGTCTATAAAATGCCATACCTGAGAAAGTTCTGATAGGAACACTGAGAAAAATTTTCTTTTCTGTTCAGTGAAACAGAAGAAAAGCAGATATTAGCTTTTGAGAATTGATTTTAATTTTTAACCCATTTAATTAACTTTATTAAATAAATATAAAAATAAGGAGGCAGAGTTGTGATGTCTGCAGTAAAGTCAGGGCTAGCCATGGTTCTGGCAGCAGTGGTGGAGGAGGATCCAGGTACAGGAAACCTGAGAGTGGGTCAGGAGTGGCTTCCCAGTGCTCAGGCACACAGAGGTGCAGCTCTGCTCTTTCTGGAATAAATGGAGATGGGAAATTACATTTCCTTCAGTGATCCATCCTGATTCCTCACGGGGCTCCTCTTTGCCCAGCGCTGCTCACTTTTGAAAAAGGAGAGTGAACTTTGCAGAGGGTTCTTAGGGCATATTAACAGTGTCCACAAGTGCAGAGTCCCCTGCAAATTTACAGCCTTATTTACTGCATAATAAGTTCCCAAGGGAGACACAGGCTCAGGTGCACCGATCCAGAGAGGCTGAGAAGAAATTGGGGACGAGCAGAACTCACCGACATCCTTCCACTGATTACTCATAAACCTTGGAAAAATACCATTTGCAACTCTGAGGCAGCCTGGTTTTATCCACACAGTGCACTATTTTAACTTCATGTTAGACTAGAAATCTTCTCATGTTGCCCTGGTAATTTATGTGATGTTCCTTTGCAGGAACAAAAATCTATCTTACACTTAACTCTTTTGATAATTAATTCTCTCCCATCTGCTTACAGCTGGTGTGGTAGAAATGTGCTGGAGTTTCCTTATTTGCTCATGCCTTGGAGTCATCTTTTAATATAAATAGCTGTGAATCTACCAAAAAGTTTGAAATGAGCTGCTCTCCGTTTCTGACCAGCATATCCAAGTAGTATTCCTTGATGTAATTTTTAGGGGAATGCAGACTGATCTTTTTATACTATTTAATTGGATGGTATGGACTTCATATGGGATCCATCTTCCACTTGAAATAAATTTTCAAGGGCAGTGTGATCGGCTTCACATAAACAGAAACATCATATCTTCAAGTTTGGCTGTTTTCTTCCCTCTGACAAATTTCACAACATTTAAAATACAATCTTTTTGCAACCAGGCAATGTTTTTCACCTAATAAATAATTGCAAAGTGTTGCTGCTTTACCAGCTTAGTTATTTAACACAAAATAAGGCACTCTGTGTTTCCCCTTGCCCTGGTTAACACATTGTGCTTTTATGTAGAGTCTTAAAAAAAAAATCTTAAAAGAATTATCTTTTGACCTAGTTTTTAGGGTAAATGTATCCATCCAGCTTTTGTCTTGCATATCTGATTTATTTCAAAAGCCTGCAAAAAGGCAGGAGAGAATTCCTCCAAAACAAAATAATACAGGAACAAAGCAGCTGGCCACAAAGTAGAATTTTCCTAAAACCTGGGCAAATGAGCTCTGTTGACTTTGGATTCCTTGCAGCTTCCCTGATGTGTGATAATCTCCAGTGTTGGTTTGCTTCTTATGCAGTGAAATAAACACTGGATTTGCAGTGGGAAAAGAGCTCTAAATGTGGATTTAAATGAGTAAAATGTGTGTTTGTGCACATGGCTGTCTGGAAGGGTTCATTTGGCCTTTGCAGTCAGAGCTTTCACTCACCAAGGTTTTACTTGGATTTTGCAGAAGAGAAGATGATTCTTTGCAACTTGGCTGCATTTAAGGAAGTTTAATTTACAAATTGACTCTTGTTATAAAGTATTTTAATTTTTTTTATTACTCTGACCTGATGGCAGACAAATATTGAAATATTATTTCTATGTATTATGTGTTTGATACTTTTTAATATATTAATCATCCATTTAAAATTATCCTCACCAAACCCAGTATTGAAAACTCCTGGAAGTCCTAGTTTTTCAATTAATAATACAAACTGAAACATGCATCAGTCCTTATTCATGTGCTGTCAGCTACTCTGAGGAGCTGTTCATTTGCCAGATTAACTCATATTTTTCTATTTCAGTTAAAACCTGCCAAAAAATGATCTGAGGTGTGCAAATAGCTCATAATGAATAAAAATTCTAAAAGATGCTTAAAAAAATACAGGATTTTTTTCCTCTGGAAAGTTAAATCAAAATACTAATTTCTGATAAAATCACATATTTTGCTGTACCATTTTCAAATTAAAATTTTAACTCAAAAAGAGTAATGAAGATAAATTTAGAAATTATTTGGGGCAAATGCTTATCTATTTAAATGTCAAAGTACTCAATCTTTTCAGGGTACTTTTGTTTTCACAAACAATTTTGTGCAAGCAATGAAATGGCTGTCATTTTTCATAATTTGAGTAAATACAATGCCAGCTAAAAAAATACCAAAGCTCTTCTAAATCCAGTGGGAAAGACCAAGGAGGATTTTTGTTTAGAAAGAATTGTCTGTTCTCACAGAGGCCACAGCAGGGCCCCAGCCCCGTGCCTGGCAATGTCCGTGGCTGCAGCAGAAAGCAGAAATTAAACTTTATTTCTGGTTGCTTTGACTGCTCCTGCTCACTCTTGAGGAAGGAGTTGGGCAGTTCCTGCTGTGGCAGCAGAAATGTGGATTAAAGCCATCCATGATTTCTCTTCAAGTACAAAATTCTCTTGACTATTTCATATTTCCTTGTCCTCCATACACAAACCTCTCAGCCAGTTCTTTTTTCTGAGAATATGACAGAGAAATCAATGATATTCTTTCAGTGTACTTTAAAGTTCCTTTCTGCTGCAGAACAGAAACCACGTATGAATGAAATAAGCATTTTGAATTTTGGCATATTTTGCCAAAATTAACACAGAGTATTTTTAGCACTGGACTTGTTCCTGATGAAATCTTTTCATTCTCTGGGATTGGGCCAAGCAGAATGGACAGTCTGAGAGCAGCTGATGAGCTTTGGGGTCTGACCTCGAGCAGTTGTGGGTCAGCAGCCACTCTTGCCCCTGGAATGTGTGGGGAAAGAGCTTTCAGGATTTTCTGTGCAGGCTGCTGCAGGCCAAGTAATAAATGTTAAAATGCCATCATAATTTCCTGAATTTGCTGCTCCATGTCCTGTCCACAAGGGCTGGGAAAACCTCTGCTCTCTGTTGATACAATCTGAATTTTAGGTGCACTTTTCCACTATTTCTAGATGGATATATTTAATTTCTCTCTCTTAAAGAAAAATAAATTTCAGGCCACAGAACTAGTTAATTTTAAGAAGGCAGAAATATTTGTTATGCCATGTTGGTGTGTTTTCTTCTAATAGTGCAGTGGTTCAATTGTTAAAGAAATTTTATCCAACAAAAACCTTGGTCAGTTTTCTTCTCAGCCTATTTCCCTACATACTTAATCACCATTATTCAGTTTATCTCACAAAGCTTTTTTTGTCTGGGTTGTGATCAACTTTAAAACTGGAAACACAGGCAGAAGAGAACTGAGCAACGAAATTTTGTCATGCAGAAGGAAGATGCTGGACAGAACTCGGCCTTAATTCCCATTCTGTAATCAGGGTGCTCATTCTGCTGGGACTGAAACGACTCTGGTGACTCCAGAGCTGCACAAACTGTTTAAATAATCTGATAATAGGCACTTTCCACCTCATTTAACAGCCCTTCTTTTGCTTTAGTTCATATTTCTTCTTTAAATAAAAGCTCTTTTATTTACTTATATCTGTTTCATTTTATTTCACTTTATCTGTTTCATTGCATTTCATTTTATTTTTATTTCTTTTACCAGCTTGTGTTTATTGCTGCTGCTCCAGCCACAAGCCATTGCCATCAATGCTGCCATGAGTGGTGACTCTCATCTTGAAATTGGGATCAATTGCAAATATTATTGTCTGGTTCCAGGCTCTGAATTAATTGCTTTCTTTCCATATAAATTACTTATATGGCTTTAGAAGTTAGTACATCTTCCTCTGGTTTTTTTGTTGTTTTTTTTTTAAGGTAGACTGGACAATCTAACAAACCAAGAATTTGAAGAAAACCCTATTTTTTGTAGGCAAGAAGTGAACATCAGAATGATAATGTTTTAGTAGCACTTTACAGGACACAGAATAAATTCTAAAACAAACTGCATGGACAAAACCTGAAAAAAACCCCAATTCTCTAACCATTTATTATTTTTGTTTTGTGATCAATTATTTAATAATATTTTATCTAAACAAACCACAAAAATGTCAATATTCTATTTGTGGCATTAAAATATTGATAGGACCTAAACTATTATTTTATAACTTTTGTTTGTTTACTTACAAAATTTAGTATCAACAAACAGAAATAAGTTAGGAAAATACCTGATAGCAATGAATAAACAGAAACCTGTGATAAATACCAAAAAACTGTGATGAACTACCAAAAATATAATGTTATTAATTAAGCTTTTTAACTGACATTGTGGATTTCTTGGGAAAACACACCTGGTGAGTGTGATCTTGTACTTCATTAATTTGCATTTCCAGGCTCCATTTTCTTTTGAAGTCAAAGCAGAGGTAGCCTAAGGAGGACAGCTAAAAAGGACTTTGATTTGGCTGCTTGCTCAGTCAAAGAGCAGGGCTTGAAGGTCTTGTTTGCACAGCTCTCTGCTCCCTGGGTTAATTTTTCTGAGCTGGAAATTGTCCTGCACTCCATAAATCATTTGACTCCTGACATTCCCATGGAAGGAAACCTCTCAAAGTACAAGTTGTACTTTGCTGCTGGTGGTGATCCTGTCCAACACATTGAGTCAATATCCCTCCAGTTTTAAGGGCCATTCTAATTAAAACCTAAAATTTGGATAGTCAAATGCCAATTCATAATTCTCACAGAGCACATGGAAAATCTAATTCTCCTCCCTTATTCTAAACCCTTTAGATGGCAGCATAGCAGATGCAAAGCTTTGTGCTGCTGAAGCACCAGCTGCAAAGAATTCCCTCAGTGGGACAAACTACCATTAAGTCAATGATTTTATTTTTTTTTAAGATCTTTCTTTCTAAAATACTACAGAGAGGTTGCACCATCTTTATTTGTGCAATAGTAGAGGCAGCCAACAACTTGTGTGTATGGAAAGTCGGCTCCAAGTGTTATCCTAGCCACAATTTTTTCAGGAACTAGCAGAGCAAAAGTTGTTGGTAATTTTAATGAGCCTATTAAGCCTAGTCATGAGTTAAGTTCCATCAGGAAAAGTTTTAGATTATTTTCTCATCTCTTCTATTCCTTTGAGAATAATTAGCAGCATGATAATCTGCTTACTTTAAAAGAGGAATAATAATCATTTTCTAATCCCAGTGCAGTGTGTGATATAAAACAAGGCCATTACACCTTTGAATGGGTTGGGGGGTTTTTTGTTTCTTATTAAATTAGAATTAGGACAGCCACAAGTGTGAAATGGGTGACACGGTCAGTTAAGTTCTTTGGGGCTGCTTTTCATGAGCACAGTGCCACTGAGCTGGCTGGGCCCTCTCACATCTAATAAGGCTACAAAAAGTTCCAGAGGCTTCCAGATGTGACAGATTTGCAGCTGCAATTACAGAGATAAGTCCTCAGCAAGATGAGCTTTCGGGTGTGTGCTTAACATGGCATTCCATGGTCATAAGTCCTGGTGGCCTTGCCCTTCTGGCTGTCATTGCTGCGGAGAGGGAAGCATCAAGGACACCTCCAGGGTTCCAAAGTGAATAATCTGCTACATTAACAGCAGAGTTCTGGGTTTGCTGGAGGTACAGAGAAACCTTGGAGTGTTTATGGCAAGGAATGGCTGCTGTCTAACGCCTCAGCTGCTCCACACACAGTCAAATCAATAATGGTCTTAGACAGATTTATGGCTTTAAATATTTCACTTACTCTTGTTGGTGCAGGAGCTGGTTTTTGTTCTTTTGTCTTGAGGAAAGAAGGTGTGCATTTGGGGTCCTGAAAAGCTGCATATATCACAATCTCTTATTTCACTTATAAAAGTGAAAAAATTTCTTTACTTAAAAAAGTGAAAAAAGTGAATTTACTTTATTTATAAAGTAAAAAAGATACCCATGCAGAAAAAATTATATCACTGTGTTTCTGTGACTGAAAAGAGAAACCAAATGGCCAATTCCTGAATTTGTCCTTACTGGTTTTTAAGGCAGGAACAGTGACAGCTCCTAGGGATTTGGAGCACAGTGATTTCTGCATTTCTGCTTTGCTCCAAAGGTGTTTGTGTTGGTTTGAATTGCTCTTTGTGACTGAGATAATTACAGACAGTAAAAACACCACGGTCACTTAAAGGCAGGAAAGTTTTTATGGTAATTTCTATTATTACTTGCAAAAGGTTTTGAGGCAGTTTTGGTGTGCACACTGAAGGTGCTGAAAAAAGGCAGCTTGGTCCCCAGATTGTGCCTGACATATTTGTGCCATTTAAGTCCTGCTTCATTTTGATGGAATCATGAGAGAAGACACTTATCTTTTCTGGGGCTCTAACCAGCAGCTGTCTTAATTTTTTACATTCTATGGCAGGAATTTGCTATTGATAATTACAAGTTAGAGTTTGAAGAGCACCAAGGGGGAAATTCTCTGTGTACTAAAATCAAGCTCCCCATTACAACAAAGACCATGTTTTCATGTAGATCATAGAACAGAGAACTAAAGGAAATGTCAATTTCTTGCTCTAAATGCACCAAAAATAAAAGAGCTATGTCTGGGTGACATAGATTAGAAAAATAAAGCAAAAGTTTAAAATGGGTTATATATATAGCAATCAACATTAATTGAGCAAAAAGGTGCTGACAAAATTCCATGTGATTTTTAACACTTTATTTCTCCAGAAGAAGTAAATGTCAGTGCTGTGAATAGTAGATATAATTTTGGTGATACTACTGGAATGATGTTTCTTGCTATGGTTTAGCACCTCGTTTCTGCATCACTGGGGAAGCTGCTTAATATGTGCAGAACAGTAGCAAAATTGTTAATAAAGGAGAAGCAGCTCCCAGTACTCTGCTCAAACAAGTCCTGTTGGTAGAACAAATAGGCTCCTGCTCTTGGGGAGCACCAGCTCCTCGCTGGAGCAGCTTGCTGCCTTTGTGTGAACCTGCACAGAGGAGCTGTGCATGAAATGTGCTCTCTGCAGGATGCTTGTGCAGAGGCTGCAGGGTCTGTTTGCTGAGGAATGGGTGTCTGAGGCTGCACTGGAGGTTCCTGGTGCAGTTCTTGGTAGAGAGCTTTGAAAATGAGCATTTTGTGTCACCCAGCTGACCCCTCAGACTGCTTTGCCTGATTGCTTTCCAAGTGCTGCATGTGTAGCAGTTTTAGGTTTTACTGTGTTGACAAGTCAGACAATAAAATCACTTCTTTAGTGTAGACCATTGTTTTGTATTCACTAACTTGTGTATCATATTTATGTCCTTGTTATTTTAGCATCCCTACATGACTCACAGGGATCAGGGGTTGTATTAAAGCAGTTTGTCTCCTGCAAAAGTTACAAAGCAAAAATGATTACATACTGAAAAAAACAGTTGTATCTAATTGCAAGAATAGTGTACTCTCAAAATCAATATCCTTGAAAGAAAAAAGAATTAAAAGCAATAATAAAATCTATTAGAAGTAAAATTGCTATGATATATTAGGGTGTGTTGGTAAAATGGTTTCCTATCTTTTCAATGGTGCATTGAGAAGTAAGGGCAGGATGGATGGATGAGTCATAATATGCATTATTAAGAAATGGTTAGGGCTCACCAATATCCCAGGGTCATTAGGCAGCTTAATGGGAAACGATTCTGGTTCCAGAAAGGGACTGTGCTGCCCCATACCTTCTGATAACTGGGTGGAGCATCTGCAGCAAGCCCTGCTCCTGGCCCAGTGGGAGCACTGGGGACTCGGGTTCTGCTCTCCCTTCCTGACAGATCACCTGCAAGCCTTCCCTGCAGGGAGAAAAATAGACATTATTTTTTGAAATATGAGCAGAATGTCTGCCATGCCTCTGGAAATGCAAAAGGGACGTAGGAGAAAGCCAAAACTGACAGAAAACCTGGCCTCTCTTCTGGTTTTGGCTTCTGTAAAGCCAAAACTGATAGAAAGCCTGGCTTCTCTTCTGGTGAAAGAACTGACAGAAAAGTCTGGCTTTTATAAAGCCAAAACTGATAGAAAGCCTGGATTCTCTTCTGGTGAGCCTAAAGCCTGCTAGGTGTAACTGTTCTTACACACCCTAAGAGCTTAAGTAGGAAATACTTTGTGCCAAGCAAATAGCAGGAATACACTCTGATCACAATTATTTTCATTGTTATAATATTATTACTATTATTATTATTATTATTATTATCATTATCATAATTATTATTATTATCATTATTATTATTATTATTATTTACCAATTCTGCACTTACTTTTCTTTTTGTTTAGCAAAGCCTTGGATTTATTTCTGTGTTTCTTGCTTGCTGAGTATTTTAGCAAGGTGGAGATTTCCCTAATGAACAGACACAGGCTGCAGTGTTGTGTGAGCAGCTATGCACCATCAATGAAGGAAGGTGCAAACTGGGCACTTCTCAAGTAGGATTAATAGCATTTGGGTATAAAGATGATTTAAGTCATCTTTTATAAGGGTGGATAGATAGCAGGTTGCAATTTTATTTTCCATTATTTCTTTAATTAAACATGACACCCAGACCAGGCCTAATTACATCAGTGAAACGGTGTATTTCACAGTGTGATCCAATTTTTGTTAAATCAATACCTTCCAAACTAGAACTTTCCTGCACCATTTTTCTGACAAGCTTTGTTGGCAAGTTCTGTGAGCTGCTCTGAACTGCTGGGTTCTCATTGCCCAGACTGCTCCAGACATTTGTGAGAACCCTCAAGCTTAATTTCTCCCCACCTTAATTCCTTTAGTTCTTGTCCATCATGTGCTTCTCCTCAAAAGCCTTGGTGAAAGCAGATTCATTATTATCAGAGAAGAGTCAGATGGCCCAGTGAGGAATTTACAGAGTGGTGATGAAGAGATGAATAATTCTCTCATGAAGAGGAGAACTGTCCTGACAGCTGAGTTGGAAGCATGCAGCAAAAATTGAACAACTCACACGCTAATGAAGACACACAAACCAAAATCCACTATGTGTTAAATAAAATCTCTGCATCCAGGCCTTTATAGGGGAAAACTGTATCAAGCTGCCCACATGCAGAGGCCTCAGGCTTCAAACACAAGGCACAGAGTTGCCTTAAGTACTGGATTTTTTTAGTCTTAACAATGTTTTGTCTGAAATCAGTGTGTGAGGGAATGGATGAATTCACACAGGATTGCCTAGGCCTGGTCAAACTTGAGTTTTTCTACAGCATGTCAGAAACTGGGCATGCTATAATTCATAATTTTAAAGTATTTTTTTTTAAACTCACAGTAATTAAAAAGAGTCAGAATTGGCAACAGTAACAATTAAAATCCATTCTGCCAGCATTCTCTGTTGCAGTGTGCATTAATAACTCTGGTTCTTTTTTTCCTGGATTTATTAGAGCTGCTGATGTCTCTGCAGTTGTTTGAAGCACAGTGTGAGTAACACCAGGGCTGTGAGGTCAATCCACATATGGGTCATTCACTTAAATTTGGGCTTTATCGTCCTTCTGGATCCCTTCCAACTCTGAATAGTCTGACTTTGAAAGCATTTTTATATAAAAACCTGGAGAAACCCCCAGCAACGTCCCACTGTGCCAGTTTTGGGTAGAAGCATGCAGAGAATGTCACTCTGTGGGCAGAAGTGACAAAACCACTCAGCTTCTCTCCCAGCAATCACCTTGGACTGAGGGTGTTTTCTTTTTGTGCCACAATAAATAAAACTGCATTTAAATAAGAAAGCAGGAATGAGATGAGAATGCATAAGAGAGTAAATTGTGTGTGACCCAAGCAAGGAGGAGCGCAGACAGGACATGTGCTGAATAAAATCTGGGCACTGAGCTCGCTGTGAAAGCTGATGCAGTGCTCAGGGACTGCCCTGGAATCAGCAGGGGCAGATCCAGGGGTGCTCCTGCCATTGCAGGGGAGATTCTCAACCCTCAGAAAAAGAAACACAAATTGCAATCAGGATTTTTAAAAGCCTCGATGGAATTATCCTCCTGTTTCTCTAAATATTCCATGAGGTATTCATCAGAATACTCATTTTTTAATGGGCAAAAATCTCTGCTCTTTTTAGAATTTATTTCAGTGCAAGATATAGAAACCAAAGACTTAGAAAAACTACTTCTTCCTTTTCTTTCTCTACTGAACTGGAGCTGAGTGTATTTAAAATGCTCCTTTCTTCTGCATACTGTGGTATCAAAAAGTTTGGGTCTGGTGGGGTGTGAGGAGCATTACAGGATATAATTTACAGGATCAACCTGGAGCCCCTGCTGGCTCACAATCACTGAACAGTTTGTCCAAAACTGAAATTATTTTTTGAATAAACCATCAGAAATAAAGGAAATAATAGGAAAGCCATGTGACTTTCAAGAAGTGCTTTCCACATTACTGATTTCTAAATCTAACGATGGAAAATGTTATAACTTCTAGTAAATGCAATTCAAAATGTTTTCCCTTTTTTTTCAGTGTTTGCATATATCTAGTGCATATGGAAAATACCTTTTTGAGAAAGTCAGGATCAGTCACTTCAGAAAGCTCTAAACTCAAAGAGGCTGTTTGTTGTCTATTGAAAATTTCCAGAGAGACTCTTGTTATTGCCTTCAGTGGAAGATAAAAGGTTCTTACTACAAATACGTTATTTAATGAGTTGACTTTTCCAATTTTTAAATAAGTTAGCTTTCAAACATTTTAAGAAGTGTCAAAGAATTCACATTGGATAGTGTGAAAGAGGCAGGGTGAGGACATGAAAGAGAATGTGTATGCACACAAAAGATGAGTGTCAGTTCAAAGCTACCTGTGACCTCCCTGCTGAGCCAGCCTCAGCTCTGGTTTAGAATTGCAGTCAGACCAGCAGCAAGCTGGACTCTTGTTTTAACAAAACAATAACAAAATTGTTTTAATAAAACAATACCAGAAACCTGTTCTTTTTTATTCTCTGATTATGGGGAAAAAGCAGCAGATACTCTGCCAGAGCAGTAGGCTAAGGTGAGGAAGGAGAGTGGTTGTTCAAAACTGGAGCACAAATCATGTGGCTAAAATATTTGAAATACATCAGAAAGAGCAGGAAGAACTAAAGGAAAATTTTACATTTTGGTCTATTTACAACTGTTTACTTTTATATTCTGCGTCTTTTTACAACTGTTTTAATCCAACTCTTTAATCCCCTGATTTTTACAAGTTCATTCTTCAATAAGAACAACTACTTTACAGGCACTCTCCCATTTTTTTTGAGAGCTAATGAGTGCTAAGCTAAGCAGAGCAGCTTTCAAAATAGTTGTGCTAACTAGCCTAGCAATAACAAAATACTTATTCAGCTGAATTATATGCTCTTAAATCTCTTTTAGGTTTATGTATCATAAAAATATACAAAGAAGCTGAAAATTGGAGAAACAGAAACGGTTGAGATAGGTGAGGTCACACAAGATAGCAGTTTAAAATTTAGAAACAGAAAATGCCTCTCCTGATTTCTGTTATTTAGCTCAACAGTATCATTACAGTATTTTATATCCCTTCTTTATAAGAGGATTCGGGAAATGTTGTCCTTGCACAGGATAAAAGGAAGAATTCCATTCTGAAAGAATATTTTAAAAGACATTTGTCCCAACTTTGCCACAGGAAAAAATTAATACAGCAAAAGCTTTATATTTAAAAAAGCATATTTTTTTAAGCAGTCTAACAGTCATACTAAATAAACAACTCAGCTCTGTCAATTTATGTATCCATAATTAGTAAGATTCAGCCACTAGGCAGATAAAATGCAATTTGTAATTATTTTGTTGGTGAAAAGGCTCCTAATTATTGCACAGTGATTCTGGGCACTCAGGGCACTGCTCTTTTCCTGTGTTATTCACTAAGCAGAATTAAATTTATCTATTGGATCATTATGAACTCTCGTTGTTTTCACTGGAATATTTTGTCACACAACAAACATTCCAAGAATTCTCTCATGTGTAAATATTTTTGCTGCATTTCTCAGTTTTGATACAGACCAGCAATAAATTTTCACTGAGAACAATATCTTTACAAGTACTACTTAGAGCTCTCTTTATTACAACTGTTAGGCAATTGTGCTTTTTTGCCAATCATGAGAGAAACTGGCCATGACACTGGCTGCAGACTTGTTTCTAGCATTTTATTTAGAGTTACACCTTTAGGTTTCATTAGACTCCTTTTTATCATCCATTTGCTGAATAACCTCAACAAACAGCCTTCACCCAGCAGGACTGATGGAAAATTTGTTTGATTGATTCTCTGTTTTCTCATGGATTTTGTGCTCATTGGCCTTTAAAAGAGGAATCATAATCCCAGCAAATATTGGGGTTGGTGAAGGATTTTACAAATTTCTCCTGGTTTTAGGGTGCTGTTATTTTGAAGCTGAAATATGTGTGAAGCAGGACGTTTATGTAACTTTCTGTTTACTCTGACCCACTTTTTGATACAATTGCATAAAGAGGTTTTTTCTGCTGAAGGAATTTCTGTTTCTAGAGGATCTGGAAACTTTACAGAGCTGGTAGATTTTTTGTCCCCGTGGTTCTGGGTTTTGTGGTGGCATCACCAAGAGCGTTGTCTGGAATCCAGTCTCACAACTCTGATGCATTATTGATAAGCTTAATGAAACTCAATGAGGTTTTAAGTTTTAGGATCTCAATGCTTGTTTACACACATGTAGACAGGGAAATTAATGCAAATGAGCTCTGAAATTATCTTAATTCATTTTATCGTTCATTTAGGAGCAAAATAACATAAACTACATTAAGATCATTTTAATTTTAAATAAGAATAGCTACATAAGGACTTAGGATAATGTAATTAATCCACTTCAAAGTTCATACATTTTAGTTAATTCCAATTAACCTTCTTGAGTATTGTCACGTTGGTGGATTCCTGTGAGCAGCCTGTCTCTCATGCAGTCATGCAGAGGGCCAGAAGAGCTTCTGGCATCTCTCTCCAGAATTAGAGCAGGGAGAAACTTCCTTCAAGATGCTTCTTTCTTCTGGAATATGTTACTCTGCTTGTCTGACCAGACACACTTTCTGAGGAGTATTACAGAATACTTTTTATTGTCTCAGGAATAAGAAAATGCCCCAAACACTCCTATTTTCACATGGACAGGACAAAAGACTTGTAAGCATTATCCCAAAGATCAACAAACTTACTTTTTTTCCTAGACTTCCAAGCATTTGTATTCATACAAACGAATCCTTTAATGTATGAATTCTTCTATGCACCAAAAGAGCTTTTCTTTCCTATTTTATTGGGCACTCTTCTTCTTTTCAGGCAGGTGTTGTATCTTCTTTTCTGCATATCTCTTATTCAACACTGCCATCAGCTTTTTCCCGCATGTGGAAACCCAACATTTTTTGGACTTGTTTTAAAATTCTCTCAAATCTGTTCTTCCTTCTTATTCTTCCCTTGCTTCCATTTATTTTTATATCACTGCATAATATCTTGTCACTTTCTTCTGGGAAAAAAACCTGACAAAATGAGGTGTTTATCTGTGCCTTCCTGTTGGTTTGACATCCTTTCTCCATCACAAAGATCCTTCATTACAAAAATTTCACATCTACTTCCTCATCTCCCTGTTCTCCTGTTCCATCACATTTCCTTATACGTCTTCCCCTGTTTTATCTTTCATTTCCCTTGACAATAAAAACATGATTAAGCCTTAAGCCTCTCAACCTTTAAAATCACCAAACTCCTGAAAACTCTGCTTCTGTTCTTTGTTTTCTGTTGGTTTATGCAATATTCTAATTAAGGTTGTCTGGAGCTCTCTTTCTCTCAGTCTTAGCCCACTCCAGCTCCTGAGCTCAGCTCAAACTCTTGTTACCAAACTTTTAATCACACATTTTCAGTTTGACACCATTCTCATCTTACCTGAGCCATCAGATGCTTTAAAAGTCAGCCATGCTTGGGGGGTTTTTTGAGATCTTGTCATTTCTCATGTTTCATTTCATCCCACTATGGATTGAACCTGCATTTGTCTTCCATTTGCCTTACTGTGTTTTCTCGTTATGAGCATTTTTATTTGGTAATTTGGGCTCCTATTTTTGTAATAACACCAATAAGAAAATTGTATTTCTTCATCCAAAGCAAGTAAAGTTGAGGTGAGAAAGGAAATTTGAGAACATCAACCAAAATACTTTCTAGAACTAAAGTGGTTAAAATTAAGCATGGTGTTAGCATCATCAGCTTCAGGACATTATCTAAAAGTGTAAAGCATCATTTCCAAGTAGTAAGGAACCCATAGAGTATTGTAAATTAGGGATAGGTGTAGGGTAATAATCACACCTACCTGGAGGCACTCTGAGGGTTTTATCCAGTACTTACAGAGGCATTTCCTGAACATCCAGCTGGAAATTTGACCTGGTCTTTAATAGCTTTAGTTAAAACTCCCATTGTGAGTAGAAGAAGCTGTAGCATGGGGGTTTTGTAAGCCAGAATAGAGATCAGGAAAGACTGACAACTTTGCACCAGATAGTAGTGTGAAAATATTATAAAAATTAATGCTATTTACAGGAAAAGCAGATGCTGGATCATTATGCCATTGCATATTCCAAATACTCTGGGCTTTGTTTGGACTTTTCCAGATGGTTTGGCCTTTGAGCACAGTAAACTTTTTTCTTGAACATTGAGAAAAAGTGTTCTGACATTAGTCCGTAATAAATGAGAATAAAACTTAGAAGTAAATTCAGGGCTCATCAGAGATTCTCTGCAGTGGGAATTAGCATATGAGACTTTTTATATAAAGTTAGAAAAAGAAAAACAGCTCTGCAATGCATATTCATAAAGCTATATCCATAAAGCTCACTCCAAAGTGTAGGATTATTGCATTACAGTAGTCAACTTTTCAATGAAAATGCCCTTAAACATAAAATAATAATGTCTGCAATCTTGATTATTGTTGTTCATATATGATTCAATAATATCTTATTCAGAGTCTAAGATTAAACTCATTAATCTGCAATCTCAAATACTGTGTTTTCCGTGTGATCTTAGGTAGAAAATGGTAAATAATTTACTTTTTGTTTAGCTTTTAATAGAAACAAACCAATTACCTTCTAATACTCAATTAGAAATGAAGACAGAAAAGCCCCCCCCCAAAAAAAAAAATCGCAGTGATCTAGAAGAATAATAAGAACAATGAAGGAAAAACTATTTTATTACAAGCACAGTCACACTAAGTGGACCTTTTTACATTTTGTTGCATCAAAACTGAAGAAATTCTGAGTGGAACTGGTCTTGGGGCATAACAGAGAACATGTACAGGTGGCAAATAGATTTTCAGTGTCTCATGGTGAATAGGTATATTGAAAAAAGGATGCACATGTGGGTCTCAGATTCAGTCAAAGAGAGATACAGGAGTTTCTAGCCAGGCAGAAGCCTGGGGAAGATTTGGAAAAGAATGTAAATAATTCTTTATCTCTCTTGTTCTCACATTGTTTATAGTTAAATTCTATCGCTGTGTGTCAAGCACTTTGCACCAATGGTGTGGCTGGTTTTCACTTCAGGGCTAATGGAGTTGGTCCTCACAAAGTTCTGTATAAAAGAGTGGTGTATGTTGAATAAACCGAAATTTTACTTTCACAGCTTTCTGATCAAAGTCTTCTCATTCCCATCCTGCCTCAACAATAACATTTGCAGCCTTGCCAAAGCACAGAGGGATCTGCGGGGTGGGGTTTGCTGTGCAGGAGTTCAGGAATCACTTGGAAAGCACACTTGTAAAGTGCCTTTCTGTTGCAGAATTTCTGATAGAGAGGGCATGATTTATGTTTGGAATGAGAATTGAGCTACTCCAGTCTGGGCTCAGATCTGGGCCTCGTGCGGCCTTCCAAGCCTGTGACCCAGTTAGAAATTAAGAGTTTGTGACACAGTTGGAAATTAAGAGTTTGTGGCACATTAGAAATTGCATTAAGGTGTGATGGGAAGCACTGGGCTGTCTGGGTGTGAAGTAGTATAGGTTTAGAGTGTAAGGTTTAGACCACCTTAAGACGAAGACAAACAACGTTGGCTTGCCAATGAGAGTGCCTTGTAAACTGTAAACTATATGGAAGTGTATATAAACTGCCATCTTCTCTCTGATAAACAGAGAACGTTGCATTAACCATATTGGTTCGACATGTGTTTGTCCTGTCCAGTTTCCTGTTTTCTGAGGACCCTGGTGTCACCTTTCACCCTTTAGACGGTCCTTTAGTGCCTCTGGAGGTTTGCACCGAGCCCAAGGCTGGTCCTGGTGGTTTCAGAGCAGGGGGATCACCCTGGGGTTCACCTGGAAGGGCACAGGGTTGCACACACTGCTTCCAGAGCTTTCCAGAAAAACCCCAGCAGAGCTGGGATTTCCAGAGCTGCTGTAAATCCCCCGTCTGAAGGCTGTGCCAGCCCAGGAGGTGCTGCCTGGATTTTTGCAGATTTACACACAGCCAGAAGGTTTGCACTGCAACAGCAGCTCAGGCTTTATTTTATGCTGCTACTTGGGAGGATATGTAAATTGTAGAGGCACCGGGTTTTTTTTCTCCTTGCCTCCAGACGTGCTATTTCAATTTAGATATTGCCAGTTTGTCTAAGCAAGTTTGGATTAGGTCAATACTTCATGCTATTCCTGAAGCATCCTAGTTTTCCTTAGAG
Organism: Taeniopygia guttata; assembly: GCF_048771995.1. NCBI lineage: Eukaryota > Metazoa > Chordata > Aves > Passeriformes > Estrildidae > Taeniopygia > Taeniopygia guttata. The sequence goes on along the minus strand of NC_133029.1, from coordinate 2,282,510 downwards.
TCTTTTCATTGAATAAATTGTACTTTAAGTCAATACTGAGCAAATCACTGTATTCAGAGGCACTGTTGCAGACAATGTGTCAAACAAGTGTCTCTTTAATTTGAAACTTTTTATGGGCAAGGATCAGCCTAAAAAAAAAAAAAAAAGCACTGGAAAAATGTGGCCAAAAGAAATCTGTTCTTGAGCTTATGTGAATATGCAAAAACCTGCTGTGCTTTGGCGTATATTCTAGATTCAGTACCTACACAAAGTGGCAATTTTGGAGTGTTTAACAATTGTCACAGAAAAAGAGAAAATGTTAAGTTAAAAAGAAAAAAGAGAGTTTCACTTTTTTTTTTGGTTACAATTCTGTGTTATCAAACAATTTATTTTTATTCTGACATCTTTGCCCTATTAGTCTGATAATGGCATGAGGAAATTACTCTATCAGGTCCTCCATTAAAAAATTATTATAAGATGGAAAATAGTTTCATATCTATTTTTTGAGCCTGTATGATAGTGCTGTTCCTCATTAACTTTGCCTGAAACTCTAGTTGTTTGAAAACTTTCTGACATGATTGTAGTTCTGGCAGATTTGTGACTCTTGTAACTCAAATCCAGCATGGAAGGAAACTGCTGGAAGCTTCTCCTAAAAGTGTTCTTCAGGACTTGTGTGATGCTGTGAGAAAGGCTGTGCTGGTAACAGGAGAAATCTGGACAAGAGGATGTTCTCTTCTGAATCCTGACAGGGAAGTCTGTGAGTCCTGTCATTGCCAGTAAACAGTTTGGTGTTTTTCATTCAGACAAAATCTGAATGAAATTTTCCTATTTTTTTGCAGTGTGATTATATTTACCATAAGGCAAAAAATTCAGTATAAAGCTGAGTCAAGTACACCTGTTGAACGCTGAGGCAGGATCACACAGAAAGAGCTAGCACAGACCATCTGAAGGAACAGAGGCAGGAGTAACTCCAGCCAAGGGATTCAAAGAGAACAGCTCTTGGAACAGCCTACAAAGCCAAGTGCCATGTTGCGCTAGGAGTGAAGTCAGATTTAAAACAAAGCTCTGTGTTACTCCCAGCCTGCGATGAGCCAGAGGCACTGGTGTTTAAAGCTCAGCTCTTTTCCCTGGGACAGTCAGGGCTGAGGGGTGCAGGATGCTGCTGGTGCAGAGTGGGGCTGGCAGCACAGCCGTTCTCTGTCGGAACTCAAAATGTCCCTCAGACGTTTTTGGATGTTCCAGGCCCAGGTCAGAAGCATTTGAGACCCTGGCAGGCAGCTGGAAACAGCTGTGATTTTGGGTTTGAGCCATGGAACGATTTACCAACCTTGCAGGAAGAACAAGAAGTCATAAAAGTTTAGATATTATAGTAGAAGTAGTCACAAAGTAGAGGGAAGAATTTTTGAGTGCTGTACAGGGGGGTTTTGGTTTTGTACATGGGGGTCAGAGGTTTTAAGATGGAGGGATCTGGGCCTGCCCTGTCCTCCCTCTTTCTCCTTCCTTACCTCCATGTTCTTGGTGATGTTGGCACTCACAGATTAGTTTAGAGTAGAAAAGCACCATTTAATATAGGTAATAGGTATTGGGGAAAAACTGTAACATGTAACACGTAATGTACCATATAAAAGATAGAAAAGCACCATTTAATATAGGTAATAGGCATTGGGGAAAAACTGTACCCATGTAACACATAATGTACCATATAAAAGACAGCACAGCCCTGGGCAGAGGGGGAGAGAAGAAGCAGTCGGGAGTCAGAGAGGATGTCAGGGTGTGTGTGTGCCTCTGCCTGAGCTGTGAGCAAACCACAGCAGCCCCAGAAGAAAATCTTTTAGATAACTTGCAATAAACTGCCTTGAGACCGGACAGCAGAGACTGCTGAGCCTTTCTTTGGAAGCACGGGCTGGAGGAGAGACTTTTCCACCCCATGGAGCCATCCCAGCCCAGGGTGAGCTCCGGCAGGGCTCAGCTTTGGCTCTGGGCTGGGGCTGGAGGTGGCCCAGGAGGGGCAGGGAAGTCCTTGGCAGGGCTGGCAGACACACCTCAGGGCACACTGCAGCTGTTCCAACACACTCTGCTTGGTTCCATCGGTGCTGTTGTCACCCATGTGATATTTTAGTACATCAAGCACTTATGTTACATAAAACAGATTTCTAACTCAGTGACAGGCCTTCCACTCGGCTGCTGGGCGAGGATTCGTGCTCGTGTCAAGTCTGGCCTGTGCTGACAGATGTCTTTATAACATGGGTCTGTCAGCCTGTAATAATCAGAATATACACAAAAGTTATCCCTCAGCTTATGGGGTGCAGTGATGTCAGGGTACAAGGAAATGTGATTATGCTGTATGTGGTGAGAGGATTGTGAAGTTATGAGGTAAATAATTGTAAGCAAGTATTTTCCTCTGAGGAGACTGAGGGGCCAAGGATGGGGACTTTAAAGAAAGCTCAGTATTTATTAAATATTTCCTCGTGTCTCAATGGCTCAGGCAGAATTGGTTTCTTAAGCATTTCATAAAAGCTGTCTCGAGGAAACTCATCTGTCAGGAGTTTAGCCACTTTGCACAGCTAAACACTGAACACTTCCCAAACTGCAGCAATTCTTACAGTGTCACCAGGTGCTTTATCCACAGCCCCTTCAGGACGTGAGGGATTCCATGAAATGATCAAAGCATTGTGCCACTGCCTTTGCTACCTAATGGTTTTTGTTTCTATTTTTAACAAACCCTTTGTACCTTCCCCCTAAAATAGCAATAGAACTCTTCATAAAAGCAGTATTAAATCTCACTAACAGCATAAGGACTTTGCTCTTTCTGTATTCTGTAGCCTGTTATGCAAAAGAGGCTCAATAGTAAATCAAAATACTCCCTGTGGGGTGCACCACTTTCCTCCTTGGAGAGAAAGTTCAAATACTGCACAGGTGAAGGAGCCTCATTAAAGCATTTACCCCCTAATGCTCTGCCAGGTAAAACTGCCTAAGTGTCAAGGAGAAAGGACTTATTTAGACTGCAGACAAAAGAGAACTGCCAGAATTATGTTCAGTTCAGGAAAAGAAACAAGAAACAAACAGTAAAAGAGGAGGAAAAGTGCAGTATATAGAAAATGTGATGACAAGTTGTTTCCTTTCAATCTTTTTTTTTTTTTTGTGGGTTTTTTTTGTTTGGTTTTTTTTTTTGTTGTTGTTGTTTTGTTGTGTTTTTTTTCTTTTTAATTCAAGGGTTCTGCATAATCTCTCATATGAGGTCTTATGAGTTAAAGTGAAGAAATAAGAAATGCAGCTCAAGAGCTCTGTGACAGAGCTTAGAGGTGGATGGTCCAAGAGCAAATTCTGGCTTTCAACACTCAATAGAAGCTTCCAGTAGTTTTGGCACATTAAGGACAAAGAGTCTGGACCATGAAGTTAGGAAATAATGAAAGTAACAGTTTTCTTCTGTACTGCAGTAGGTAAAGCCAAGTTTCTGCTGAAGATCATAAAAGTTTATGGTGGTGGTGGTGTGGTTCTTCAGGTGAACAAATGAACTATTTGTCATCCCCTCTTGCTGTTACTGCTGGTTGTAAACAGTTCTAGACTACTGTTCTGTGAAAAGTACATTATCTACTTCTTGATATCTGTATGAAACAGTTACACTTTGGTAATTACACTCTTATAAAATTTAATTAATAAGGTAATGGATTAGGGCAGTGTGGTGAGGAAACAGAAGGGGAGGACTTACAGATTTGGCGGGGGGAAAGGCAATGAAAATCCAAACCAAACCTCTTCCAGGAAATAAATTTATTGACATTTTTGGGGGGAACATCTTAAAATCTCCTCAGAGTTAATGTATTCTGATTTAGACATTGCTGCAAGCAGTGACCAGTTGTTCTTGCAGTTTCTGTTGATGAATTTGAAGCACTACTATAATAAAACAGAAGTCTGTTTTTTGTTATTTCATTCTTTTTTTTTCCAAAGAGAGAGGAAATAGAAAATAAAGTGTTCAGGTGGAGTAAGAATAAGCACTTAAGATTCTAAGAAGGAACAATCTAAGTAAAATATTGGATGTCTCAACAATATCTCTCTACTGTCATAGGTCTATTCAGTACAATTAAATTGTCTCATTCCTCCTATTCTAAAAACAAAAGAAAAGAGTTAGAAAAATAATCTAAAAATAAGGTTTAACAGGGAATATCAGCTTTGAACAAGATGTCCTGCTAATAGCACGTATCTACATTCCAACAAACCAACGTGCAGAGGAGGCAAAAATCTACGGGGGTTGGATTGTCCCAGTTTTGTATTTTGAAAGGATAAATGCAGTGATAATGTGAGTAGTTAGAGTGCTGGAGAAAAGTTAGATAGTTAGAGTGGGGATAGTTAGAGGTGTGAGAAACTGAGCCCCACCAGGGCATGGGAGCTCTCCCTGTCCCAGTGCTGGATGTGCTGCCTGGATAATTTCACACCCCAGGCTGTGCACAGGGAATGTTTCTTTGCATTTCTGTGGGTTCTTAGAATTCACTGGGAACGAGAGCATCTGCTAAACTCTGTGTAAAAAAAGAAAACATCCGTAGATGCATTCCATAGGAGTTTTGGCAATCAATTGGTAAAAATGAGCTCTTAATGGTAGGTTATTTTATGGGATGGAAACTTGTGATATGATGACCTTGCTGCAGCAGGTACAGCGTTCATGCCTGGATGGAGTTTCTGACAAAATCAGCATGTAATCATGAGCATTTGATCAAAAGTTCAGGGGGAGAAGATACAGCCACTCTGAGCTTGACAGGGTCACTTTGAAAATGCATTCAGCGTGCACTCTTGCATACCTGCTGTAGCAATGCAGTTCAATCAAAGGCATTTGGAAAAATGGCTCCATCACCAGATGCTTCATCTCTGGTAATATCTTCAGGTCCCATTTCCTTGGAAAGTTAACAAGGCATATTCTGAGGATAGATGCCTTTGGCTAGGGTGCATCCAATATTGTACATGCAATTTTTCATGAATATGAATGAGTGACTTCAAAATTAACATGTAAGTATGCATTTCTTCACTGGTGAGGACCACTGTTGCACACATTTCTGAATGCAGAATATCCTGAAGAGCAATGGCTCTGAGGCTGAAATTAATAAAAAATACTCCATGTATTTTGGCTATTTTGGTAACTTTTTACATTCTTCAGCTACTCAGATACTAATGAATGAATGGGTGATTAAAAGCTGAAATGAAATTAGGTTCTAATCCTGTCAAATTGCCAATCTGCCTCCTCATGAGCTGAGTGAAGGAAGCAGCAGGATCTTGCCAAAAGCATCCAGCGTGGGATCTGCTTGTTCCCCCATCCCCTGTTAAGGCATTCAGCAATGAGCTGTAGCTACTGGTTAGTATTTACTGCTAAAGTGCCTCTGCTTCCAAAAATAAGTGGGTTGATAATTATGTGGTTTTTCCAGAAAATGCACACTCTTGCATGCATTGGTAGATAAACTATAATATTGAGCCAGAAGTTACAGGTGCCTCAGGGTAGTCTCTTTCTTCCCCCACTTAATTCATGGTTAACATGAAGGAATCACCAAGATTAATAATGAAACCCCAGAGAAAATGATATTTACTGTTATTTATAGTCCCTGTTCCTGTAGTCCCTTCTCAGGGCTTGAAGGAACCCCCGAGATTCCCAGCCCAGCCTCAGATTTCCAGGGTGAGTCACATTTCCCACACTTTGTGCATGCAAAGCAAAGCTGCAGTTGGACACATCAGATTTATTGTGTTTGCACAGGATGTTTGCATGTCACACACACCCCCAGCTCGAGCTGGGACATGCAGGCACCCAAACAGCTTTATGCCAAAATGTGATGACAGCTAGGAATTCGTATGCAGAAAATGCTTCAGAGCTGTGTATGGCTCACAGAGCTGGAGACCAATACGTATTTTAAGAGCTTTTCCTCACAGAGACAGAGGAAACAATGTTGGGAAGTTCTCACCTAGCAAATGTGGAGTCTGGGGATGAGCCAAGGAGAGGTGAGGTGTGGGCCCAGATTGTGGTTACAGCTGACAGTGGCTCCCTGCTCTGTTGATCACACATCACTCTGTAATCCTGACAGCCAAAGGTATTGCAGAGTTGGGGAATCTTGCTTTTCATGCTTTGATTTGGCTAAATAATGACTTTCTGGATATTAATATACAATTATTTAGTAATTTCGGTTCTACTACAGTATAAATAAACCCTAAGGCTCAAGCCAGCCTTTGATTTTAGGATGTGCCAGTAAAAGCAAGTGGAATGGACAAATGGCTTCCTTGAACAGCCCTCAGAATATGAAAACTCATCTACATATCTGTCGTTGGATATGTGATAATAGCTACAAATCTAACATTAAAATTTCATTTTCCCTCTTCTCCAAGATGACATGAATAAAAACAAGTCAGAGTTGTAGAAAATTCTTTTTATGATTTTATTTCTGCTTACACACCAAGCAGTGAGCACCACTTTCCACAGCTCCTCTCTCACATCAGGATATCACAGTTTATGGCCAGCATGTTAAACTTCCCCCAGTTGGAGGAAATATTGCAAATAAAATACTGGAACCACAGAAACACAGAGGCTCTGAAGGTCACCTAGCCTGAAAATTGAAATGCCACTGGAAAAGCAGCACAACACTCTTTGTAAGTAAATATTTTATTCTTGATCTTTATTTATATAGGCAAGCCAAGAGAAACCTTGTTCTTCTCCCCAGCAGAATGAGAAAAGTATTAAATACTTTTGTGTGCCACTGACATCCCCACAAGCTGGAAAGGGCAGGGGATGTCCAGCAAAATCCTGCTGAAGCCAATGTCTGGAGGAGTGAAATAGGTCACTCCTTGCTCTTGGCTTGTACCTGTAGGAAAGAGCCCTAGAAAGAATATGGTTCTTTGATTAGAAATTGTGTTTTCCTGCAGAAGGGCTTTGAGAGTGGCTAAACTTTAACGAAATGTCATTCCCAGTAATATATTTTAATAAAAGGGTACTTGTGGTGAAGGTAGACCATCACAGGGGTGTCAGGGAATGCTGGAATTGTGTGCTTAAAGAAGCAGCAGAATAAACATGTTTATATTTCTACTCCTTCCCTGCATGTGGTCAAAATAATTTAAAAATTGCTTTCATTTCTTCAGCAGAAATTGAATAAATATTTCATGTTAGTGATGCTCTCATGTTAATGATTTTGGCTGGTCACTTCTGAAGCAAAGATAATTTTTTAAGTGCTTCTGTACTGGACAGACACTGTGTTTTCTAATCTTATTATTGAGTTTAATTAGTTAGGTTAAAGGTCACAAAATGCCAAATTTAAAGTAAATATAATTGCTTTTTGAGTGGATTCTTCATAAGAATTGTACCCTGCAGTTTCTACCCCCAATCCTGTTTACAAATTATTAATCCAATAGTAGCATTGCAGCATATACCATTCCCAATGCTTGAACTTAATTAAGAATGCATCCCTGCTAATTGATTATGGTACTGCTTTCATAGGCCTTTTTCCCTAATGGCTATCTCAGGAAATTTCCTGCTAATTGGGTAGAAAATTTATTTTCTTTCTTATATTGTCACTAAAAGTAAGAACAATCTGAACTTCACTTTTGTACCATGAGATCTAAAAGTGCTTTCCTAAAGTTTCAGGGAAATTGCACTCTTGTGTTTCCTATTTTTCAAAATCAGGTCAGGCATATTTAATGTTGTTGGTTTTGGGTTGGTTTTTTGCCCAATAAATTAACAAAATTACCAGTCTGGTTCACCAAGTGCATTTGTAAGGATGCTTTTCTTCTCTGTGGAATAAAAGTGCTGCATCAAAGCATTTGATCTGCATTGATCCTCAGGTACCTCCAAGAAATCAAAAATGACTGCACTGAGTATTGCAGTAATTTTCTCTCAGGTGTGAAACAAAAGGAGGTGTGACAGCTCCGTGCAGGGGGGCAAATCAATAAGGGACCAAAGGGTCAAATACTGGGATTTTGTGCAGATTAAAGGAATGTGGGAAACAAAAAGCTCAAATCTGGCATACAAAGTCTGAATCAGCCATTCATTCTCACCTAAAATAAATAAGTGTTCAGGTCAGGCAGTGCACAAAACCCCTGCTGCGGCTGTGTGACACCTTCAATGACACCTTCACCTTGTTTAGACTTGCAGATTTGGGAAGGGACCATGAAAGTTATTACAGCAGCCCCTTCATCCTGTCATGAGCCCGTGTATAATGAAATAAAGAGTGCAGGAGTAAACAATTGGTTAGGGGATGGCTCCACAACTATTTATTTCTCATTACTTTGTGCTTCACTTCTGATATAAGAACTGACCAAAGTGGGTTTGACCTCTGCACCCAGCACAATCTGGGATTAAGGTCCACAACTTGAATTTGATGTGAATTTTTCCAGATTTTATAGATTCCCATTAGAGACAAATAAGTGACCTAACAACTGATAAATTCCATCAAACAAAGATTATGTGTGTGCACGCCGTGCCACAGAACGTGTCGGGGAGAGCTGATTTTAGGCACACTTCCATTTCTCACATCAGCTCTGTGAAGAAGGGAGCTCAGGGCACCAAAGCACCAGCAGGTGATGGAATAAAATAAAAAAAAATAATAAAATAAAAAATAAAATTAAATAAAGAAAATTGATAATAATAATAATAATAACAACTCTGACAAACCTCACTGCAAGGATGCCTTCAGCTCAGCTTTTCTGCCCTGTACTGGAGCCCTGCAGATGCACACAGGCACTCCCTTTAGTGGGTGTGTGAGCCCCTGGAGCCACCAGCTGTTCCAGCTGTTCCAGCTGTTCCAGCTGTTCCCTGTGTGTGCCACAGCTCCCAGGAGGAGCAGTGGGAACTCCTGGCACTGTCAGGACCCTCCAGAGCCTCCTCAGCACTCAGGGACTGGCCCTGGTGGTGGTCACCCGCAGAAGTTTGAATATCTCCACACAGATAATCCTGGAGGTTGTCATTAGTAGTGATGCAGGCTTAAAAAAGTTTGAAGGAAGCCATTGGGATAAATTATACAGAGAGGAGCCCTTGCTTTTCCTCAGAAGGAACTGGAATTTTGGTACTATTTAGCCATTTCTTCAGATCTGTTACCTGTGTGCTTGCTAGTTTTTCACATATAAATCTGGTAATTTGCTGCATTTTGGAAAACCACATAGAAGTTTGCATTTTTCAGTGTGGCCCTTTTAATCAGCTACCTAATGCCAGTCACTTACAAGATGTGCATGGAGAGCAGAAATTCACTCAAGAAACAGAAGGAAAAACACATTTTCATATAGAGATATAATGATTTAGATTTTCCTTATCTATTGCAATCTGTAAAATGTAAGATGGAAGTGTAGGGATTTTTTCCTGAGTTGAATTCCCCTGCAAGTCGTCACAGAGTTTTCTTTTTGAGAGTTTATAAAAAGATTGTGTTTTATAGACACTTAGGTGGTCATAATAGGAAAAAAAAAATCAGAGCAAGTGTTTGGTATTCAGCAAATATCTCATTTCTTTGGTAATTTTGTTCAGAACAGACTGTGTCTTCCTGAAAGCATACTGACTTTTTCTCATTTGATTTTTTTCTCCTCTCTTGCATTTATCTTTGACATTTAATTTCCAGATGGGTGCTTAGTATGACTGATGCTTTTTTTTTTTTTTTTTGGTATGTGTGTGTGTGTAATTCAATCCTGAATTCATTTTCAAGGCTGCAAAAACTTGGCAGCTGCCAGTTAGGTCCCAGCATTTTTGTGTATCTATATGTGAAATCCTAATGTGATTAATTAATTATTAAATACAAATTAACATACCATGAGCTACACAATCTCTGTACATTGCTGGGGCTCTGTCCTATCTGATACATTTTGATTTGCTCCTCATCGACATCCCTGTCACCATAGTTACCAGCAAGAGAAGTTAGGAAAACATCTCAGTAAAAACGAAGGAGAAAATATCCCCAGTGTAGGGTCTAAGATGGTAAAAGGTCGTGAGATCATTATAAATGGTAGGCAATATTCAGATTTTTTGCATTGTGAGGTGTTGGACGTGTCTGATTTAAAGTTGTTGGGCAGAGAATTTGCCAAAGTGTTTGCAGGTTCCGTGTGAGAGTTACCATGGGCTAAGGATTATTTTTCTTTGCCTTCAAGAAGCCTGAAGGTGAATACTTGAGAGGAACAAAACCCAAAGAAAACCTTCCAAAGAAGTTGTAACAAGTGGGAGCTGTTTGCTTTTCAAAGACCACTCACTGGAACAGCTGAAGATTGGGAAAACTATTTGGCAACTGAGTCAGCAGAATAAAGTCCAGAGGAAGTGCTGGTGGAAGAAATTAATTTAATTTCATTTGGTTGATGAAGTTTAGCATTGTAGAAAGCAATTATTTGCTTTGCAGTGGGCCAGATTTTGGGCAGAGAAGCAGTTTTGCATGACTTGTGGGAGCATTACATAGGTGGCCTGGCAGAGAGGGCCAGGCAGGATTTTGTACACAGAACCTTTGCTTCCACTGGAGACATTTTCCTCTCTATTTCCCCAAATTAACACTGTCCTGTTATTATCATTATCATTAGGAATGTTATCATTAGGAAAGCTCAGTGAGTCTGTATACACAAATATCTACATCTAAATCATCTATATCTATACCTATGATACTGTATATTGCATGTGGGTGAGTAAATAATGGAATAATGGAGTGGCTCTGCTCTTTTGGATAATGTTATGCAGCGTTTATGTCAAAGTATCAAAGTTAGTTCACTTTCATAGATAATTCAGCAGTTCCTTTTCAGTCTAGATGAGTGAAAAATTAACTGTGACATTTTATATCTCTCAAAGTATCTGACCTGCTCTTTTTTTCGTGTCCCTGTTGTATATTTTATATTGATTGGTCCCACTTAACCCTGTATTTTGATGGAGAAGAACTTCCTTTGAAATGACTGAATGTGCTGATATATATTGAGTTCAGCAGGTAAAATGCAGGAAGGGAAGGGATTTATTGTAACAATAAGGTCCTCTTTTAGAAATATATGTTTGCAGTGGGAGAGGTTCTGGACTTGATCAAATAGAGACAATTCCCACTGCAGGTGGATGTGGTGTAGGATGGACACAGATACACACCCAGGGTCAGCCACTGAAATGTGGAAATAAGCACAAAGTGAGCAATTCAATAAATTTGCCAATTGGAGATTTAAATGAACAGCTCTGGTTGCTTTACTTTTTCCCTTCTACCTTTCCCTGTAATACCAGCTCCATCTGTGTGATTAGCAATGTTTTATCACATCCTCACTGCAGTCTGCTTATGTTCATTTGCAGATCCCAGTGACAATCACTACAGAGTTTCTCATAGTACCTATCAACCAGCTGAGCAGGAAAACTTATTTTCTATCTCACATTCCCTTTAAAAGAGAGGAATCAGGAGGGTCACACATGAACCTTAACATTACAAGTGGTTCTTTTGCTCTATTGAAATCTGAGAACAAACACATTTTCTAATCAAATAGAGAAGAACAATGCAAACTATAATTAAAAAAAAAATATCAGTTTAGCATTTCTAACGTGTGATTGTGTAGAAGATAACCTTCAAGTGCTCCAGGTCTATCAAGAATTTTTATCTCAGTGAATTATATCTGCATGTTAATTGTATTAGATTTTCCTGCTATAGAGCACATGTCTAAAGCTTGTTGGCCATAAGTAAAAGGTTGCTGGAGACAGAATACAAATAAGATCTTTAAGTAGAAGCTTTCCAGGACATGAAAAATTTACTTTCTGTTGTCACATGCACTTTTAGGAGTTCTTTTAAGATTACATAAAAATCAGTTCTAAGTCTGATTGTCCTCTACATTTTAAACTTTAAACAATTTAAAATGTAAAATTCTCAAATAATTCTACCTATAATATGAGGGGATTTTTGTCATATGATATTAACCTCATTAAAAAGGGACAATTCTGGTACAGTTTCCACTTGGTGATATTAAAAAACCTCATAGCATTAATTAATTTAGTTTAACCTGACATTGAGTTGATAATACAATACAGAAAATGTAAAATAATTTTGATAATTTATGTTATCACCATTCCTTACTTCATATTTTCTGTCTTTTAAGCCACTAGTTAGAATGGCATAAAGCAATATTATGCTTTTTTCCAGTCATTTTGTGCTTCCAGCACTTGAGTAGCGAAGTTCAAAGTGCAATGTTTGTATTTAAATAGTCTATTTTTCGATTTCTTTAATGATTGTGTGTGATGCAAGGCCAATCAAAGCCTCATTGTGCTTGGAGGTGTGTGTAGATAACAAGGCAGCAATGCTGCATTAAATAAGCAGCAGTCACAGTGGTGCTTCACCTTGTCAGAACCCCACTTTGGGAGCAGCTCTGCCAGGAGAAGGTGTCATGGTGATGACAGAGTCCATGTTGGCTGTTTCTTTGTTTACACCAGGGTGTGAGAAATGCTTTGCTGACTTCCCCCAAGTGCACAGCCCAGCTTTGAGAGCTCTGAGAGCTGGAGCTCTCAGGTCAGGGCTCAGCTCTGCCTGATTTTTTTTATGACTAAATCACAAACCTCACGGTGATGGCGTTAAAAATGCTGATAATTGTCTGGATCTGCTGTCATGACAGGAATTCGGAGATCAGGAGGTTTCCCAAGGCTGCAGAGCAACTGTAAGTCTGTGACCTGCAGTGGTGCTGAGTGCAGGAGTCACTAACTCCCTCAATTAGGAGGCTGAGGAAGGCAATCCACACTGTACTTCCAGGGCAGGGAAAAATATAGACAGATTTAGTGAAAATGTGGTTATGCCTCTAGTTTGAAAACCCTATGATAGCTTTACAAATGGTTAGTGGGCAGAAAGAAGCCAGCAACAGGCAATTTGCTGTTAACACAATTACAGCTGGAATGGCTGACTCGAGTTTTGGTGTGTGACAGGAATCTGAAATCCTGCCACAGGATATTGTGCATGGGAATTTCCAAGCACAACCCATTAGAAAAAGCCACAGTGCTGCTCTTTCGAGTTCCCAGCTGCAATTAGGCAGCAGTGGGACCCTGATGTGAAGCTTTTATGAATAGAAACCAGCATGGCCCTGAGCAAAAGTGTGTGAAGTGAAGGGATGTCTCAGCAGCAGCAGCAGGGGACAAACTCGCATTTTGAGCAACTCTGTGTTGCATGAGAAATGTGTTTTAATGTGAGCAGGCATCTACATTCACCTGGGTATTAGAGGAGACAAACTCCCTGACAGCTTCAGCTCCATCAGTCCTGACTGGAGCAAGAAGCAGGGTGGATCTTAAACAGCAAAGTGTCAAATTATTCTGTTTATGGAAGTTTTTCCACAAGTTAACCTCATAAATCGAGCTAGTAGCACTGCTGAATTTTATTACATAGCAAATTTGTCCAGGGGGCCCTTCAGGTTGGTTCCAAAACTGGGCAAGAAGGAAAACCTCAAAGAAAAAAAGTAACAAGTGAATCAGTTTTTGCTCACTAAGTTTTGGAGTTTGTTACCTAAGGGCTGTGATTTGTGGTAATTCCTTTCTTGGAAGATTGAGAGAGATTGGGTTGTACAGCCATGACTGGGCAGATAAGAAAAAATGATTAAGAACTGTCAATGTATGAATGTACTTAACTGAGATAAATCAATTGAGGACCTTAGCAAATGTCAAAAGATGCAGAGCTTGAAACAACTAAATTATCAGGTTACAGAGACAAGGTCTTTGTCAGCAGGGTGAGGGAAAAAATCAAGAATGAGACAGGAGGCTCTAGATTTTCACTCTCAATTTCCATTGCAGCTTTAGAGTCCCTAACTCTTCTTTGTTTTGTGTTTCATTTTCTTTTCCCTAATAAATGCTGTTCTGTGCAGTTCCAAGCATCAACTGGTTGCAGAAATGTCCAAAAGTTAAAGCCTCTGAAGTGATGTTTCATAAAAAAACTCTACATAACAATATTTAGTAGGCATTAAGTGTTAAGGTACAAAGTCAGAACAGCTAATTAAGCAAATCCCAGTGACATGGTTTATTTTGTCCATTATTTGCATAAATTCTGTACTTCTGCATCATATAACCCTGGCAGAACTTTGCTGCAGCATTCAGTACAAAATGCAAGCACTGGTGTATTTTCACTCATTTAAGGGGCAGATTCAACAAAATCTACAGTTTTACCATAGCCCTTGAACTGCTGATTGAGGCCAGGCTTGAAAGACTCTTGATTTTAAATATTAAATGTTAATGAGTTTCAAATCAGAACTATTTTGATCACTACTGGTATTTTTAAAGCTGAAATACTTTTCAGAGGTCAAAATTCCCAATCAAGATCCAAATACAACTAAGCACTGAAAAAGAAGTGAGCAGAATTCCATAAATGAGAAAAAAAAAAAAAAGATGGAACAGTACTAAAACTTCCAAAGAAACTAAAGAAGTAGCCTCAGAGTAGACCCTTGAGGGTTTGGAAAATGATCTTCCTTAATCATAAATATAATCTTGGCATTGTCAGATCAGTGTGAATTTTGCCCTTGACCCTTTGAGTCTGGATCTGAAAAAAATCCAGACTTCCAATGGATTTTGGGAGAAAAAAAAATAGCCAGATCTACTTACACAATCACACTGATTATTAATTAAGACAGGCATGCAGGCAGCTCTGAGAAATTCCTTGGGGCTGTGGTGTGTTTAACCAGACCAGCACCAAGCCATCTCCTACATTTCCACTCAGATGCACAAACCTTCAGCCACATATGGAGTTTTGTGCTTTTACAATATTAAAATGTAATTGGAGCTGCCAAAAAGTAGCAGTATTGTCTTAGAGATGTGAGAGTCATATAAAATGCAAGAAAATGAGACACAAGAAGCCTGTTAAAAATCTTAGATTTGTCTTCACCTTAAACTGATGATACTATAAGGTTTCTCCTCTGTCAAAAATGGCCAATGAAGATACAAAAAGGAGGCACATCCCAAGTCCACATTTCCTGAGGACACACTAAATAATTTGAAAGAAAGTTCAAACAGCTGGTCCTATCAGAAGCATTTAATATACAGGAAACATTTATTCTGAAAATATTTTTTAAAATCCATCCTTCTCAAAGATTTTTTTTTCTTTTTTTCTGTCAACATGGCAAAAACTGAAGCTATGTAAAAAGCCTCATTATCCCATAAAGGCAGCTCTGAAAGCCTTGTCTGGCTGCCTATTGAATTAGCAAATACAAAAGTCGAGCGCTGCGATTGATGCTGCCCTGTCAAAGCAGCAGCCAAGAGGATTTAGGTGGCTTTATTAAAGCTGGCTTGTATGGCAAGACTAAGTATTAATTCTTAATATGGTCGAACACAAGGTTGGAGCATGTCTGCTGAGACTGCTTTTTGCCTCTGTTAGATTACCAGATTCAAGCTTACTGTCAAAACGCAGAACAGAGGTTTAGATGTAAAGTGCTCACTGTATTCCACAAAAAAAAAAAAAGAAAAAAAAAGCCTCAAAGTTTTAACCTTATGGCAGTCTTAAGAAAAGGACCCTAAGCCCACCCTCAAACTCGAAGCAGTGAGTGAAATTAAAGATAAAGGATGTCTGTACTTAACTTTTTCAAGAGGGATGTTTGTATCTCCAAGAGTGTGAAGAATGAAGTCCATTTCCTAAAAATCACTGGCAAAACAATGACAGGAGCCGAGGTGGCAGCAGTCCTGGTTAGGAGAGCTGTGCCTCCATCAGCAGGGTGGCACAGGGCTGAGGCCACCTCTGCAGGGCCAAAGGGTCCCATCCCCACACTCTCCAAATTCCAGGAACACCAGCATAGGACTGAGCAGATGGCAGAAAGATTAAATTCCTTTTGCATTCAGCAGGCTTGAAGTACTTACACAGCTTCATTTTTCTGCTGCACATTCTGATTAAAGGAGTCAGCTCATTTCTACAGAAAAACCCTCTGGAACAAAGAGAGCACCAGAGTTACCTGGCTCATTGTTAACTGGTGGAGATGGAGTAAAAACTGAACAGGGTAGAAACTGAGGTTTCAATTCTGAAAAGATTTTTCAGGCTTCTCTTTTCCTGTCTTTAACATGAGTCAAATAGGAAATTCCTACAACTAGAAGAGTCATACTTTTTCATCAACTGCTAGTTTTATTGCCTACATATTTTTGTGTATCCAGAAAGTGGCAGAAAACAAAAATGACATTCAAGAACAAGCTTACTGCTCATCACCACCAATGCTGGGAACTACTAAAGTGTCTGTCAAGATTTATCTCTGTGAAATGTATCTGATTGTGCAGGCTATCTTGCTGCTATCCAGAGATGAAGATATTCTGTTTATGTTCTATGATGCCAAATGCACAATGCCACAGACAGGATTATGAATGGTGCTAAAAAATTCAGGAGAGTGTTTTAAAATAATTAATGCCTCTCGCAGTTTCTGAGAGTTGCACGCCACTTTGGTGTAAGCTGACATCTGAATTGTTATCAAAAGAGATCACAAAATATGGGGGGAGCAGGGACAGCGAATAGCTTGATCCAAAGTTTAAATGCTGCTCCATTAGTGCAAAATAAAATGAATATTGTACCATTTCAGAGGTGCAACTCACTAGTTAGAACCCACGTCCTGCTCTAGAGTGTGGAAGCTCCTTCAAATAACTTTGACAACAGCAAGGACACAGAGTTTGGTGTCCAAATTCACCTGAAGTTACCAAAACTGAGAACATCTGCTCACGCCCTAAGGCGAAGCAGGAGCCCAGGAGCTGATCCCTGAGCAGCAGCAGATTGCAGAATCAGGCAGAGCCTGCAGAGCAGAGCTCCAGAGCAGCTCCTATAGTTCACAGCTAATTTTTGCCTGGCAAACAAGGATACAAATTTGATGAGCTTTAACATACAAGATAATAAGAGCAGTCCCATGGTAGGGAACACTACACAAAAAGAAACAGGGAAAACATGAAAAGCTAATTGCTTTAAATTCTCAGCAGCTGTAATGAAATACAGTAAGAAACATCCCCAAGCATAGTGCATTAGATTCACTTGCTCAGAAATCAAGAACTGGTTAAACAAGCAAAACTGAGATTGAACACTCCCCAGCTCAATGGCTCCAATTTCAACACAATTTTTACAGGAAAATTCATGCTGTTTGCCCAGCATGCACAAATTAAAATTAAGCTAAAAATGTTTTTTCTTTGTTCTTTTCTACTTTACTTTTCAATGAGCAATTTTTCTTGCATAAACACTGAGCAGAGCAAATAACAAGCTCATTGAAAATATGAGTCAAGAACAAGCAGTTGATTTCTTATCTTTGCACTGCAAATTAGGCATACAACTCAAGTACAGTGTTGTCCTTCTTAAAATGCATCTTGAAATGTCTGTAAGAACATCTTCATTTCCAAAAAATGGGGTTCCTCTGCCAGCTGAAAGATATGTTATCTAGTGAGCACTCCACTTCTGTGTTATCCTGGGCCTTAAGCTGAAGGATCTCACTCAGACCATGGGATGATGTTGGGCAATAATTCATGGCTTCACCCACAGCTGAAATGGAGTCAGTGCAAGTCAGTTCAATGTTCTTGTACCTGTGAAACAAGAGTTCAGGACACAGCACTTCCCAGAGAAAACAAAAATGAACCATCCCCAAATATTCCACTGCTGGCTTAACTGGAGGAGGAGAATGGACCAAATAATGGAGACTGAAAGATTTCAGTGTCAGATTTCTCCATCCTAATTTGTATTACTATTTGTAAAACTATTCGCACTACTATTCTATGTATTCTTATGTATTTGTATTACTATTCTATACACTACTGCCAAATCCACCTGGCACCAGGGCTGCTGCCTGGACAGGTTGGGGTCCATCCTGATGATATGACACAGTCTGAACGTGAGCTGATTTCAGTCATTCACTACAATAAAAGATATTAACCATATCAAGCAATATTTGTTTCTTGTCCATCTGTGCAGCAGGAACCTGGGAAATCTGTGAGAGGTTCTGCACCTCTCCCCAGCACAAGCCATCAGCAACTGCAACTAAAATTAAATCTGCATTTAGAACTACTTTTTACTCCAGATGATAGAAAAAACAGTGTTTTGTAACCTGGCATTTATGAAAATCAGGTGTTCTGGAGATCGGGTGTAGCTCAGCTCTCTTGAGTCGACTGATAACTCCCAGAGAGGGGCACTGCTCTGATTTAATCATCTGCCTCTGTTAAGTATCTACCAGTTTTACTATTTTACTTGCAGAAGTCTTTGTAGCAAACTAAAAGACTGATTAAAGTTGCTTCTCGTTAGGAGCTCAATTTGGTAAAAACTTCTGTTAAGATTTTGTAATTAATTCATTTCCTCTTTTTCACTTGGCAGTTAAAAGTGTAGAGATTTATTTAAACAAAAACTTGTGGGTGTTAATTCTCATACTGCACGTCCTTACTGCTGTTGGCTAACACGCTGAACAAAAAAATTATAGCACTTCCTTTTCCCAAAGCACAGAATTACTCATTTTTCACTTGAATATCAGGTATCAATCAAATGTGGGTCTCATAATTATGGTTATGCAGTCATTTCTAGTAATTAAGATTAGATGCATAACAACATATTGTTTCTAAATTCCTCTTCAGAAAAACAGGATTCCACTTTTTCTTTCTGCAGTTTATCTAAAGGTTAAATTTTGATTTTAAAGCAAGAATTATATTGTGCCAAATACAAAACTCTGTTTGTTATGACTTGCACTAAAAGAAAATCTTGCTAATTTTATTCTGACACTTCTCATTCTGTACATGATTTTTGATAAGTTGAATATATTTAGTGCGGAAATACTTCAAATATTCTTAGTTTGACAGCACAATAAATAAATCAGTAAGTAGAAAACATATTTATTGCTGCCAGCAACTGCTTCCCTTGTAAGGAAAAAAGAAGTGGTTAAATTTTTTTCCTCAATAAATTAAAAAAACAATAGTTTTGCTGGTTTACACTAGCACAAACTATTATATCTCACAATATTTACCCAAAATATATTGTATATTGACAAGAACATATTAACCTTTAATAACCAGAAGAGTTCAATTTTTACATAATTATCCAGAAATGCCAAGAGGTTTTGGGTTGGTTGCAGGGTTTTGGTACTGCTTTTTTTGTTTTTAACCCTTCTGACATCTACATTAACAATAAATTTTGGTCTGGTCTGGTTTAATAGTTTTTGCAGCAGCTGAAGTACTGCTTTTGGTACCTGAACTTCCCTTTCACTGATTCATGATCCCCATTGCTGGAACTCAAAATGTCCCTCAGACATTTTTGGAGGTTCCAGGCCCAGGTCAGAAGCATTTGAGACCCTGGCAGGCAGCTGGAAACAGCTGTGATTTTGGGTTTGAACCATGGAACGATTTACCAACCTTGCAGGGAGAACAAGAAGTCACAAAAGTTTAGATATTATAGTAGAAGTAGTTACAAAGTAGAGGGAAGAATTTTTGAGTGCTGTACAGGGGGGTTTTGGTTTTGTACATGGGGTCAGAGGGTTTAAGATGGAGGGATTTGGGCCTGTCCTGTCCTCTCTCTTTCTCCTTCCTTACCTCCATGTTCTTGGTGATGTTGGCACTCACAGATTGGTTTAGAGTAGAAAAGCACCATTTAATATAGGTAATAGGCACTGGGGAAAAACTGTACCCATGTAACACGAAATGTACCATATAAAAGATAGAAAAGCACCATTTAATATAGGTAATGGGCATTGGGGACAAACTGTACCCATGTAACACGTAATGTACCATATAAAAGACAGCACAGCCCTGGGCAGAGGGGGAGAGAAGAAGCAGTCGGGAGTCAGAGAGGATGTCAGGGTGTGTGTGTGCCTCTGCCTGAGCTGTGAGCAAACCACAGCAGCCCAAGGAGAAAATCTTTTAGATAACTTGCAATAAACTGCCTTGAGACCGAAAACAGAGTCTGCTGAGCCTTTCTTTGGAAGCTCGGCTTGGAGGAAAAGTTTTTTCAGCACACGGAGCCACCCCCGGCCTAGGACTGAGGGGGAGCTGGAGCTGCAATTCCCCACCTGTTCACCATAAGGTGAACTTTGCAGACTTTAATCTCATTAAGCCATCTTTAGGGAAAACGGTGAGGAATTCTGAGCAGTAGGCCCAGGTCTTAGTCTTGCTGCAGGAATATCCTCCAGCTATTGCACATCTGGCATTGAGAAGCTTTCAGCAGGGACAAAACGTTCTCAAACTGGGAAAAAGTGATTTGCCCATTAGTACGGGAAATAAGTGCAATAATTTATTTGGTGTTCCTTGAGCTCGGTGGACAGGTTGATTTGATGTACTCACTTTACCTGCCCAGGCAGCCCAACAGCCTCAGCAATCCCACAATTACAGGGCAATATTGTGTGTATCCAGCTGGGATGGGACTTCCAGGCAAAGGGCAAACCTGCATCGCTGGGTTTGGCTGTGTTGCAGCAGAGCTTTTCAAGAAAGGAATGCCACAATCCTTTAATTGCCACCCAGTGGGAAAGCCATTATATCACACAGTCAATAGGGCAATTGCTTGGGTAATTTACCTCCTTTCTGCAGATTTCACCTGAACACCAGTTAAAGCCTGGTCTTTCTCAAGAGAAAAGGCTCACAAAAAGCTCCTAAAAAAAAAAATCTAGATGCTGTTTTTGTGGTGCTAACATACCATTAGGAGTCAAAAACGATTGAAAAAAAGTCTTGGGATTAGCAGTTTTTGGAAATCAGTTTTGCATTTTCGGTGAAGAGCCTGGTGCACATGAGCTGTGTGAAATGGGTTTGCACCCAGGAACGCTGGGCTGGGTATGGATTGCAATCAAAGCACAGCACGTAGACTTAAGAGCTTCATTGAGACTCAGACAAAGGCTTCTAAAATTTTAAACAAATGAATCTGGGGTTTAATCCTCTCCAAACTCAGATTTTTTGCAGCTCATGGCTCGCTTTCATCCTGCCTGAATTGTTTTCCTTTCTACAGTCAGCTAGAAAAGTAATAAAAAACAACCTGCAAGGTTCAAGAGTAACCATTCCAAAATATATTTTAGCAATCTTTCCGAAATTATTCTTAATCTCTGTGACACCCTTTGCTGGCCTGTGCCGAGGGGGATGCTGCTCCATACCCACAGGTATGGATGGAGCAGGAGATGTTCTTTTTCTCTCCAGGCCCCCTCTGCCTCAGGAATCCTCAGCCCTGCTCTGGGAGAGGATTCCTGACAGGCAGGAGGGGCTCCCTCTCCCCATGGCCCCTTCAGTCTCTGCTGCTTTTCTTTCCCTGAGCCTGCCAGCAAAACTGCCAATTAGTAGCAATTGTGATGGTGATTTCTGAAGTGCAGTTTAAAGGATTTCTAACCGGGTTGGAGCTGTTGTCAGTTGACTGACTGGAATAATAATAATAAAAAAAAAAGCTCAGTGCTTCTCCAGAAGCTTGTTAGACTTTCCTGTGTGATCTGCTGGAACTGCAACAGCTTTTGCATTCAAAAGAGGGATTTTCCTAAAAGCATCAGTGAGCACTTGGCTGTTTTATCTGCACTAAAAAAACCTTAATTTTAAATTCTGTTAAAAACAAAAATAAATGAGGATCTGGAAATAGGAGGGGAAAAAAAGAAATAAGTAACCTGCAGGGCATGCATAACTGTTTCAATACACCAGGATCCCTTAAGTGTAGTCTTATCAAATGGAAAAAATATTATGCATTTTTTATGTACAGAGTTACTGAGATAGAACCATAAGCACTAAATGGGCTAAAACACAAGGGGCCTGATATACTGCAGCTTTATGTTGACATTTTATCATAAACATTCCAAACTGACACATACTGACAAGCCATCCAAAGAAATAAACATTTTTTTATTTTTATATAATAAGGGAAGGCTTGAACTATATGTGAACAGCACAAAGCCATTTTCTCAAAAACTAATCTTTGTTTAAAATATCTGCTTTTTGGGACCATACATATTTAGCTTAAATTTTTTGTCTCTTGCTAGCTTGATCTTGCAGCGCTGTGAGACCCGTTCTCAGAATTAATGCGCTCACAGGAGGAGCCTCTTTGGAAAACAAACAGCAATCTTAAATCTTAGGGCCATATTGGTTGCATCACATATTTTCTTTCAGCATTCCCAAGAGGCTTTGTTTTTTAACTTGGGGATAAAATAAACTCCACATTCAAGGTCCTGGAGCACAGGGGGGACTTGCTGTATGGGACATTGAGTGTCCTCCCTCCTGCTCCTCTCTGGAGAACTTCCAGCTACCCCTGAAACTCTGATTTTGCCTCACTCCCCTTCCTGAGCTGGGGAAAAAGGGGGGACGTGACTGAGGGAGCACTGTGGAGACTTTGGGGTTTTTTGTTAAGGCTGGGATTAAATGTGTGAGATGGTATTTTCCAGCTCAGACGTTTATTAGTTCTTATCTACATTACAGCTTTACAAACTGTGAGTTATACTGTACTCTAATAAACTAAAAGTGGGGTTGTATCTCTCTCTTTACAAGGCTTTTTAGGGATAAACTGTCTAATTAAGAATTAATTTGACAGTTTGGAGACACCCTCCAACACTTAAAATATACAACAACAAATCCAGCCACCAATTCTTTGTATAGAAGGGGAAAGAATTAATACATCCTTCTGGAAACAACAAATCAAAGACTCAGAAAAGCCCTCACAACTCTCCATATCCCTCCTCCGAGCACAAATGAAGCAAACCCTGTAGGACACACTGTGGGGAGGCTCCTGCATGGGGAGAAGGCTTTGCCAGGAGCTCCTGGGCTTCAACCCCAGCCTCTCCATCCTTTTATGAGCAACCAGCAAAGTCTGATAGGAGGGAGCAGAAGGGTTTAGAGTCCCTGTCCTTGGAGCAGGGCTGTGACTCTGTGAGAGCAGTGTCCCCCTATTACACCCACCCAAGGTCATGGCTGTGATCCTACAGGCTGAACAGGGGGTGAGGGAAAATGGGGTTTTGGGTTCATTAAATGAGGGTTGGGTCACTCCTCTGGGACTTGGAATCAGTTAAAGTGAGGCTTTAAAAATACCAGAGCAATTCATTTGGGTGTTTTCAGCAGACTCTGAAGTGTGAGACATTTTGTGGTGCCCTGAAGATATTTGTCCAAGGAGACTTGGGGAGCACCTCTAGGAGATCATTCCTGCTTCTAAAACTGTGACTTTGCTTATTTCACAAATTTCACTCACATCCTAAACCCCACTTCTTTTTGCTGTGTCTGTCTGTTTTACAGTGAGGTTGAAGCTGATGTAAATCATTGAGAGTTTTACAGAGATTTGGATTACAACACTGACATTTCCATAAATAGGAGTCAAACATCCCAATATTGCAATGCAGGTTTTGTAGATATTGGGTTATATTCTGGTTATATAAGTGACAATTACCTCAGAGACTGAAGATGTTTTGAAAACTGCAGTAGCTCTTCTTTGGAGAGAAAGAATTTCTAATTCTAAGAATTAATGCTAATAAGAAACAGAGAGACTGTGGGTGTAAATCACCTTTAAAATAATCGCTGACCAAAAATACATGAGGATTTCCCCCTCATCTTTTTCTAGTGCAGAAGAAAAAGATGTTTTTATTGTAGAAGAGAAATTAAAATTACTTGTGTTACTTTTTAATCTGAAAAACCAGGAGTTTAATTCTCAAAAACTAAAATTTTGTCAGTTAAAAAAAATATGTTGGGATAAAAGTTATATTTTCTTGGAAGTGGGAATTTCCAATTTGTAGGAATAGGCCTCTCCACTCCTGGAAGAAGTGGTGTCAGTGCAATTAATAGACAGACTAATAGCTCACTGAAGTTTTGTTGTTCATAGTTATAACAACAAATAGTTTTGTTGTTTGCAAAACTGGGTCCAGAATAAGACCAAAGAATATCTATAGTTATTTTCCAAGTATCCGCATTTTTCAAATGCAGTTTTGTGCAAAAACCTGCACACATATATATGTGTATTTATATATAATAGCCATATTTTCTTTCATAAAACAATAGCAGCTCACAAATGGCTTTTTATGTAAAATTATTGATGTAAGGATTTAATGTGTTTTTTCCTGGATAAAGCCTGCCTGAATATATAAATATTTTAAAGAAAATGTCTTATGTGACTATTCTTCTATATACCAAGAAAGATCCCTGTGATTAAAGTGTGTCACGTATTTTAGGCACAAGCCATTTGCCAAATTCAGAGTTATGAGCACAGAACTCTTCTGTGTAAACAAAATCAGCCTCTGTTTCTGGCACCCATATCACATAATATCTTTTATGTCAAGCTCTTTCTTAGAAAATATTCTTATGACTACTTGGAGCTATCAAATTCCTTTAATGGTTCTTAAGTTTTCTAATTTCTATGCCAATTTATTCATGGCATTTGTTTTGTACCAACATTATTCTCTTAATTTGCTAATTTTTATTCTTCTGGTTCATCTAAAAAAAAAAATCAGTGTATTTTGGAATTCATTTTGTTAGGCAGAGGAGCAAGCATCCTTTAGTCTGCTTGTTGCAGAGTTCACTTTTCACCAGCCAGCTTTAGTAATTTTCTACACCCATATCTATCTAACTTCATTTTTTTATTGCTGTTTACAAGAATCATGTAAACCCTGTAGATAAGACCCTCATGTATTGAATTAGAGCATGAATCCCTCACGATATCTACAGAAAAATTCCAAAAATGCCTGTATAGAACAGGAAAGTGCATTTATCTCTTTCATCATCACATTAAGTAGGAATGTTTGGAGAGAGGAGCAGCTGGGGTAGTTCTGTAGAGACCCATTCTCTCCCAGTCAGAAACCCCTCTGTAATTCTATAAATGTATATGCTGTAAGAAGAAGGGGATACTTTGAAAAAGAGGTGGGGAAATGGAGGCATTAAAAAGAAGTATGTGGGAGTAAATGGAGGTTGCTGGGGTGGAAGAATTTTGGGATGCAGTCATCCTGTTAATTAGTATTCCAAAGATATTTTCATCTTTTAACTTTTCCCATGAACTGCCCCCTGGGCTGCCATTTCCTGTTATTAGTATTCTTACATTTTAATAGTGTTAAATTTCATTTTGCCATCCTTCTCAAGGTCAGCTCGTTCTTCATGCTTGATTTTCCAGTGCCCTTTGAGCTGATGGCTCAGTTTCCTCCCACCAGAAGACCCCACCAGCACCTGATTTTTTATGGAAGCCATTAACCCTGGGGAAGAATCCTCCTGCCCCCCTCTTCATTTTTTACCTTTGCAATGTTTGTTTTGTAATATTTAAGCAACTTTTTATCTCTTTTTACAATTCTTTTGCTTCCACTTTCTGCAGATTAACTTGTTGTTTCCTTCACGTGTCAAATACTTTATGTTAAGGTTTAGATGTGTTGGTTCTACCACATCTCCTTTCTCCACAAAATCAATTATCACTCTGATATATAATTCAAAACTGTGGGTAAACTTAGTCTATGTCATCTCCTTTACCGTCCACCTCCATGTCTTTACAAGGAAAGTGATGACTTTTAGGATTTTGTCTCTGTGTGGAAGAGAAAATCATCACAGAAGAGTTGAACAATGAAAGATAGTTTCTTTCTGTATGTTCAAAGCTTATTTTAGACAGGAAGTAATTCAAGCATTGCTTTTATTTTTTTTCTTTTTTTTGCTGGAATTATAATAGTCATGTTTTTATGCAGTATACCAAGTGCTGCCTTTCTGACTTGTTTCTTTGAATAATTCAAACTATAACTGAATTTCCTTCCTTAGGAAAAAAATGACATGAGCAAGCAAATACAATAAAATATTGCAGTGTGCCTAAGAGTATGGGGTGGGAACATTTTGATTTTCTGATTCACAAGAACAGTCCAAGTGTCTAAAGTGGAATTCTCTGCATGGAATAGGGAAATAATTTCCATTTCAGTATTGATAATTTTGGAATGATGAGAGAATAAATTCAAGTCATTATTGAATTATATAGAAGAATTATTTCTTCTACCTCAAATTCTGGGTCTGTGTGTAAGAAAATCTTATAAAATATTGGGATGGCAAATACAATGTGATCCAGATACCAGTTAGTTTCCAGGGGCTGAGATAAATTGATATCAAATGGCAGAAATTGCCTTTACAGATTTTATAAAGCTCTCCTCTCTTTGACCCACAAAACTGAAAATTAATTGTTATTCAATTAAAGGTGATTGTCCTTAATTAATTGGATATATTCTTTGAAGTTCTTAAGGCAAAACATGAGAAATCTTCCACCTGAACTTCTAGGGTAGTCAACACTCCTTTTTAAAGCAGAGTAGAAGATATAATGAATGTGAATTACTGATTTGAGAAAATATAGATATTATTCCCTTTTTTGTGAAAATTTGAGAAGATTATTCCCTTTGCTGTAGAGTAAGTGAACAAGCCTATAAATATGTAAATTGTAAAATCTTTTCTGTTGTCTATGAAAAAGTTTGATTCTATTCTTCTCTGACATGTCTACGGTACCCCAGCCTGTCTTTGTATCTAAGCTGTCAAAGATTTCCATAGATTTGAAAATCTGTCCCCTGTTCCCCATATGAAATGCCACTGTCAGTTTACTCCATGAAAAATGAAGTTTATTTGATGTGGTTGTCATGATCCTTGTACAAGCAATGCACCTATCACTTTTGTCTGCAAAGCAAAAACTGACATGATATGTAGTCAGATTTTTTTTTCCTGCAGTGACTTTTGCAGAGCAAAACTATAGTAATGTGTGCTTTCTTTATTCAGATGATTTACAGAATACAGCAATATGTCACACTCGAAAGGAGAAGAGGGTAAAGTAGCAGGATTTGCTCTGTGTGGGTTCTTGTAGCTGGAAAACACTGCTTCAGAGCAGCTGTATTTAATGCATTTTGTTCTTATCTATTACAAAATAATTGAAAAATATTATAAAGACTGATTGCAAACTTTCACCCCTAAGCATCTCCGTAGATTTCATTTTTTATTTCATTAAGACAAAATGCTAACACTGACCATTTAATGAACAATTTCTAATGAGAACTCT
The DNA here is from genome assembly GCF_048771995.1 of Taeniopygia guttata. Taxonomy (NCBI): domain Eukaryota; kingdom Metazoa; phylum Chordata; class Aves; order Passeriformes; family Estrildidae; genus Taeniopygia; species Taeniopygia guttata. The sequence continues at coordinate 2,255,718 of NC_133029.1, read as the reverse complement.
TCTGACCTGTGTTAGTACTTTTAAGTTCCTTGTTTTTTTCCTTTTGGCCATTCCTCTGCATATAATAAGTACATTGAGATTCTAATTTATCTTTTTTCCCCAGTTCTGGGGCTTTTTGGTCCTTTCTGTTGTATTTTAGAATTGTCATCTCTGTATTTTCCCAATGGGTAGCCCCTCCTGTGATAATCCACGTACACAGACATTCTCTTATGTTCCTACAGAAAGAGAATAATTTTATTATGGATGTTTCCCAACTATATTTGGAAATTATTCAGTTCTTTCTCATCTGTACGGCTCCATTTAGAGTACAAATTTTTGCAGGTCCAAGACACTGTTTCTAGAGTAATTTTCCATGCTAAAGTATGATCATTTTCCTATTTAAAATCCAGAATGGCCAGTGTTTGTTGGCTGAATGGCTCCTAGCAAGGCCAGTACCTGTGCTGCAGTAATATTGCTGCTGGTGGATGTTTATTTTGTCCCATATTTGAAGAATACCAGGCAGTGAGCTCATGAAACACCTTAATTCAGGTGGTTTAGCACGACTGAGCTGCACTGAAATATGTCTCTGGTACAGCTGTTAACACTGTCCTTAATTACAGCATGGCCCAGCTCACCTGTCACCAGCAAGAAGAAAAACAGGAATTTAATGAGCCATACAGGAGCCACGAAGCAAATCCCACACTAACAGTGGTTCAGGAATAAATTTCCTAATGGGTGTTTATGAGTTATCTCGAATAAAGTGAGATTTGGTGTTTTAATTAAATACTTTTCCTAGTTTAGGAAGGCCAGTTTAAAATATGAATGTAAGTTTTGGCCTATGTTGACCTGCTACATTCTGGTAAATCAAGGAATCATTTAAGTGAAAATATTTTAGTCTGTCAAACTTGCCTGAGAAGGTATAATAAATGAAAAAAATATTTACAAGTCTAGCTGGATTATATATTATTAATAGCCTCCAAGTTGTATCAGGCACTGTGCAAAAATGGAACATTGGTTTTAATGCCAAAGGCATTTAAAAAAAAAAAAAAAACCAAAAAAAAACCCAGGTAGATAATCAAGGATGTGGCTAGAAACTTTTTCTTTCAATCATATAACTTCCTCCCATTAAAAAAAAAATCAAAAGTAGAACCACCCAAACAAGCAAAAAAAAACCCCTAAAACCCTGTCAGTTGCCTGCATTTCTTTTCACCTTTTCTAAGTTTATTTTACAGTACAACTCTCACTCACAAAACAACTTCAGGCCTAATTTGTTCATCCATATATTTGCACTTTTATATTCCCCATTAATGCTGCATTTGAGCATTTCAGAATTCCACTGAACAATTCTAAAGGTGAAATTTCTGATAGGGGAGGACTGAAAGGAACAAGCAGTGAGGCCGTGGAGAAGGTACAGATAATTTGGGAGGGGATTCCAGGTGTAGGACAGATGTAGTTCCTATATGTAGGACCTGGTGCTCTGCTCTCCTCCCTCCTGCCATGTTTTCACCTTTTTTCCCTATAATCCCTCAGCTGCAGACTGCTGACTCTCCTAACCTATTACACATCCCAAGAAAACAATCCCCAGCTCAGTTTTCACCATCCTAGTCCAGTCTTTATTTTAGTTCATTGAAGTCTCCTAATGGAAGGGGAAGGTTTGGGTTTTGTGGTAAAGCTGTGGTATGGGATCATGGAAGATGTGGGGGTGATATTTTCTAAACTCTTTGAGGAGGAAGAGCAGAGAAATGGAAAACTGGCCAGTTCAAAATCAGCACAGAGAGCTTGTTTTTATCCTGGGACTAATGATTAATCTGCATCACTCATTGCCATATGGTATCCTGATCTGAACATTAATAAGAATAAAATAACACTCTACTTGAAATGATTAGTATTTAAATTATGTCAGAGTATTGAAGGGATTACAGATCTTATGCTTCCTTGCATAAACAGTCTTTTGGCACTTGTAGTAAAAAGTACACTTTTCACAGGGTAGATTTGTCTCCTGAATGAAGAGTTTTGGGTTCTTTACTGAAAACGTCACTGCTCAAGCCAGGATTTGGGATTAGATGGATGACTGCTTTGATCTGTGCTGGCCATTCCTCTCAACACTCCCAGACAAGGAGTTCTGGGATGAACATGTGTCGTCTTGAAGATTTTTGATCATCTGGCTGCCTGGGGAGGTGGAGGGCTGCTCCAGGATCTGACAGGGTGCTGTGATGTGTTGAGATTTCCCACCAAGCTTTAGGCAGCAGTGAAAGTTTAGTGACAAATTATCGCCCACTCAGGAGCAGTGATAGTAAAGGGAATGCAAGGAGCCTTCAGCTCTGCTGGAGGAACCTGTGCTGCTGTAATTAAGAGGGTATCTGAAAATCTGCAAAGCTTTATTTTATAACCTATTAAACTTTGGACCTTTTTTATTCTCCTCTTGCATAGAGTCAGCAAAACGTGTCCTTATTTTGACTGGAGGAGGTTTGATGGAGGAATAAGGAGATGTCTGAAGTTATTCCCCGTGTGCCAGCATTTTGCATCTATTCAAAAAGTTGCTGTTATTGTTAGTGAAGCTCAGCACACCTTTGACAAGTGGTGGAAACTGGGCTAGTAATTTTGGTGAAAATACTTTCTTGAATTAGGAGCTACTTGAAGAAGTGCATGATAGCTTAGTAGTGAAACAATAGGCTCATGTTATCTGATCTAGAAGTGAGAGATTTTATTTTCATTAACTGGAGGAAAACCTGACAGTGCATACTTGTACACTCTCTTTTTCTCTCTTTTTTACCCAAAACACTCCATAATCCCTTCTTTTAGGACACCTTCACAGCACATATGGTGTGTGAAGTCTTCAGTCCTTGGAGCCCTGTGATTCAATATGGGAGTTAATAGTTCCTAACTGTGGCCATCCTGGCTCAGGGTGTGGAAGTTGAAGCTTAAACAGTTCCTCCAGTATAAATTTAGTTTATTTAATGCTGACTTGAAAAAAATAACCCAAAAAGTCAGCTCTTAGAGGAGTATGGGGTTGTTTGAATTCATTAAAAACACTGTATTTCTGGGAAGTGTTAAGTTTGGATCAGAGTTATGAATCAGGACATGGCAGAGAAGAACAGCTTACCTTGAAACCAGAGGGCTGCAGGAAGATCTACAAATATTTGGACAGATGTTGAACCAGAAACTCATTTTTAAAACTGCGATTAAAATTAGAACACCCTGGGTGTGTGTCAGCATCTATAGCCCTACTAAAAGTATCCCTTCCAATTATTGATGACAAGAGAAGACTTTTATGGGGTGAAGGAGAATGATTAAGTCAGTGGTTCACATTTTAAGAATTGAGTAGAAAAGGCTGATTCTTGGTTCACTTGGCTGTATATGAGAGATTCCACTGAGCTCTGGTCTTGTGGGTGCATCAGTGGCTATGCCTACACTGAGGGGTTTTGTGGTTTTTTTGTTATTATTTCAAAGCTGGGAGTGCTGCATCCCTAATCCTTCCTGCTTTGCCTCACTTGGGACCTATTCAGCTCTCATCAGAGAACCTCAATCAAGACTTGGGACCTTTATTTTTGTTTGTTTTAACCATGGTTTTTAAGGGCTCTAGGCAGGAAGCACAAAGCTGTTCCATTCCTGAGTAGCCAAGGAGTCCTTGGGGATACTTTGAGGCCCACTGTCCCAAGGAGACACAACTCACCCGTCGTACTTCCAAAACATTCATTTTCTGTGGGTATTTGGTAACTGTTTCCCAGAGATTCAGAGAGAAGTGTAAATGTATTTTTATAGCAGGACAGTAGGGTGTGTGAAACATGCAGATGGTGCTTGAGGGTGGTTCTAAAAGCCCATTTTGAAGGCTGAGCTGGGAGGAGTGATGCCTGATGCATCCTCTGCCATCTTTGCTCGTGGAATAGTCCCAGATTTCATCTGTGGGAGATCTTTTGTCTCCAGTCCAAGAGAGATTTTGTAAATGAGTTAGCACTCGTGGACAGGAAACTCAGAGCAAGATCCAAGGGCCAGCCCTGCTGACAGAATTAGCCACTCTTCTCTGGTTCAACCTTATACAAATTGCAATGAGACTTAATTGATCCAGGAAGTTTCGTGCCTTTCTCTTTGTTTGTTTAATTCCACAAAGCACTTCCACTGACTTTCAGTAGATCTTTGGATTGAATTCTCAGGCTAACAGTGAAATAATTGTGGCTACTAGAGGAGCTAAGGTTAAAAAGCTTTTAATTTTATATTACTTCCCAAACACTCAGGGGCTCGAATTCAATAAAAATACCAGCGCTTTTGAATTTTGTTGTTGATCTCTGTACTCTATTAAATTATGCATTAATTTAATGAGGGCTCCATTGAATTATGATCCCCACTTACGTAGGTTTAACAGTGAAGCTTTATTCCCATGTTGCTTAAGTTGTGTGTAAATACATAATTTAAACCCCTTCTTTGATTGAGGATGGTTATAAAAGACACAGAATTAGAATGCACAACTTTCACTTTTTCTTTTGCAGTGTGTGAATAGGTGCTGAGCATTGCCTGGCTCTGTCTGGCCTAGCAGCTGCCCCAAATTCTTGTTTTGGAGTGGCAGAGCAGAGATAGGAGAGGAAGGGGAGATGCCAGTACTATCTCTGAAACACAATTCGATTGTGGGTTTGTGTTCCCATTAGCAAATCACAGTTTGATTGTTTAAATGCTCCTGGGGTTGAGGAGCCTTGGAGCTAGGGAGCATTATAAGAAGTACATGATTCTACAAGAAAAATCCTTTCTTTTGTTCAACACAAAAAGGAAAAAAGAACTTTTAAGTATTGCAAAGAAATGCTCTTGTTACTTCTTTTAAATATGCAGGGAACGTGGCATGGTCCATGGATCTCTTCAAAAGTGCTTTGTCATTAAAGGCTTGAATGTAATAATAGATTTCAAAGTTATTCAGTAACATGAGATTCAAACATTCAGGCTGTTCTAGCATTTCAGAGGGAAAAGCAAACATCCGTGAAGGATTCTATTTTTCTTCTGCTTTAAAGGTTTCTTAAATAAATCTGTAGAAAAAGTTCTCTACAATATTTAAAGAAAGCAGCTATTAAAATATCTTAATTTCAGTATCTCAAAAGGAGTTTATGTATAATCTTAAAAGGAGTTAATAAACTCTTCTTTTATTTCTGTCTAAGATACTCCAGTATTTGATGTATAAGTTCAGTTCCACTATGTGTTACTTATTGGGTCCTTATGAAGGTAAATATCTTTAACATTATATAAACCTAAGGATGTGCATTAACTCATAATGCAGATTTAGTCATTCAATTTCTTCAGAATCTCCAGTTAACTACAATCTTGATAAGAAAAGGATTGCTTGGTGTCCCACAATTAATTTCTACTGTCTACTATTTATTTTACAAAGGGTAAATGAAAAACACTGTATTACACATAATTGCTTTGTTCTCACTGATTTCTTTCACAGTTGAAGCAGGAATCCCAAAAGGAGAATTTTCACCAGAGGGAAAATTTACAGCCATTTACATGGTGTTTCCAATTCTCCTTTGCTGCTTCACAGAGAGGTCCCTGAGCTCCCACTTAAGGCCAGTAAAAACTCCTTTTGGCCCCTACATCAGATATCTGGGAAATATCTTCTCACTCTTCTCTGTGTATGCATTGGAGGGGAGATGGGGCACCTTATGCAGAATATTTTGCATCAGCCTATTTTTTTATTAACTTTTTTGGCAACCTCCTGAGGAAAAAAGACATATCAAAATTAAAACAGCAGCAAGGAGAAATCAGTTGCTGAGGTGAAGTTGAGAAAAGCAAAAGTGACAGCAGTTCTATGAAGAAGCTCTGGCTCTTGAAGTTAAGCTGCTCTGTCACATACCATCAATTGGACTATTATCTGGCACAGGAGGACTGTAATAAATTGTCAGATTTTCTTCTTAGCTGAAATGATGGGATGGAAATTGTGCTGTGTATTTTTGGACAGGCATGGGGGGAAAAAATCCAGCATGTAGCAGATTTCCTCACATGCCAGACCTGCCATGATGTACAACCCCAATTTCCTGAATGTAGCTCTTAGAAAGCTTGTATGGTAAAAGCCAAAACTGTTTAAAAAGAAATCCTAGCTCTTGTCTGTGAAAATCGGGTCGAGGAGAAGAAAAGTCACTAATGACAGACAAACTATATATACATATATATTTAAAACATTTTAAATTTTGTTTCAGATTTTTTTCTCTTTGTCAAAGTAATGACAAATTCAAGCTTTTGTATAACACTGGTTCTGTAGCATTTTAATTCAAAGTAAACTTTTACAGAATTGTGGTATCAGAATGTTGCTTATTTAATAGCTGAATCTGGTGATCATTGCCATTGTGTGGGGCAGGATATGGAGAAGTTATTTTTTTATAGAAATCATTTGTGGGGTTTATTCAAAATGATTTAGACTCTCTATGATTAAGAAGCAGCTGATATTATGTAGTGATGATAGGACCAGTGGATAAAAATCCTCTTTCAAAATGTTTTGTGTTCTCAGGAGAGCAACTTCTTCAGCAGAATTATTGCATGATTAATATGTTTATCTGTACTTATATGTGTAATAACAGTCTATTGATACCCACTTGAAAAGCCTTAGCTGGATAACATAACTGATGCAGTTAAATTTGAATTATTTTCTATGGCCAGCATGCTAACTCACGCTAAGACTTCAATGACCTTGAAGGGTATTGCATTTTTTCTAAAATATTTATAATGTTGTAAAAAACAAGTTCTTATTTGACCAGTACCCTGCAAAGGCACCAACAGAAGCACCCCAAGGATGGGCTGAAGTTCTAAGTGAGTGAATTCAGAAGCCAGTGGGGCTGCCAGCTTTGTTCCTCTGCCTCCTTATGACCATTAGCTGGGCATTCACCTCTCCCTCCATTTCCCAGTCAATTGCAGCTGTAGTTTGGCTGTGTAGAAACTCATTTTGGAGCCTTTTCAAAGGGCTTGGGGAGGGCCAGACAATGAATCAAATGTGAAAACACATCTATTGCCTTCAGCTTTCCCTTTGAGAGTCTTGGCAAGCCCCTCAGCGTGGAAGGTTCAAGCTATGAATTACTGCAAAGACTCAGATCTCAGTGTATTTTATTAAATGTTCTGTGTACATAATATTTTCATTATTAGATAGGGCTGAAAAATGTGCATGTTTTACTTCAACCTTCCCTCTTGGCAAAAGAGGAATGTCAGAAGGTACAAAAAGGGAGCATTGGAATTTTTTTATTTGGTTCAAAGGTCTGAAATAAGTTTCTTTCTATGAGAAAATGGAAATTCACCTGTTGAAGTCAATACAAATTTGTACAAGCCAAGTAAGAAAGATTTGAACAACAAGAAAGAGTACCAGAAACCAGTGGAAAACACATCCTGGATTAATCAGAAATATGAAAACTGTAAAACAATCAGCAACCCTGACAGAATACTGGGGAGCAGAAAGCAGAGCTGAGAATAATGTGGTGGTGAAAAATTGATTATTTACTTGCATAATTCCACTGCCATTAGAATCTGAGCCAAAAATGGAGGTGCCAGAGCATGTCAGAGTGTAAAAAAAATCTTTAAGCACAGATTTTATAGACCTCTGAATTCTGAAGGAGCACATGAACATGAGCAAGCTGTTAACAAATGATGTTTGCATCTAAATAAATGGTGGAAGGAAGAAGGCAGCAGCTGCAGCATCAACTTTTTACAAAATTCTGGAAATTGTAATTTCAAAATGACAAAACATGTTGGCAAAATGTTTCAAAAAATCTAAAACCTTCTAAAATTCCTTTAGAAAAGAATTCTAAAAAAACCAAATTATGCCCGCATGGCCTCTGTAATAGGATATTTTCCCATCCTGTTTCTTTAGGATTTCTTGTTTGTTGATTGAACAAAAAATACATCACACCTTTTTTGAATAATTCCTTGGAATATTAAAAGATTAAAGTCTCTGACAGATTAATAGAAAAGGAATTGTCATGAATTGTCAGCTAAATTATTGCTTTGGATTAGAAACTTGATAAGAAACTAAAGCCAGGGTAAGAAGAAGTAAACAATTTAAAACAGTGTTGCCTCAAGGTTCCACTCTGCTACAATAATAACAAAGAAAAAAATGGCTTAAAGTTACAAACTGATTGATGGCACATGAGAAAATACATTAGTAAATGTCAGAGAGGTCCAGGGATTTACAAGGGTTTGATCTCAGCTGAGAAGCTTCGGTTTCACCTTTCTGTACTAACAGATATTCCAATTGTTTATACATAGTGCAGCCTATAAAGAATTGGGGCAACCTGTGTTTGAAATACTCCTTAAATTGTAAATACATGTTGTTATATTTTATGTTTTCTTTTACTATAGGAAAACATGGGTTTAGAGGATTATGGACACAACTCTTTTATTTGAGTTCAAAATTTCTTAATGTCAAAGCAAACCTCATTATTTAACTGAAACCAAGTATTTCTTTAATTTCAGACAAACTCAGATTATTCTATGAGCCGTTGCTATTACAATTGATTTTTTTTGGGTGCATTTGGTGTGGGTATATATCTTCATTCTGTGGCTAAAGCACTGGGCAACAAATCTTCCCCAGCCTTTCCAAAGCTCCCCAGCCATGAAAGAGATTTCACGAACCATCTGCTGTGTGAAGGACACGCTGAAGGAGTCCCCGCTCCTGCAGAGCGCCAGCACATCCATGCAAATCCCTCTTCTCCCACCTGCACTTGTGAGTGATGGAGTGCAGAGGCTGCACAGCTCATTGAATCCTCTCTGAGCTGTGTTCACTCAGCACCAGCTCTGGGAGTGTGAGAGCCCAGGGCATCCCTCTGGCTGCCCTGGCAGGTCTGGGACCCTGGCAGGGGTCAGGAACCCCCTGGACAGAGCCCCCAGAGACACTGGCTGTGATGTCTGTCCATGGAAAAGAGTTTTCAATCTTACAGAAGCAATTACGAGCTCTGAGTGTTTGATATCAGTAATAATTAAGTGTGGCACGGGTGCAAAAGTAAAATTTTAGGATTCTAGATTAGGGGTTCAGAGGGGACAAGATGGAGGAAATTGGGTGTGTCTTGTCCTTTTTCTCCTTCTTCATGCCCTCCATGTTTCACTGTGGTGTTGGCATTTTTCTGTTGGTTCAGGCTGGGGACACACTGTCCAACGTAGGTGACAGATATTGGCACGTTATTGTAAATCCAGCACAGGTAGTTTGTGGTATTTAATGTTTGTACCATCCCACTGAGGGCAGAGCCCCACACGCTGCCCTGCAGGACAGAGCTGCGGCAGGGCAGCAGAACATGTTAGAGATAAACAGAATAAACAACCTTGAAACAGCACAGACCAATTATGGTTTCTGCTTTGGCAGCGGGGCTGACAGACAGAGACTTTCTACAATCTCAGGATCATCAATAGCTCAGACTCTGACATGAGAGGACACCGACAATTCAGCACCCACTGAGGTATTCAGCATTTCCATTTCCAGCAGAGGTAGTCAGCTCCTTAATGGGGATAATTACTCTGAGAATTAATTTTATCCAAAAGCCCACTGAGGGCGTAACAAAATTTTATAAAGCAGCTAAAACTTCTGGAGAAGGGTAAACTCATGACATTCAATGCTGAATTAATAGCAGTTCCTCAAAGCATTAATCCCTTATTTGTCACACTTGAAGTTTACAGTACTGAAAGTCTATTTGAAGAATGAGACAAAAAACAAAGTAAAAAAAAAAATAAAACAAGAAAATGCATGACTAATGAATTCAGGGCGGGTTTTGTAATGGTTTTTTTTCTTGTTTATGTTACTGATTGAGCCAAGCAATTTAGCCTACTTAGATAAAGTGTAAAGACTTCATCCAAATTGATTACAGTGACTTTTTCACTCCAGAAGAAATGTTTCAGGCAGCAGAACCTTGTGGTACATCAGCTTCTGGAGATTGGGACCTTGCTGTGGGTTTCTACTTGTCTTATGCAAGCAAGATGATCTTGACTTCAAAGGCCTAGCACATGGAAAGGTTTCTTGACAATCAGTGTTTCTTACTGTTAGTGTAGCTCAAATTCCTCCCAAATATTAATTGTCAGTAGAAAAGCAGTAATCAGCAAAATCCAAAAAATCTGAAACTGTCCATCATAATCAGTGAAGCACAGAAGACACTTCAGACCTTTAGAAGCAGAACATCAGGGAGCCTTCAATACATCACTGTTACAGCCCTGAGAAGAGGCCAAGCAGCCCTTCAGTAGATTTTAGCACTAATTTACATGGATTGTTATATTCTGCTTTGATATTCATGTCCATGTTCTATACTGTTAGAGCATTTAAAGCATTCCATTCCAAAAGTTGCCTGACAGCCCAGACACCTCCACTTCCCCATGACAGGAAATCCAATGCTGAGCTTTTTGCTGGGGAGTCTGTGCTATTAAAATATCTACTTGGAATGGTACTTTGATTCAGGGAAGCTTTTGCAGATATATCAGTTTGATTGCTTTACTCAGAACTTTTATTTTGGAGGAAAATAGCTCCTTGTTTAAAAGAAATAAGGAAGGTGCCTCCTGTGTAAAACTGTCTCTTTACTCTCTTCTAGGACTTTTATCTTTTTTGTTGAGTAGTGAAGTAAGTTTAAAAGAAATTAAATTCGTATCTGGAATGCCTGGGTTTGCTACAGATTGAATTGGGAAGTCTCACTGTTTGAAGAAGTTTTCTCTTTTATTCACCTCTTGCAGCTCAGAGCTCTCTCCATCATGTCATAAAAGAAAACAAGTAGGGCAACAGAATAAAGTAAAAGAGGCAGATTTTTATAAGTGTTAGCTGGGGGGCTTTCTTGTCCTTCAACATTGATTTGTACTAAATGCCAAAGGCATAATTCTATTCATTCTTGGGAAGCGATTCACTAAACTGCAGTATAAAACTTGGCTTATCACCTTAAAGACAATCTTAGTCATTCTGGAAATCTCATAAGGCAGTCTCATAGGAAATGTTCCTTTCATTTGCTTACTCTGGTTGAGTTCCTCTTATCATGCTATCCAAAGGCAGCTCGCTGGTTTTATTCATTCCTGCCCCTGCTCTACTCCTAAATAAACCTCAAATAGACTGCAGTGCCTCCAGTCTAACATTTTAAACTATATTTTTTTAAATGGTAACAATGAATGGGGGTTAAAATTTTATGATCTAGTCCAAATTTTAAATCAGTGCCTATTTGTTCCAAATCAATGTTTTGCTTACTGCAGATTAAAAGGAAAAAGTCATTTTTCATTCCAAGATAAATAATCCAGGAGTCATTTCAAGATTCGTTAAATCAGCTGTGTCAGTTAAACTTTACAGCAGGCTGTTACTTCCTCAAATAGAGAGCATGGAATTGAAAATAAATAAGAATAGTAGATAATAAATAGTACTGGAAGTGAATTCAGCACAATCCCCATTCACAGTGTGAGCTGGTAGTGACCATGTCCTGGGCCTCCACCAGTTGTCCATCTTGAACGTGGTCTTAGTTTAAAAGATTTGAAGTCTGAAGCCAGGAAAACACCAGAAAAAAATTAGAGAAATAGCAGATTAATCTGTCCTTGGCTGTGTAAACATAATTCTGTATATTGAATTGAGGGGTTGCTAATCCCTTACAATCATATTTCTTCCAATTAAGTTGCAGGGCTTTAAATACTTTCAATCACAGGAGGCTGGAGAAGCAAGTGCAATGTCAGGAAGGAGAGGAGGGTGGTAATCCTAAATGAAAATAATTTTATTAGGAGAGAAAGGAAGCAGCAAACAGGAGTTCTGAAGAGGAGAAGTTCAGAAAATAAAAGATTCTGCAAAATGCTCTGACCCCCTAGGGAAATGAAGAAATAAAACTGGGATTTTCAGCTTGATTAAAGTTTGATTTATGAGCTGCTTTTTGTTAACAGCACTGGAACAGAAGGAGGAGAAAAAGGATTTAACTTGGAAGGGAGAAAATTCTTTTGGAAATTGCCTTTAAATTCATGGAGTTTAAAAAACACTGACAAATGGAATTATTTTGTAAGTCCTCCCCTTCCAGCTCTTCTTTGCTCTCTACTCCCCTCTAATCCATAGATAGTAATAAATTATAAGCAATGATGATCTAAAAGCATTGCAAGTGCCTAATTTGATGTTTTATTACACTTCAAGAGTATATAACTTAATTTTGGGTTGTATTTCCTGTATTTATATAGTGTGCAGATTTACATAGGTACCCAAAAAATGCATCAGAAGATCTAGGAGGAGTTCAAAAGCCTAGTTTCTGTAAATGTGGTGTCTTGCACAGAGGTTGTTATATGCAGGAGATCAGGAGGTGGGAGAAAAATTGACCAAAATTCACAAAGCACTGCCCAAAAAGGTGCAGTCTTTAACAAATGGAATTCAGATGAGAAAAATGTAGAATAATAAAGAGCTTCTTATGTTTTTCTCCTACTGGGAAGGAACATGGGCAAAGTTGGGACTGGTAGGGAGTGGCCCAGATTTCCTCTCAGTGCACAGAAATATTTTTCCATCCTTGTTTCATAAAGTTCTTGCCCAAGTTGATGTCAGCACCCAAAGCACAGAAGAGGGGAAAACAAACTCTCAATTTTTCCTGCTGTCCCTTTCTCTGCAAAATATTCACTAAGGGACTCCTGGAGCCCCCAGCTTCAGGCAGGTGCTGTTCCCACAGTTCTGGTTCTCTAAAATTGGGCAATGCTGCCATCCCCCCTCAGATCCAGGGTGCTAAAAGTCACCAATTCTTCACGGCACTGAAGGGTTAACAAAAATGCTGGCATGCCCTATAAGCAATAATGGGCTCAGATTGGCTTACAAATTGAAAGTTACTATTGTAAAATAACTTTTGAGGGTAAATGTAGGAGTAAAATTGCTTTTCATCTTGAATTGCCTCAGACACTGAAAATTCAGAATTGTCACCGTAAAAAATTCAGGCTGCTTGTGCTTTAACCACCCTTCACTTTCATTTTTAGATGAAGTACCAAATCTGTGTAAAGTAATTGCACACAGAGATTTCTTTTTATTTTATTTTTTTTTTCTGAAGAGACATTACAACTTATTTTCCATCAAAAGTTTTAAATGTGGCCATGATAGGGTAGTTTGGACCATTTTGTAAGTACGTGAAATATTTTATTAATTTCAGATGAACTTGAATTCTAAATAGACTCCAAAGTGTCATGTTAGTAATGAAGCTGTCATTGTGTTAGTTGATACTGCAATTTCATTTATAAACACTCTGACTGTGCATTTGTCAGTAAAACATACTTAGTATGCAGAAAATATCTGTTGAAAATATCTTACCCATAACCAAGGCTTTGTAATTCCTAAAAATTTACCTGTATAAGTCCAACTGTACCCACTTTTATTTCTACATGCTATATATATAGCTGGGGGAAACACTGGAGAAAGTATAAATAATGGATCTTGAAATAACTTCTTTCCTAAAAACTATAAGTCAGTAAATAATGTATATAATTTTATAGAATTAATGAATTGAAAATAATCTTGTCTGTATATCAGCAGATATTAGCAACTGCCTAAAAAAAAAAAAGAAGATCTTGTCTGGTATGGAATTATGCATCTGCTGACCCAGCAAAATCTCTATTTCACTCTTTCAGCAGAAATAAAAATGAAATATAAGGGTTTCCCCACTGCTGTCCGCAGCAAAGCTCTCAGCCTGGAAGGCTGAGGTTTGTCTCTGGTAGCTGCTGATGGTGGTGAGCAGTAATTTGTCAGTGCTGGCAGAAAATCCCAGTTTTGCACAGGCTGTGGTGGGTGTGGTGCTGCCAGAACCCTCCAGCACAGGTACCTGGTGCCAGCCCAGCCCAGGGGCTCAGCTCAGGTGTCTCTGTGCCTCCTGCACACAGAGGAGGTGATGCCTTTTGGGGCCACCTAAAAACAGAGGCCAGACAGAATTAAGGGAATAAAAAGCAGTTCTATTTATTGAAGGACCTTCAGGTACATTTAGGGCAGACAAACCCCCCAGGGGCTACACCCAAAAATGGACCACAGGTTTTCACACTTTTATAAGTTTCATCCATTTTCATATTGGGGGTTAATCTTCCAATTCCAGCTTCAGCTAATGAAGTAATTTACCCCAAGTTGCTCTCCCCAACTCACTTCTGTTTAATTTCTTGGGCCCTGAGGCAATGAGGTGTCCTTGACTGCCAGGCCTGGAGAGGAATTGTTGTGTCTGCCCAGAATGGGACAGCAGCAGCTCACACTGTGTGGAGTTTAGAGTTACTCACTAAAGAGCTGCAGGACCACAAATACATGAAAAAATAGAAAATTTAAAGTCCTAAGGCTCCTAAGGAGCCATCCATGATCCATGATCCTGTGGAGTCATGGCTCCCAGTCCCCCTGGCAGTGCAAACAGCAGATCTGGGGGTGCCCCTGTCCCCTTCCCTTTCCTCTCCCCTCTTGGGGCACAGAGCCAAGGAGCCCCAGGGCAGGCTGGAGGGGAGGCTGGCACAGGAGGAGGGAAGGGAACAGGGGGCTTGCAGTGCTCCATCCCACTGGGGTGGGAGCAGGGAAGGTGGCTCCCCCCACCCACATCCATCCTTGAATAGGCCATAGCTCTGTAAAGAGCAAGCTGTGAGGAGAGAAGAGATTTGAGACATCAAGATATGAAACATCTAAGATACCACAGATATGGTGTGTAGCAAATGGTTTGGCATGAAATCAATATTAAATGTCTGTTTAAGATGTGGCATCTTGGCTGAAAAAAATCTCAGCAAGGGCTCCTATCACAAATCTAAAACCTAACTTTTTTTTTGCTTCCTCAGTTTGCAGCCACCATGATAAAATAAAGCAGGATAAAAACAAGGCTTGCACCCCAGATATGTCCTTTAATAGGGACAGAGCACCTTCTCTCCCAGCAATGTAACACCAGCTTGGATGCAGCAACAGGAGGCACTGGAGCATTTAAATGTACAGCTATCAGCCTTCAAAGTCAGCAGCAGAGATTAGAAAGTACAATTTGGAGTCTTCTCTGCATTGAAGGGTTATCTTTATTATAGTGTGGGTGGTTGGGGGATGCTGTGTGTAGAGATTTGTCCCTACAATCATTGTGCCTTTTAGACAGTCTTCCTGCCACTTGGCTGTCTCCAGGCTGTCTCTGTGCCACTTAGAGAAGCTGGACTGTCACAACTCTCCTGGCTGCCACTGTCGAGCTCGTGGAGGAGAAGTGGCTTAAGTACTGCTGATAAGTGTTATCTGTAATTTACCAAGAAAAGCAGAAACTTTCAGGGTTAAAATTCTGCCCTCTCATATATTTTCTGGGTGTTATTTTATTTTTAATGTACTCTCACAAGGTAGCTTTGAAGTCATTTCACATAAAAGAGCCTCCAGCCGTACGTCTCACAAAAAGCACGCAGGCCTAATTTAATCATTCTTTTTATTCCTCTGACTCGAGTGTGATCTCTGTTCCACTCTCACTGATGGAGCTGGCACTTTATCTTCATCCAAATTTATTCTTGATCTAATTCAACAGAACACACAGCAGAACAGATTTCCAAAGTGGAATAACAGCCACTTAAATATTGTTTAAGCCTACCACATACAGAGGCAACAATTTCAATTTCTTCAGAATTATGTTACATCTTCAACAAATGCAATTGTTCTTCCTCTTCCTTTTTAAGGCACCATCTAAGTCACAGCATGTCAGCTATAGGCCAGAGGTGTTTTTATGTGATCATTGCAGCACCTTTTCTGTTGGAGCGATTTTTTATCAGCAGGTTGAGGGATGGGTTTTGGTTTTTTCCAGCAGACAATGGGGTGGCTCTGCTTGGAACATGAGCTACTGAATGGGGAACTTCAGCTGCTCAATAACTATGGAATTTAGCCTTTTGGGTCCAGTGGTTCCCAGCCCACAGAGTTCTCAGATCGTGTGTATTCTTATTTTCATCAGAATGAAATGCAGAGATCAGCAGAAATGCATTTACTGCTCACTTCCATAGAAATACTACTCAGCCAGCAGAAGGAAAATGCTTTGAAATTTATAACTCTTGAAATTTTGGCTCAGATGGGAATTGTTACCTCTTCCCATCTACCTCTGTATGAATAGAGCTGTAGGTCAGCTAAAGTGCAATTGGATTTAAAAGCTGGGATGTCTTTTTCTCATTAGCCAGTACATGAAGTAGCAAAAAGGTCTTCATTACACAGATTCATCTGTGTGAAATAACTTTGCAAGAAACTTTTTTTGTTCAAGTGTGCCTTTCCTTTCTTCACTAAGCAGCTTCCTAGAAAGAAAAAGAAAAACATTATTAAGGCAAAGTGTGTCCTGGATCAATCAAAAATGATTCTTTGTCATCTAGGTGGTATTTCTTGGTGTGCTTTTTGCTAGGAAGGGCACTTTTTTTCAATTTTTGAAACAAAAAAAGGGAAAAAATAAAGAGGGTTCCACGCCAAATTTTAGCCATGCAATAATAAATACTTCAATTATCCTAATATTTTTGTTCCCAAAATTACAAAATTATAAGTATTATAGATATCTTCATTTTATAAGGACATTCTGCATGAGGTGCCTGTCAAAGCAAAACCACATACAAACCTGGAGCACTCTGGCCTTCAACCTCTGAATCAGTACAAAGAAGAGAATCACAAACGGTCACAGAGTTCATAAATTAGCAGCAGCGGTGCTGTCACAATTGTGCCATGACTAGGACATGTCATTTCCTCACTGTGATTAACTGTGCTTTACCAGAAACCCATTTTTCAGTAGAACAAAATGGGAGAATTAAGTTTCCTTTATATTTCACTTAGTTCATTGTGACCGTAGACTTCAGCCCGTGTCATCCAAATTGGTTAAATGTTAAAGCAATTTGGCCTCTTTTCAGCTCCAATTTCTACTTTCAGCACCTGAAGAACGTGAACTCTGTCTTTCTAAAGGGTAAACTCAGTTTTATTTTCTGTTATGTAAGCTAATTTGTGAGGGGTTTTCATAATGTCATGTCTGCAAGGAGATGGCAACGAGTGTCTTAAAGTTCAGGCCAAACAGGGGGATTTGCTGTTCGTGTTGTAGGATTAATTAGCACTAACTCAGATCTCTTCCAAATGTCTACAATCTACAATTCAAAAAACCAAAAGTCTCATCTACAAGTGACCTGAGACCTTAGACAAATTCCACCAGAAGTGTATTTAGAGCAGACATTGGGATTCCTCTGTTGAATCTCCGGCTGTCCCATTGATTCATTATTTTTTTACTTAGCCTTCAATTCTTTCTCCCTTACTGGCTGTCATATTGCTTACATTTTTATGGGGACATGGCACCTAATTTTTACGTTTGGCAAACTCTGACATAGCCAAATGCTTTTTAATAAATAATAAGGTGTTATTGAATTAAAGCATTTCCCTTTTTGGGCAGACACAACAATTCCTCTCCAGGCCTGGCAATCAAGGACACCTCACTGCCTCAGGGCCCAGAGATGGAAACAAAAGTGAGTTGGGGAGAGCAAACTTGGGGTAAATTACTTCATTACCTGAAGGTGGAATTGGAAGATTAACCCCCAATATGAAAATGGATGAAACTTATAAAAGTGTGAAAACCTGTGGTCCATTTTTGGGTGCAGCCCCTGGGGAAGCTTTGTCTGCTCTAAATGTACCTGAAGGCCGTTCAATAAATATAACTGCTTTTTATTCCCTTAATTCTGTCTGGCCCCTGTTTAGGTAGCCCCAAAAGGCATCTCAGGAGCCATCCATGGTGTGCCAGGTGGATCCCTGGAGCTTCTGGAGAGGGATGCTCTCCTGTTGGTGTGCTCCCAGCTCCCTGGTGTCGTTATAGGACACGTGAAAGCACAACAAGAGCCACTGATATTGCAAAGGTGAAAAAGAGGAAGTTTATTTTCTGACTCCAGCATTTGTACTTTTCCAAAAGTGACAGTGGATTGGAGGGTGAATGTGCCACCTCTCCAATGACATTGGACAAACCACCAGTACATCAAATTTCTCCGCCTCAATGGAGGAATGGTAAACAATAGATTGTTTACAGAAAATTGTGTGAGAAAGTTCTCTACAAGACTGTGAACTCAGAAGGCTTTAGAAAATCCTAAGAATCAGGGCAACACCCTGGGCTGCTGCTCTCTGCTCCTCCCGTGCCACAGAGGCAGATCTGAGCAGGAGCAGGAGTGCCAGGGCCGGGCAGCTCTGCTGGCAGAGCTCAGGGCTCATCCCAAACCTCCCTTCATCTGCCATCTACCACGTGCTCATGTATTCCTGCTGATTTTATTCTAATGAATGGCAGTTGTCATGCACAGGACAGCCAAACATTAATTAAGTTCTTGATCATTTTCATGAGTCTGGCCTCTGCAATAACAAAATAAGTGCTACCTTAGTTATTTCTTGTTTAATTTTTTAGTTATTTCTTGTTAATTGTTCCTGGCTTGCAGGTGAATGCCCAGTGGATTTACTGTACATGTGCATTTGCAAGCTGTGACTGGGGTTTATACGAGCTGACAAGTAAACTCTAACATGTGAAAAAAAATTTAAAATTTCAAACAGAAAAACATAAGTTTAGGGGACTCCTCTGGTTTTTGAAAGCATCATTCACAATGGTGTTTAAGCACATAGCAGATCTGTGCTTTTGGAGAGCTCAGAAGCAATTTTACCAGCCCTTTGAGAATTAGTTTTGTGCCATTCCATTTATTCCATATGTAATCTATAGATTCCCATTTCTAGTTAAATATTTTATGCCAGTAGCTTGCACTGAAAACAAAAGACTGCAATATTGAGGAGAAAAAAGAAGAAAAAGCTACTCCTGCTCTCTCTGTTCAAATCTGGAGAATAAAGGAGGAGCCTAAATCAAATGGAAATATCCTTTGGTGTTCATAATAGCCTGGCACTGGCTATGAGTTCTCTGCTGAGCTTTGGAAATGAGAGTCAGGAGTTCAGTGGAGTATTGTAAACTGCATCAGCTGGGGATTTATAAAGGGAATATATGGCCAAAGGATTCTCCTTCAGGGCTTCAGCTGCTCAGGAAATGTGCAGCCCTATGGAATACAAAGCATGGAAATGTTCAGCAACTCCTAAGTTTGTTAAAATGGAAAAGAAAAATATGTCAAGGTTAGCTGAACTGTGTTTTTTTCTGGATATTTCTGGAAGAATGGCATATAATAACAAAATAAGCTATAATGATGACCATTAGAAAATGTGGATCAAATTGTTAAGCTGTTTTGCCATTGTTTACAAATCTCTGGCCTTCTTTTATTATTATCTGAATAATATCTCTGCAATCCTGTGACCCAGAGAAAAATCCCTGCCCACGGTAAGAAAGCTGAGGAAATCCCATTGTTCTGAACATTTTTAAATTAGTTTGGATGGAGGGGAAAAGAGCAAATTCAGGCAAAACAAGAATAGTGTTCAGCAGAATTTGCTCTGTGTTTCATCTCACCTGACTTAAACCAGAAGTACATTTTAAAAATAAGCTTCTATTAATTGCAGAGTCTTCTAAAGTATGCTTTTTTTGGGATTCAGATGGTTTTTAAAGGATATGAGATGAGTCTGAAAAGGAAGTATGAAGAGATATTTTAGCAGGTGGTTCATCCCACCTACCTCAGGCATAGGGCTGTGGGCTATCAGGGGTTGGATAATCCTGCTCTCCTCTTCCCTTGGCCTGTGGTTGCTTTGTTTGCAAGCAATTCTTTAGTTTTAAGTACCTGTTCTACTTAAATCTACCTCTGTTTTAAATCTATTTTTTTTTAGCATGCACAGTCCAATTTATTTTGTATTAAGTTACCTGAAAGCCTCACTTGTGCCCATAAATATACTAAATTAAAACAGAATCCAAGTTTTAACTCTGCTTCCTGGCAGTTACTCACTTCAGTGAAGGCAATGTAATTAATTACTCCTTTTCTTAAGAGACTTGTAATGCTGGATATCTTGATACAGCAGAACTGGAAAAGCAATATTTGAATTTCTGTCGTTATTGCTGGAATTCTCTCTATGAAAAATCCACACTACAATTATTTACACTGTTTGTCCATGGCTAAGGGGTGATTGCAGATCTGTGGATTTACAGATAGCAATCTTTTCATCACCCAGTTGTGTGTTTCACCAGCACAGGGTTTGGGGGCTGTGATAGTTGCCATGGCACCACCTGTGTGCCAGGAAGATTGTCAGGAAAGGTGATTTATGTTCACAAGAAACTGATTTTTTTAAAAAGTGATCAAAGGTGAGGGGTACATTTTAAACTGTGTTTCTTAGAAATCGAATCCTTTTTCTTTTTGGAGTGAGGCCAAATTTGTGATTCTCCGTGCCAAAAAAAAATGCTGATGTGGAGATGGAATGGCTTGGGCATGGTCCTGGGGTGCTGCTTTAACAGCCCTGCCCTGGTCCCTGCTCCAGGACACTCACAGCCACTCCTGGTAAAACCTAATTACACAAGGGATAATGAAGATTGCTAATAGCTCTCCTCAAAAATTCACAGAATCTCCATGTTATTGGTGTGGCTGCTTGCCCAGCAGTTACAATCACACTTTTGATTTCCATCCTGTCCGTGTGCTGCACCTGGGTGGTTTGGGAAGGAGTCAGGGCTGGTTTCCTGGAGGAGGATGGGCAGAGCCAGCTCTTCATCCTCAGCTTTGCCCTTCCTGGGCTGAGGGGAGGCAGCTGGAGGTGCCCCCAGCCCTGGAATTCCCTGCTGGGAGGAGGAGGAGGAGGCTGAGCCAGCCTGGATGTGCCACACTGGGATGTGCCAGCCTGGGATGGGCCAACTGTCAGAATCTGAGGTATTGATGATTCCGAGATTGTAGAAAGTCTCTGTCTGTCAGCCCCGCTGCCAAAGCAGAAGCCATAATTGGTCTGTGCTGTTTCAAGGTTGTTTATTCTGTTTATCTCTAACATGTTCTGCTGCCCTGCCGCAGCTCTGTCCTGCAGGGCAGCGTGTGGGGCTCTGCCCTCAGTGGGATGGTACAAACATTAAATACCACAAACTACCTGTGCTGGATTTACAATAACGTGCCAATATCTGTCACCTACGTTGGACAGTGTGTCCCCAGCCTGAACCAACAGAAAAGTGCCAACACCACAGTGAAACATGGAGGGCATGAAGAAGGAGAAAAAGGACAAGGCACACCCAATTTCCTCCACCTTGTCCCCTTTGGACCCCTTATCTAGAAACCTAAAATTTTACTTTTGTACCCGTGCCACACTTAATTATTACTCTTATCCAACACTCAAAGCTTGTGATTCATCCTGTAAGATTGAAAACTCTTTTCCATGGCCAGAGATCACAGCCAGTGTCTCTGGGGGCTCTGTCCAGGGGGGTTCCTGACCCCTGCCAGGGTCCCAGACCTGCCAGGGCAGCCAGAGGGATGCCCTGGATTCCCACAGCCAACCTGGGATGTGCCAGCCCGGGATGTGCCACACTGGGATGTGCCAGCCTGGATGTGCCATCAGGGAGAGATGAAATCCACACCCAGGGCCAGGGGCAGCCCAGAGCCAGAGGCAGCAGGAGCCGCCTCCTTGCCCTAAACACCAACTTTTTCCTCTTGAATTTTGCACTCCTTCTTCCTTCCAATTAAGGGAGGTGACCGCCTAATTCCAGCTAATTAGTGAGTTTTTTTGGTCTATTCTCCACTGTACATGCCAGATCAGCACCTTACCTTTGCTGTGAGCTCTCATGGATTAATTGTTCCTACTGCACAGTTTAATTACTTCTGTTCAACTCTTATTTACTTTTGACTTCTAATTGACTTTATGAGTGCCTTTATTTGTATTGTGTGACTCCTTAAGGAGAAATTGGTGTAATTTTTTTTGTGATTTTTTTCCAGTAAAAATGACAAAATACCAACTTTGCTGTTATGTGGGTAAACTTGTTTTCTACAAGATTATAAAGTGGAGGACTTAAAAAAAAAAATTATATGTAGGCCAAAGGCTTTTGTACTCACAATTTTCTAATTTTTCTGAGTTGCTGATTCTCGGATCTAGTTAATAGTTTTCCCCTTTTGTTTTAATGCTATTTGATCAAGATCTGTTTTCTGATCATCTGGCAAGACTTTCATTTTGGAAAGGGGCTTCTACCTGTGAGGAATGAGATAAAAACCTCAAAGCAGGAATCCTGAGGATGCAAAAATCATGAAGGCAGAGGTGAATGCAGCTCTATAAAATGTTCTCTAAGTGTGACATCATGCTTGATCTTTGGATTTCACTTTCTGAAAGTCCTCTGGGTACTCAGTTTATTGTCCCTATGGCATTATAATGATGCAAAGTTTATTTTGTCTCTAATAAATATATTATTAATCCATCAATGATAAAAGGTTACTGTATATCCTTTTCTAATTTTTACTTGCTATCTTTAGTTGTGAAGTGGAAAGGTTGGTTGGGTTTTTTTCCTTTTATTCAATTTCTTCTCTGCCTACAACCATTTTCTCATTCAGTTTAACACTCAATTTATGCAGTGTCCATCTCCTACCCTGAAGAGCAAGAGTCTTCTACTTAATAAGAAATACTTATTGGCACACAGCTTTGATTCATAAAGAGAATATTTCCTTGAGAGAGTAATTGGTTTGGGATTTTTTTTTTTTTTCTGCTTACCAAAGGAGCTTATCAAGTTCTTTTACAGAATCCTTAATATTGTTGTTTTTCTTCCTTGAATGTGAATAAGTGCTACAGTCTGGAGGAAAACTGACTCTTAACTTATCTCTCTTTCTTGAAATCAAAAAATGGCTTTCACAAACTGTGAGTGATAACTCTTTTCAGGGAAAAAAAGAGAAATCTATATTGTTGAGTCCTGTAAACAAGATGATCCCTGTGACTGCAAACTGTCCCCTTGGCCCTTTAGAGAACAAGTCAGCTTAGAACAACATCTAATATTGCAATAGAGTTAGAGGTCAAACTTGTTGGGTTTACAGTGAGAAAATATTTTAAAGGCTGATGTGCTGATGGTCTGTCAACATTAGGAGCAAAGTGGGAATCAAGTAGACAAATCTAGTGGGTATTTGTCTAATTAGCAGTGACCTGTGTTAAAGCAGAGCTGCCTGAATTAAATTAGTTATTGCTCACCTGGTACTAACTTTATATCTGAGAATCTGGCAAATCTCATCTAGAATTCTAATTCTATCCTTCTGTCTTTTCCTCTGAGGTATCTTTTCATTCAATAATGGGTTCCTTCATGGTTTTGAAATTTAGAACAGAGCCTGCTTTTTTTTGGGGGGTGGGGGTATCTTTTAATTTCTGCACTGCAATACATAAATAGTTCTTTTGAGGGAAAGCAGAAGGAGAGGTGGGTGTTTCAGGTAGTATCAGATCTGCTGCCTTCAAACATAAGAATAAAATATTGAGTAGCAAGGTTGCATCTGAAAACTTCTCTGTGCCAAAAGATTTTAAAAATTAACCTCCAGCATTTAGCATCCTTGTGATTTAAACCTAAACTTCTTTTCTGGGGAGTTCTGTGCTGCCATTCTCCATCCCTCTTCTCTCTCTCGGGGTTAATAACTTCCCTTTGCTTGGATAAATCTGAGTTTCCTTGAGCTGCTGACCACCCAAAGTTTGAGCAGCTTTAGGCTCAGCTTTGAAGAACGTTGAGGCAGTGCAGTGACTGCTGTTCCTGTGAGCCCTGCCAAGATGCCTTGATAAACTGGCAAGGAAATTAATATACAAGGGTAGAAGGGATTACAGACAGAGATAGAAGGATTAGACTGTGCACTAGCAGCAAGACTTGCTGTAAAACTGTTGCTTCAGGCTTTTGTTTATTATTTGGAGAAATTCTATTTAAATGCAGATTAGATTTTCTACCTAGAAGTACAACTTGGTCTTTGTTTAGAAACTCCACAAAGAAGAATGAACGCAGGGCTCTTGTTTTCATTTCTTGGTGAACTTTGACAGCCACGTTGCTTATCCCGTTATCTGGATTAGATATGCAAGCTCTGCATGCAGGAGTTTGAGCAGTTTGTTTGGAGACCCGCGTTTAATTAATCAGTGGAAGATTACCAAATTGCCTTGGGATGAAAAACTGCGCCTGAGAAGTTGTAATTGGCTGCTGACTAAACAGAAGGGCCCAGCCCTGCACTGGTCTGGGAGAGGGAGAGGAGGGCAGAGGCAGCAGGGAGAAAAAGGCAAAGAAGAAGAAACAATCAGAATTAGACAAGTAGATTTTGTGACCCAAAATCTATTTGTATTCTGTAATCAATCACCTTGTGAAATGACATTTCGTCTTCCTTAGAAGTAAAAATGAAATTAAAATGGTGCTTTAACAGTGCTGTTGGGTTTATGAAAAGTAGTTTGAAAAGTCTTACCTTGAAGTAGACTCCAAAATACTCAAAAATTATTCTTTTGTATATTGCAAAAGAATTTTCCTTTTATTTTTCATAAAAATATCAGTAAATCTTAGCTAAGGAACTATCCCAAGCACTTCCCATGGGTTTATTTTTATTCCTTTATCCATTCTTCTTCCATCTTGTCAGCACCTCTCCAGAAATCCTTACTGGTCTTCTCAAAATTATGATAAATTGATAATTAACATAAATAAGACAAAAACAACCCACATGCCATACGAAAAACACTGATTTAAAGGGATATTTTAATTTCATCCTGTTTCTTCCTCCCCAGATTCAGGACAGAAAATCCACCCAACGATTGGCCGGAACTGTCACTGGGATTCATGTACAGAAGCAGAACTGAAATATGCTTAAGGATTTGAGATTTTGGCCCAATTTCAAAAAAGCATGGGTAGTTAGAATATATATATATATATATATATATATATATATATATATATAAAGATGGCTCTTGTTTTTTTGGTTTTAGTCTAATATATCAGATGGCAGCCAGATTTGGCTGACTGGAAATCAAGGGTGTGCTCTGAGCAGATTTATTTTGCCAGCCATAGAACATGTTCAGTAATTTTTTATTGATCATTTAGCATGGAAATAACAAGTCAATGTAGTGCATTTAATGTGCTGTTATATGGTCATGGTGAACCATTTGGCAAGGTAATATTTTAGTATTATCAGGTTCATAAAAGCTTGTCTTTTGTATAATATAATGAACATTTCTCCATGTTATCCAGCTTTGTTATGAAGTGGAGAAAATATGAAGATCAAGTCTTTGCTTAAAGGAGGTTGAAACTTTTTGCCTCATGCCATTTTAGGTGCCCTTTGGCTTTTTTACTCCTTTCTTTATTTCTTTTTGATGGACAAGCTAAAACAGTAACTAAAATGGAAAAAAAAAAAACAAAAACCAAAAAACAAACCAGTTATTCTTCAGAAGATAAAGAATCCTGGACCAATATTTTACAAGGAGCAACATATTCTTGAGAGCTTCCATACTCCATTCAAAGTATCACAACTTTTTAAAAATCTGAATTTATACATTTTTTTTCTGTGCTGGCCCTTCAGAGAACCAATTGTTTTCCTTTATCCATTTTTTGGTAATATGATAAAACGTGCATAAAGTAAGTCAGAAAAAAAAAAGGGATCTTTGGTGAACAATGCATGTCTGGTGAGTGAGAGAATTTTCCATATATGTCAGAGGATAGAAATGAAAGGTAATTCTTAGAACATTTTATTTTCCTTTAATGCATCATTTTACAGTCGTTTGTACTCTTCAGCTCTATCAGATGTTTGTGTTCTTTTTTGAGAGTTTCTTGTAACACCCTATTAATTGATGAGAATACAGCAATTACCAGCTTTGATTTGAATATGGGCTTTAATCTGTGTGCTCTGGCCAATCTTTTTTTAATACTTAGTTTTAATTCTTATATTCATTTTTTGTCACCTTTTAATTACCATTTCAGGGAGGCTGGCATGACCAGCAAAACTTATGAGCTCTGACTTTAGTTGTGTTTTAGTTGAGAACATTTTGTAACAGGTTTTTTGGGTTTTTGGTTTTTTTGTGCTGGAGAGAGAAGCCTGCATTCAGGGTGCTTACTGTGAGCTGTGGAACTTCTGAAGTAACTGTATCTAAAAATCTTTGGACAAATGGCCTTTCTAGTAGGTACTTGGAGTCCAAATTAGAAAATGCAGTTTGCTGAGCTGCCCTCCGGGGTGGCCAGCCCCTTTTACTTGTGAAGATGGAACCTCGGAATGAAAAGCCTGGCATAAAAACCTGATGGACCAGAACTCCTTTGGAGTGCACCTCTTCCCTTTTCTCTTTCATGAAAAGGTAGATATTAGTATCTGCTTTTTCCCCCCCTCTTTTCTCTGGAAGATGAGAATATGACCATTCACTTCAGAGCTCTTATTCTTCACGCTGTCACAAGTACAGGGGCCAAGTGCAAAGCTCTTTTGTTGGGAGCTGGGCACCTCCTCAAGCCCATTTACACACTCTGCTACACAATTATATCGATCTAATCTCTACTCTCATGAAATGCCAAGCTCTAATCCAGTTTTATGTGCTTCTTAGTGCCCCTGGAGGGTCTGTCTTGTGAAAAGGGGTGCAAGCTGATCCAGGGAAATTTGAGTAACATGGCAAAGACATTTGAAAAGTCATCATTTAGGAGGAGCAGGTACATTTGTTTTTAATTTACCATTTTTGAAACCTATTCTCTAGATGAATTATACTTATGAGAATATTAAACAATTATATAATTTTATAGTACCCAGAAATTCTAGTTCAACAGCAGATTTTTGTCCTGTTCTCCTTGTTGCCAAATGGTGATGTAGGTTCCAGTTGCATTATGAGCCAGGAGGTTATTATTACATGACTTGAGGTTTTTTCCCAAGCATTGCTGAAAAGTTTTAGCACTTGATGCACCAAAACCAGACCAGAGAAAACAGAGAAGCTTGAAATACCTCTGGTGCCACGCAGTTTGCAGTGTAGCAGGGAGTTAGACATAGTCCATTATCTCCTCAAAGTTGTTTTGCAAATCCAAAATCACAAATCCTGATAGAATCAGCATTGTTTGAATCATCAATGTATAAAATATTACTGGCTTTCAGTCACTGCCCTGAGCTCCCTGTTTCTGTGGAGCCCAGGGAATTCTGAGCTTTCTGCCACCTTCATGATAACCTTTTGTAAAGTCACTTTTCCACAGATGATGATGGTGTTGGAGCCAGACATGGTGAGCAGACTTGCTGCTCTCAAAAACATTTCCTGCTTTGTGTCTCGTTCTGCAGGTTCTGTGCTTCTTTTCTGCCAAAGTGGGGACTAAATTGTGAGATGAAATTTCTTGTTGGGATTCAGATGTTTTAGTTCTTATCTCTGTCACAGTCTCACAAACCCCGAGATCTACAACATTTCACTAACAAACTAAAAATGGTGCCCCATCTCTCTCTCTGCAATAAAGGATAAACTGTCCAATTAAGAAATGACACCTCAATTATTTTTACTTTTAACCCAATAACCAACCACCTCTGGCTTGCAATTGGGACTTTTTCATCCAATTATATAAAACCAACCAAACCCATGGAGAAGAAAGTGAAGAAGGAGGAGGAAGAGAAGGAGAAGGAGGAGGAGGAGGAAGAGAAGGAGGTGAAGAAGAAGGACCAGCCTCCACCCTAAAACCTCCATCTTGCTTTATACATATTACTATATTTTAAACCCTTAAACTTTTCCACCCTGTGATATCACACACTTCTATTCCAACTCCACACCCACAATCCCAGTTCTAAGGAAAGGAGGTGGAAGCTGCAGCCTGCCTGTAGAGCTGAGGGAGAAAAGGACACAACCCATGGCAGAAACACCAGGGAAAAAAGGCAGCAGAACAAAGCACTCATCAGCCAGGCCTAATGACAGCACAGTTCTGAGAAACACTGATGGAGGTGCACGTGTCTCATCGCCAATCTATTTTAACTTACATAAAAATAATGAGATTTTACAATGGGAGCAGTTGTAGCTACAGTCCAGTCCGTTTTAAAAATGAATTAAAGTTTGATTCCGAGAAGCACTTTGAGGAATTTCTAGAATTGGTTTACCACGTAAAATTTTATGAAATCATTACATTTTATTGCATTACAGTTAGTGCTAAATTTTAAGATAGATCTTTTGGAAAGTTTTGGCACCGTAAGAAATCATCAAAGCACATAAAATTCTCTGATTTTTAGTGGTTTATTAAAATAATGAGCTCTTCATCATAGGAAGAGTATTTTAAGTGTATTCATGATTTTTTGATAATTTGGTTCGATTTAATAATGAAAATGAAAGACAGCTATTTAGTATTGCTATATTTTGTAAATGGTCAACACAGCTCTTTGGTGGAGGAGGAAAACTGAAACTTTTGCTAATCATGTTTTGTCATTTGGGTTTCTTTGAATACAAAGGATATCATCCCTTTCTCCAAAAGGTATGCTTTGAAAAATTAATATAATATAATAACATAACATAGCATAACATAACATATAATATAATAAATATAATATAATAAATGTAATAAATTTAATAAATATAATTAATATAATATAATATAATATAGTATCATATAATATAGTATCGTATCATATAATATAATATCGTATCATATAATACATATATATATAATATCCAGTGCTCAAGAGTGTAAAAATCTGATTTAAGCTATCTCAAGTTGGGCACTCAGAAATAATGGAATAATGGGGGCTGCATAATTTTTGTTCATTTTTTTAATTCCTTGGTTTCCCAGATGCAAATGGCCTCAATAAAGCAAATAATGCAGGTGGGGTATTATTCATGTTCATTAAGCTTTTGATTGTGCTGTGAAAACAACAAAGTACATGAGGAAATGAATAAATCTGCATTCAACAGGAAGCTTTGAAAGTATTAATTAAAAAGGTGTATGGCCACACGCTGATT
Organism: Taeniopygia guttata; assembly: GCF_048771995.1. NCBI lineage: Eukaryota > Metazoa > Chordata > Aves > Passeriformes > Estrildidae > Taeniopygia > Taeniopygia guttata. The sequence continues at coordinate 2,227,115 of NC_133029.1, read as the reverse complement.
AGAGTAGATAAAGAGAAATATTGAATAACTACTTACTCTCTGAATTGGGCCCAAGGGTCCTATGAGAAAAATAGTATATGATAATTTAATTAAAATTTGCATCAAAACACATTTACACTAGGGAGCTAAATTAATACTGCAGAGCTGGCACTTTGAAACTCTCCAGGGCTTCCCTGGCAAATGCTGGATCCCTTTCAGCACAGAGGTTCATCTCTGGGACATCAGGACTCATCAGACACTTGCTATATTCACCTCACTGAAGGCCTTAGATTCGAGGCATTCATAGAATAAATAAGTATTTGAATCAGAAAAAAAAAAAACAACCAAATATTGATAGAAGCATATTTGGAAGCACAAATCAGTTGGGTTCTGGAATATAATAGAAGAAAGGGGGGAAAGGGAGCTGGGATGTTCTGAAGGAGCCATCCAGATAAGGCTACATATTTACTTGAGCACTGATATTTATCATTATATCAGTATATAAGATCCTCTGTAAAAGATCTAGGCAGAACTGAGTGAGTTTTTTATTTCCTGGACAGGTCTGGACTACTCACTGTTTTTTTTTTCCCACTTTTTCCCTGGAGAAATTTGGTTACTTAAGTCCTGAAGCTTCATATTTACTCAGTGTAACAAGAGCAGGAGCAGGGAAAGGGCTCTGGTGTGTACAGAATTAGGAGACAAGTCCATGAAGGGATGGATAAATGGAGTCACAGTGTGATAGAGAAGGGGCCATGTCCACTCCACACTCCAATGGAGGAGGGCATTCTCCCTGTGCTGGAGCTGGGGACAAAATAAAAACTGGCTGAAATAATAATAGTTATAACATTGACTATGATGCCGTGATCAATTGTTCATTTCAAGTGTTTCTGTGTTTACAGTAAATCTCCAAACCCCTGTTACAATCACAGTGGTGCCACATTCACGACAGCATCTTGCTGCTTTCCAATTCCACTGGATAATGGACCCATAGCTACAAAATGTGTTTGATTTTTCCTACTCTAACAGCCCCCCAAACATGTTATAAATGCTGTTATATCCAGTTTCTGTGATTCAGATGATGTGTAGATACATAGCAAGTGTGGTGTAACAGAGGAGTAGATCACCCCAGTGTTACAGTTCTCACAGGGATAATGACAGCAGATAGCAAATTAAAGAGATCAGTTTAATTTGCAGTGTGCAGCTCCCAGCGAGGCCCTGGGTGTGCTGATGGGCAGCCCCAGAGCCCCAGGACATTTCTGCAGAGCTCTGAGTGTCCCTGGCACTCCCTGTGCCCCTCTTGGGGTGTGCAAAGCAGCGCCAGCAGAGCCCTAAGGATTGTTCTGCCTCAGGACAGCACAGAGGGTAAGAGAAAGGGGTAAGAGAAAGGACCTGTGAGTGGGAAAATGAGAAAAATACTCAGTGTCAGGAACCTCTCTATTTGGGGAGTTGGAGTCAGGGGTTTATTATTTGCTTTTTTTTTTTTTTTCCCCAAGAGTTTCATGTCCTTTTCTGCACAAGTTCTGCCATCATTCCTGTTTCATCTCCCAGCATTCCAACAGCCCAGTCGGTGGGAGGCTTTTTCCCAGCCATGATAAATTATTCTCTGTCAGAATCCAAATCTGCCTTTTCAAGTCTGATCATTTGTGATGAATTTATTCTGTTAACATGGGCATGAATAGAAGCAATAGAGGATAATAAATTAACTTTGAGCATATTAATGACATCTCTAGACTATGGTGAATTAAGGAATAAATAGATGAAATAGGTTCAATAACAGGCTGTTGAACACTTAGTCAGCAATTGACTGGTAGCTTTTCATTTAAGTCCTTTTATATCCTATGGTTAATTAAAAAACTTAGAAAGATTTAAAGCAGCCCTTTGGAGCACAGACTGAGCTCGAACTCCTCCTGCCCTCCACAGGAGCTGTAGGAAAGGTGGTTGTGAAATGCAGTTTGCTGAACCCGAGGAACATCAGCTTCAGAAATCCAGATTTGGACCCTCTCAAGGAGAAATCTGTGCCAAAAGTGGTGACAGCTTTCTATATGACATCTGCCAGAGCAGCACTTAACCCGGCCTAAAATATCCTTTCTGTAGAATTTAAGGAAAAAAATCAACATAAATGATGGGATTTTGTGGGTTTGCCCTCATGAACTAGGGATTAGGTTAGTTCAAGAACTTTCACTCCCAGCAAGAACTGCTGGGATTTATTTGGTTACCTTCAATGTGTGCCTGCCCTGACCAGGATTTCAAAACTGGTTTGGAACTTAGACTTTCAAAAGAGCTAGGTGCTGAGCTTTAGTGACTTTGTAAGAAATTATTTTTCTTAAATCTGAACCTAAGGGATCCTCTGTCCTGTGCAGAGAGAAATGGCTGATTGAGGCTCATATACTAAATGAGGTGACAAGTTCTCTGACAGGTCTGATTGCTGGTTTTTACCTTGTTAAATAATATATGTTAGGCTTTTATTAGCATTGGCATATTGATGCCAAAGCTTATCAAACAGGACTGAACATTGCATTTTTTGCAAAGACAGCTATGGTTCAATGTATAAAAATATGAATATAAGGAGAGCTGAGTCAAAGCTTGACACCTCCTCTCTGGAATTTGAAGGTCAATAAATTTATATCTCTCCTCATAATCCTTACATAGACACACATAGACACAGTGTGGTTATAAGAAGGTGTTTATATAATTGAGTTTATGAAAGCATAATTTAAAGTTCAACCAATGTGTTTATTTCCATTTTAAAGTATTTCCATCTTTGAAGTAATGAAGTCTTAATTTCATGAACAATTGGATACCTTGTGAAGTTTAACTTAACACTCCCACACTTTTATATTTGTTATGCTCCAAGTAATTAATAATAATAATAATAATAATAATAATAATAATAATAATAATAATAACCACTACCCTGTTTTCAAGCATCATAGTGCTGATGGTTGCAGCCACAGAACCTTTCCTGACAGCTGTTGCAAAGGGCTGACAAGATGCTGTCAGCAGCTGCTCAGATTCTTTCTCTTGCTGATCTTACTGGCACTAAAATCTTCCAGAATAATCACAGCTATCACTGTTTCCTAACAATGTCTTTTTGAAATTATCCGTGCTAGGAGAAAATGTTCTGTAAAGAATTGTGTCGAGTGTTGATCTGGCCTAAATTTTTCCCATCACTTGTCAATTGTCCAGGGGCTGATAGAATCATCTGTTTAAAAAAAAAAATAAAAAACCTTACAAGTTTAATAATCCTTCTAGCTAAAATTCCAGTATTATAATTGAAAATTAGTTTGAAGAATATATATATAAATATATATATAATATATATTTATATATGTATGTATGTATAATATAGAATATATATTTTTCATATAAATATATGCCAAAAAATGTAATAGTTGGAGAAGGCTCATCCAAGTGAGATGAGGAATTTCCAATCAAAGAGCAAAGCTTCAGTGGAGCACCTGGGAACAAGGGAATGTTCAAGAGCTGGTAACTGTGACACTATTGCCTCATCAGGATGCTGCCCAAATTTCTGGAGGTGCCAGCAATGCCTGTAAAGGCCCAATTAGGAGGTTGGAGCCATCTCAGTCAGTGATTTTGGACTCTCAGGTAAATGATGGAAGCTGTAGATTTCAGGAATCCTTTTTCTTGCTCAAGTGCCTGCTCGGAATGAGGCTCTGAGCTAATGTGCAAAGATTGCTCCAAATCACTCAGAGCCACACTCCAATGCCTGACTGGAGCACAATGAAGTTTGGATTATGCTGTTTTAAATTATCACCCATTTGCAGTCATTTTCTTTATAAAACAAGATTAAAATGACTGTAATTCAAAACATTTTACCTCAAATTGATGTGAAAATTGTAGTGTTCATATTATTTCCATTTTTCAATTTGACAAAACATTTCACTCTACATACAAGCTTTTCTGTGTTGTCACTATCTTAACAGTGTAAATATGAATTTTACTTTGTGCACTTGACTCTCTCCTGATGTGTCTTGTTTCTTAACACTAAAGTTTTTGAAAGCATATCTTTCTATAGATTGTTGTAGTACCTGGGGAAAATAGACAGGTTTAGGAGGTTTGCTTACCTCCTTTCTAACCCACACAGTAACAGTTTATAACTTCATATTGTTAAGTTTGTTCTCTGGTCCTCATCCATGCCTAATGGTTTGATAAGTTTTGATGAATAAGCAAAACAAGGAAGAAATTTAAGCTCTAGCTTAATGGAGTTGAAACTCAGATTATTTACCTCAAACTTCCTTTCATTTGCTTTCATGGTAATACCACAGGAGAAATTTCTCTGCATGAATTTTTTCCTCAAAGTTTCATGTCTCTGAATAGAATGGTACAGGGAAAGAATAGTCTTTTCATCCGAAGTTTATTTCATAGACAGGGAGTATTATCAGTAATACTTTTTAAAAATCCAGTAAATTCTGAGTAATTTACTTGACTTCCCCATGTAAAAAGGTATTTGTGTCATCTAAGACAGAGTTCTTCTTGCAGAGTTCTTGAGGAAGCAAAGAATACAACACTGAAAAACACTGGAAAATTAAGTGACTTGCAAAAGTCCTTGTCTAAACTATTGCCAGTGAGATTTACAACTGCAAAGTTCCCGGCCTAAAAATACAATTGCATTTATTTTTTAAGTCACACTGTGCTCGACCATAAGTGCCACAGAATGCCAAACCTTATCACTTAAAGTAATAGCAAGGCACATGTCAGCTCTCAGCCCCTCAAACTCTGCAGAAGGGCTATTTCTGCGTGCTCAGCCTGCAGAGGATAATTCATTCCTTACTAGGGGGTATGATTTCAAGAGCTGAAAGCTTTAACTAGTACATATGTATAGGGTAGATTTAAAGTGATTATGGAAATGTCACCACAGGACAATGCATTATTAGTAGGCCCTCATATGTTGTATGCTGTCCCCTTATGTTTGCTGATAATTAAAAAGCAGATTGGGATGTCATGGTGAGAATGAGAGCAAAATGTCCCTTTTATCATTTGCAATAAATATGAAATAGTGGTCTTGCTGTATCCTTCAGTGATTGTTCTATTTGTGTTGGTGACAAATGACATCTTTCTCCTTGTAATGTGCCTGCAGGGTTAGATGACTTTATTATTATTAATGAGTCATTGCTCCAGCTGCCCAGAAATACAGGGAGTAGGAAACATAAGAGATTTAGACCTAAGTAATTACAAATGTAATTATTACCTTTCAAATTTCATTTTTACAGCAATCACAAGGTTGTTAATCAAACATGGCCCTTTCCATGTGTTCACACTTTTTGGAGCCTTTGTCAAAGGGATGAGTAGCTCCGTGGGCCCACTGAGGGTTGTCGGTGGCAGATTGACAAAGTGGTCTTGACAGAAAACTGCTGTGAAAAATTGGATGGAAGCTGCTGTGTAGCCATCGAGGAGGATGTGCTTGAGAGGGTTCTCCAAGAGGAAAACCCTCCTGAGCTGCAGCCATATGGACAAGAGTGTCCTCTTGGGGAGGGGGAACGTTGGAGTTACTCCTCCAGCCTGTCCTTCCTCAAGGTTGTTGGTTGGGAATCTTAAAAACACAACAGAGCCAGCATGCTGCTTTAGGGGATTAAAAACCACGGCCTCTTACCCTGAAATATTTATCCTAATCATTCATAATTAGGGATTTTAAAGTTTTGAGGTGGTGCATGAGGTAGTGCAGTAGTGGGAAGGGCGTTGCAGGGAATTCAGAAAAGGGGAATAGCTGTGATTATTGTTAGGCTGTATTGCAGATGCTGTGGGATATAAGCAGCGCTGTTTCTCAGCATCATAACCTGAACTGATATTTATCATGAAATATAAAATCTGAGGGACAGCTTTGGAGAAATGAGAACATTTCCATTTGATAATGCCATTTCTCCATAATATGAAGGATTCTCATACTTTAAAGAAAGAAATGAAAATTAATTGAACTGGGAAAATGGAAGCTACCAGTTACCACAATTTATACTCCTAAATGTAATGTGAATCAACACTGTCACAAGCATTTGAATTTTGAAACTACATTTTAATGGGAAAATTGTTTTGTCAAAAAACTCTCAGAAAGCTTTATTTATATATTCAGTTGGAATTAATTAATATAGTTGATAGCCCAATAAAATGTAATATCTATCAGCACTCAAAAAAGCATATCTAATAGGTACATAGGTAATAATTACATATGTAATTATTGTAAAAATGTTTAGAAGTATTTGAAAATCAATAGGGTATTCATAGTAGAAAAAATTCTTGCTAATATTCTAATAAAGAAATATAGTTTGTTTGGTTTTTTCCCCTTGAAATGCAATTGGAATCACCACAAAAGGTACATAATATTTTTAGACTGTTGTAGGTTTGTTTTGGTTGCTGCTCTAGTGGTCTTTGACTTTCAATTTCTGTTTGTGTATATCTGATGAAAACATAATTCAGAACAACTTTTACTGGCTATCTTTTAAGTTACCACAGGAGATATATCTTTACTAGCTCACTGAGCATTTGGGCATTTTATGACTCCCTTTTGAAAATTAATGTTTCATTTAAGTGTCTGAACTGTGACCAATTGCCCACAGTTGTTCAATTACTTCATTTAAAAGGTTTTTTTTAGCATTCTACTTTCCATCAAACTTTTGTTTATTTTTTACTGTATTTTTTACTAGTTATTTTTTACTCTAAAGCCAATTCCAAGCAAGGCAGAGCCCCATTTGGCACGGAGATGCACCCAGAGTCTGAAGTGCACAGAGGCTGCAGACACAGACTTTTGAGGGGTTTTCCCCTTGAAGGAGCTGCTGTGTGTGAACAGAACTGAACAGGAATTTTTCATTGATGTATCTGATTTTTTTGATTACACAGCCTAAGCTTCGGAAATGTATTTTTTTCTGTTTCCACAGCAGAATGGGTTTATGTAGATTGCATGGTGATACTTAGTTCTCTTTATGAATCTTCACTCTTTTGGGACATTTAGTGACTTTCAGTAAAATCAGTAAGCTGCCTTTCCTTCATGGACACACATAATTTTATTTGAAACTTAAATCTGAAAAACATATATATATAGATATATATTATAATCTGTTTAAATGGTTCCTCTGAAAATTGACAGCTGAAGCTCTTTTTTATTCTGCATATTTTTATAGGATGCTGTGTTTATTACAGATTTTTACATCAGTAGCGGAGCTTAATATGTATCACTTAAAATGCATAATCCTTGCAGGTATGGGGGAAAAAATTGCTAATTCCACTCTTTACTATGTTTCCAGGTCGAAGGTTATTGCTGGAGGATAAACCATTTCTCACTATGTAGTTTCACCTTGTTTAATTGATTTGAATTTGAATTTATATTCCATGTTAAATAATGAACCATGTATTAATAATTAAGAAGGTTCAGTACAAATGGGAAGCAGTTAATTAAATATTAAATAAAGCACATTGTATTAGCCAGTATTGTAATCAATATATTAGATTTTAGGTTATCCATTTTAGATGGTCATTATACTTTACTAGTTATAGTTAAAATTCTCATTGAAAACTCAATATATACTTTATAGGCCAGGAAACATGCAGCCTTTGCAAATGACCATTTTTTTCTCATAAATATGAGCAAAACATGGACATAAAAAATGAATTCAATTGAACTGTTAGAGAAGTAAGGGTCATTGTCATGTACTCTGTCACACCCATGTTCATTTTAAAAAAGAGTTTGCAGAAGGTTTGGGGGCTTGGTTTTGTTGTGTTTTTTTTTTTCTTCTTCTTCTTTTTGTCTGAAATCTCTTTCTGTGGAAAGCAGTAATTATTGAAGCTGAACTTTTCACAGGAGCATTGCCTTTAGACCATATCTTGGGTATGATTAATACAAGATTGAGGTTCTAGTCAGAATAACAATGAGGTAACCAAATGAAAGATTAATGTGCCTTATTTGGGGGCTGTTGTTGGTGAGGGAAATATTCACTTCACAAGAGTGGTTAATGAGACAGGAATTACCAGAGGCTGACTCTCTTGCCCTGACACTTCCTCCGTTTCCTCTCTCCCCACCAACTTTCTTTGGCCATCTTTAATAATGTTTGCTTGACTTGTTGAATACAGATGCAAAATCCTCAAACCTCATCCTATCATTTGGATTTCATGAGAAATATTATTTCTGATTAAATTCAAATTAAAACCATGGCTGTTAGGAAATAAACTGTGTTCATTGGAATGGAAGCTGAGCTGATTCTTGCAAGCTGCCCAGCAAGATCTGGCAAGCCGAGGTAGCACAGGTAGATGTGATTTCCCTCATGCCTGTTGATTCCTTAGTCAGAACATCTGGAACATCAATCTTCCTCTTGATTTCTCACAAGAAAATCAAGCTCTGTACGCGCAGCTGAAAATTAGAGAGTGGTGTGTCCTACTTGTTCTTCGAATAAAAAGGTTCCAAGGCTAGAATTTAAGTAACTCTTTTGGGTTTTTAATTTATTGAGACATATACAGGAAATAAAATATTCATAAGGAACTCCTCCCAAAGGCATTTTATTATTAAACCAAAAAGCTAGAGTATATTATAGCAGCACTCATTTAGGGTTTCTACATCCAAGCTTCTTCCTCCTGACCTTATTAAAGTAACCCAGTTTACACTAACTACTATTCCCCCCTCCCTTTTTTATTGTTAATGACATTTCTGTTCTCCTCATATGGTGGAGACCTCTAAATGATGTTACTCAAGTGGCCGCTTTTGGTCACCAGGGTAATTCCGGACGATCATTTCCCCACATTACGCTTGGATTCCTGCTCAGATTTAGTACCACATTTAGAAAACACACATGGGCACAACGTGCTGTGGGGGCCTGACCTATTCCTTAGGAGCTGCTGGCTGAGAGGAGGAGTTGGGGTTGTCATCTCCATCACTCTGGTGGGTTCCTGCTGAGCAGAGAGCGTTGGAGGTGCACTGGGAGCTGCTTAACGCGAAACGCTTCAGTAAACGAGAGGCACTTCTGGATGCTGATAGAACAGTGTTGGCACTGCCATCCATGTATTCATATATGTGCTGTGTTGTGAAAATATGAAAAATAGCTCAGCAATGGCATAATTATGGGCAATTTGCTTAATTGCTTGCTAATTGTTGCTTGCTTTATTATGAAACAAGAGTGCTCTAAATGTAACACTGGATGGTTTGCATCCAAAATGTGTCAGATTCAAAACTGGTTTTTCATTAAGACTTCAGCTACATGGCTTTAAGATTCAAGCACTCTGTTTTCTGTGGTTTAAGGTTTTTCTCCTTTTTTTTTTTTTTTTTTCTTTTAATTGGTTTGGAAATTTTCTTTGCACTGTTTCTGTGCCCCTAAATTTGCATTGGTATAGTTCAGTCTGGTGGTTTCTGAACTTCTAATGAATCTGAGTACTTTGCTAATGAATGCATTTACAAATGTCTTTTGATCATTGCTACACATGTGGGTAAAGGTGGAGATCTTTTAAGGCTTCTCCAGGAGCTCATGTTCTGGATTGTCCAACCCTTAGAGAAGCACATCTTCCTTTCAGCACATGCATTTGGATTTTTTTTCTTTTAAGGGATATGTGCAATTCTGAAAGTCACCAGCTCTCTTGATGCTCTTTTGTGAGTACATGTCTCTTTTAAGGCTGGGAGGAAAGGCTCGAAAAGCAAATGTGCTGTCTGTACACCAGGCATGGGCTTCAATGATCTTACAGGTCTTTTCCAACCAAAATGATTCCATAACTGTAACTTTTCAACATTCTGAGACTGCTGGTAACACACTCATACCAACAACTTATCTTGTTTTGCAAATTTTCCATGAGAAACAGTCTTAAAACTGGAACATGATGTTAAGCTGGAAATGCCAAAGAATTGTGCCACATTTTGTAGACTGACAAGAGTAGCACTGTCGAGATCTTTGGTTTTCATCTCCAAAAAGTACAGAGGAGAATTAATATTTTTATTTAGTACCTCTAAAGTCCCACTCAGACTTTATAACCATAGGAAGTCTCTGGTCAAAACAAACAAACATATCTTTTTTTAGGTATTTTTTGTATTTGTTTGTGTTGAAGGATAGCTATCTGGCAGGGCTGAAATTCCACATTTTCGTGAGTGAAGGTAAATAGTCTTGAAAAATGTTTTGAACTATAAATTATGAGACTGTGGAACAATGCAGAAAGTCTTTTAACTGTTGTGCTTTTAGTTATATTTGACAGTTCTGATCTAAACATGTCTTAAGAGCTGGAAGACACTTTCTTTAAAAATGTTTTTAGTTCTGTAGACAATTAAAAAAAAAAAAAAGGCATTCCTAAAACAACCTGGAGTTCAAATCAGAGTGGTAAACTCACATATGAATGAGTGAGATCTATTATATGAATTAAAAATTCTCCTTTTTATTATTTGTATGTCATGTTTGAAAACTCTCCATGTAGTATAAAAAAAATATCTAAAATTGAGGGTTTATAACTCAGTGAAGTAAGAAATTAGTAAGACTTATAAGAGTTCAATGGAATGTACTCTTTATTCATAATATGTGGGGAATATGCAAACTCCTATTTCCATTTATAAACCTGTCATGTCTTGTGTGAGAAGATGGTACCAGACACTGAATTTCACTTGCAAGAGCCATCATTTCTTCTGAAAATATTCAGAGACAGCTGGAACTCTCTTCCTTGATGGAAGGTGTCAGAGGTGTTTCCTTCCCCTGATTACTTATCAGACTATGCAGAATAATCACCTGCATACTACTTTGGAATGAGAGGGAAACTTCCTGAATGTTTGATTGTCCCCCACATTTAGAATGACTTGCAAAGAAATAAAATAGAAAGAATCTTAGAGTAGCAGCCAGAAGGTGCCCTGGTCAATTTGCAGAGCCTCTGGTACACAACCACTTGAACACTGAGCTTCACATCTCCCACAAGTGTGGCTGGAGGGACATGTAAGGAAAATAGAGAATGAGTTTCACAAAAAGGAGATCTATTTCATGGCCTGGAAGAACACGCAAAAAAAAGGTAATGCTGGGAGAATATTCATGCAGAAATTTTCCTGCAGTTTGTTCTAGTTTGAGTTATTTTCCAATAATCTTTGCTTTGTGGGTGGGAAAAACTGTTTGTCTGTTTGACTTAGAAAAGTGTTTTTTCAAAGTTAAGAAAAACTGTATATTTTACATGGTTTTAACCATAAGCACTGATGAAAAACATACTCTTGACAACAGTATTGAAAGAGAGATGAGGACTTCTACAAAGATGTTTATTCTAAACAATCCTGCATTGGCAGACTTTTGTGTAAAAAGACCCCCAATTTTAAACCAAAATAATTTGTATTCATATCTTAAGATTTTATCCAGGATAATTATAAAGCTTTGGGGGTTTCGTTCTTGTGGGGTTTTTTTTATTGTTTGGTTCTGTTTTGTTGGGTTTTTTTGTTTGGTTTTTTTTTTTATGAAACTAAAACTCAGATTAAAATATCTCTTCCTTAATAGAATAAGCAAGACTGTAACTTTAACAATCCTCTTATTCTTAACATGATAACATGTTCCAAGTCTCCAGGTAGTCTGGCAACACGTGGCACAAAACTACTGTCCTGATCTTTGAAATGGTGTGGAGACTGTTTTATATGTGACCTTTTGTCTTCCACAGTTGCCTTGGCCAATGTTAAATGTTAGATTTTTATTGTCAAATGCTTCCTTTTGCTGCTTTAGCTTTGTGTATTTTCTCACTGTAGTTTGAGAAAAATGGTACAGTAGAAGTGTTGTAACAACTTGCTATGAAGAGCTCAAAACAAATAAGTATTATTTCCAAACAAATGTGCTTTTCACATTTTAACTGAATTAATAGCATTTTAAGGTTTTTTGGTTTTTTTTTTGTTTTTTTTTTTAATTAATGCAAAAAAGACCAGTTTCTCTACAAAATGGGGATTACTCCACACTCTGTCAAGGTTGTACCTGATTTCAGTGGATTGCCTTCATCAGAATAGAAGCAAACCTGGATAATTAAAGAGCTTAAATGACTTGTATATACTTAAATTTGTGTCTCTAATAGCAGATAGTAGGACACAGAAAGATTAGACTAATCTACCACTAGAAACTTTTCTTTTTTGCAGTAACTATTGCCTTTACTGAATTATTTCTATATTTATGTCTCCTACTGCCCATCAAAAACTGGATTAGTATTGCAACAGCAAGGTACCAAAGCTTTGTCAGGATTAAACTGAAAAATACTTAGGCAAAATGACTGAGGACATGTTGAAATGCCAGCAATACACCAAAATAACATTTATAAACAATCACTCCTCTAACTGACACGTACAGCATCCTGAAGGAGAATTAATCAAGAGCAGAGCATTCGTGATATAACAAGCAACCAGCTGTCTTCTTAACATGGTAGATTTAAAAAAAAAATGTATCCTGGTTTGGACAGCAACATTATATATTTCAATGCCTGAAGGAAAAACTTAATTCCTTTGTATTGAGATGTAACATAGAAATAAGTGTTTGTGCTCTGCAGCTTCACACAGATTTCAACATGCAAAATATTTGTTAAAACAGAAATGCAGCATCTGTTTAAACATAAAGCTCAGAGGGGGGGAGGCTCCTGCTCGGCACTCTCATTGCTATAAGTAATTTTAGTGGCATTCCTTCTCCAGTGCTTATGAGCCAGAATCCCATTTCAAATGCTATTTTCATTAAGGCAGGTATTAAAAATATGTATGTATCTTTAATTGAGAATTTTTATGAAGATAGCACAAGGAAATATCCAATCAGATATTCTTCTACATTTCTGGTGTATTTAACCATGTACACAGGAAGAGAATGTAAAACTTGCAATATTAAAACTATTTTGAGGAATCATGTGTAGAAATTTAATTCCATTATTTTTTTAATTTACCTACCATGTTAAAGCCCCAATTTAAATGGAACAGATCAAGAATATTTATATATTACAAATGAACATCTTTCAGATTACTTTGCCTTTGAACAAATTAAAATTTTTGTAATCCTTTTTCAAGGACAAACCTTGCATCTACTGAAGAAATCTGGTTTGATTACTAGCAAAATATAGAGGTTACATCTGCTTTTGCTAGTACTCTTTGATTTTTCAAGGTGACCAGTATTGAATGCATGGAGAAATCAATTCTCTTTAAAATAGCTGTTATGCTATTTCATTCTTATAACTCTTGAGTGCATCTTTGAGTCCAATGGGCCATCTTTGGCAAGTGCCCAATTTAGGTTTTTTTTTGCCTTAAGCAAAGGAAAACAATAAAAAATCCAGTTTTAAGGGAATAGTGAAAAAAAAAAAAAACAAAGTTATTTTCTTTCAAGTAGTTCTATGCAAATATCTAGATTAATGGCATTACATTTTTATAAAGATTTTATCTTTATTACAGAAATGAAAATTGCAAAGAGTGAAAATATATTATAGGCGACTGACTGGTCCAGAGGACATGGTCAAGTTGTGCCAGAGGAGGTTTAGACTGGACATTAGGAAAAAATTTTTTCGCTGAAGAGGTCAGCAAGCATTGGAAGAGGCTTCTCAGGGAGGTGGTGGATTCACCATCCTGGGAGTGTTCAAAAAGTGTGTAGATGTGGAACTTGGTTTTTTTTTTAGTGGTGAATGGGGTGGTGCTGGGTTAATGGTTTAACTCACTGGTCTTAGGATAGTTTTCCACTCTTAGAAGCTGTATGATTCTAGAAAATCAAATGTATAAGGGCTTATTATAAAGCTTTAATGATGGTGTGAAGTGTGACAAGACTATGGGCCCCAACATCTGAGCCTTCACTGAAGCTCTACACCTGGAGGCCTTTTCCTCCCCAAATGTGGCCATCGTTGTAGGATGGGGATTGTTTGTTGAGGAAACCTTTTCTTCCCAAAATATGGCCATCATTGTAGGATGAGGACTGTTTGTTGAGGAGGCCTTTTCCTCCCCAGCTGTGGCCATCACTGTAGGATAGGGATCGCTTTGCTGAGGAGGCCTTTTCCTCACAAAATGTGGCCAGCATTGTAGGATGAGGATTGTTTGTTGAGGAGGCCTTTTTCTCCTAAAATGTGGCCATCATTTTAGGATGGAGATTGCTTTGTTGAGGAGACTTTTTCTCACAAAATGTGGACATTGTAGGACGGGAATTGCTTTGTTAACCTTGACTCCCTCTGGGCGTCTGTCCTCACACCCCTGACATGTCTTGTGTTTTTCCACCCTCGCAGCTATCGAAGTGAACCTGCAGAAAGCTCTGGCCGAAGCCTCTGAGAACTGCACGCAGGAGTGCCTCATCCTCGGCCACTCCGACAACTGCTGGATGCCGCCGGCCCTGACGCAGTTCCAGCAGCCCAACACCTCCTTGCCATCCTTTGGCTTCCAGCAAGGCTGGGGCCGAGGAGCCAGACCCGAGGGACGTCACACTCTCGGGAGGCCCCTGCCAAAGGACGACAGTGACAAAGGCCAGGGAGGGCCCAGACCCCAGTTCTACAACACCTGTGACAGACATTGCGCCGGCGAGGATCCCGTCAAGGTCATCCCCCTGGCAAACTTCGCCGCGTCCCACCCGGCGCCGGGGGCTGGCAGCAGCGCCACGTTTATACATGAGCACCAGCTGTGAATGCAAACCTGACAAATCCCCAGTTCCAGGCTTTAAGTGGGACTGTGTATAGGCACGGCCTAGCGTCGCTCCTGGGGCGCATACAAACTCGTTAGGCTTGTGAATATTTGTGTATATAGAATCCTAAAGCTGAAACAGAAAATTGAAATCCTTAGGACCTGGTTGAAAGGTGTTTACTGTAGTTCTTGGTACAATCTGGAAAATGGGGAAGAGAACCCACGACCCAGAAACAATCGGAAGAACAAATTCCTGTTCATTTTCTTACATGGGCCATGTCGTGCAAATATCTGCCAGCAGTTCTTTCTCCCTTTGAAAGCAATTCCTTAGTACAGTTTGGGGAATATTGCAGTCTAAAAATAGCTTACTCAAATTTTTCTTTGTTGTTATAATTTATAGCATATTCATAGATTTCATCTTCCATTTGCCTAGCATTAGAGATCAAGTGAACAATTTCTCATTTGATCGCTTGACATAATAAAATTAATAAGATCCTAAAATCTAATTCTTCAGAAGGATGGTACATCTTCCCACCAAAATTTATCTTTTATATAATTAAGAAGAAGAATGTACGTGACAGCTGATTTTTATTTTAATTTTTATTGGCTCAATGTACAGGTATTTATTCTTTGAAAGAATGCAATAGATAAAATGGAAAGCTCTCAGCTGGGCTTTTCTGTATGAAGTAAATGTGACAATGAGAGGATATCCAAGATCAAAAATGGAAACAAATAACAAACAACTCTTTTAATTTCCAATATTTTCCTTTCTATAATAATTAAAGGAACAATATTATACTTATTATGTTTTTAAGCCATAAATCTATTTCTCTCTCTCTTTTTTTTATTTTTTTTTCATCTTGAAGAGCTTGCTTGGCTACTGTTCCTGTTAGTTGAAAATTACATGGGCACTGCTGAAAACAGTAGGAAGTGGGGTAGTTTTTTTGGCTGAAGTGATGTTGTAGAGGCAAGCTACCGGTGTTTTAAAGAATATTTAATAGTGATGTGTACGGCTTTTTTTTACAGCTATATTCACCTATTGTAAGTATCCAGTAAAAGTTTAACTGTCATATTAATTACTTCATCTCAAACCTGTTAGATTAAGAAGTACTTGTCATTGTGGATTAGTTGTTAGAGGATGACTGATAGTGCTCAGCAAAGAAAGGACCTAGGTAATGGAAGTTGGATTAATATAAGCAAACCCTAATATATTATTTGAAAAACTCTCAAGATGATTGTCTTTAAAGAGGAAGGATTTTTTTTTTTCAATGTTCTGTGTACTGGAGAAAATATTCTCTTGGTAAATTCCACGGTGGATGAAAAGGAGATTCCTTTCTTGGATGAAAAAACCATATTTTCTCTAATATTTCCTTCTAGTACTTTGTTGGTCCGTAGCCATTTCATCATTTGCAGTATGTACATACCAAGTAATTTTTCCTTTAAGAAAATGCATAACTTTTTTGTTTTATTGCTACATTAAGTGAGACAATCGAAGCTGTATGGAGGGGAAAAACAGTGTGTGAATATTTCCTATGGGTAGAACTCTATGTAGGCTTCATAATGTAACTTAAATCTGTAATTTATAAACAAAACTGTGTGTAAAAATGCTGTAATATTAGCTGCTTGTAAAATTTACAGAAGTTCAAGTTGTTGAGGGTTTCCAATGAATGCTAAAAGAGCTTCTCTTATGTGCCCAGCAGGTATAAGTAGCTTTATATATCGCTGTCCCCACTGTAAATCTATTCAAACACATTTAGATTTTATGTGCTAAATAAAAATTCTAAAAAAGCTTCACTTTTAACCTACTGATAGGGTTTGATTAATGGACATCAGATTATCTAATGGTGTACTTCTTTTGTTTTTTTTTTTTTAAGTAGTTTTCAATAATGTTTAGAAAAGATGTGGCACACTGGCTTCCAGCTGCATGTAAATCCTGGAAAAAAACCCATAATCCTTTGGGTACTGACACATCTCATTTCCAATTCTGGGACAATTAAAAAATTGACAAATTAATTCATACCTAATGTATACAAATGCCTGTGTTTGCTTTGGAGACATCAGGAGGAGAGAATTTGGCAGTTATTTTCAGGGATATGCAAAAAATGAGCTTATCTGTAGTTTACACAGATTTACCAAACATACTAATTGTGCAAATTTAGAATAATGCTGGCAGTAATTCCTCCTATTGTAAGCAGAGGTCTTTAGTTTTTATTGCAGATGCTGTTATACCAAATGTTTCCAGAATTGGCAGCTCCATTGGAAAACTCTCCTTTTCGTTTTTGTTTTTTCACCTGCAAAAGTTCTTTGGGGAATGAAAATTGTAACTGAACTTTCCTGGCAAATAATTAATTTCTACAATTTTAGGAAAATTGCAGAAATTTTTAGAGGAAAAGGTGAGGGACTCTGAATTAGTGGGTTTTTTTTTCATTGATAGGGAAAAAAAACCAAAAAGCTTCACTTAATTTAAATATTATGGGGTTACTTTAGGTTTTTTTCCCTAAGGTAGAGAAGCACTTGACCTTCCCCCTTCCTTTAAAAATAAACAAACAAAAAACAGAAAAACATCCAAACCAAACAATAAAAAATAATTTAAACAAAAAGCATTATAAAACCGAGTCTGATTATAAGTATTAAACATTTTATCTATGGAAATGTGTTTGGTATTCTAAAATTCAATCAACAAGATACAGAACAATTACTTGTAAATACACATTCTACCAGGAGATAAATTGTTCCCTCATTTTTATATATTATATCTTTAAAATAAAAAAAATACACATTAGAGGCAACATTTTTCTGAGTGGCATGTCAGTATCCAGAGGAATAATGTTACTAGAGACTCGTTACACATCTTGCCATATATATAAATAATTTATCTAGTACATAGACTGTATATTTTTGTGTACTTTTTTTTTCTTTTTTTAGTCATTTAACTTATTTTATCTTACTTGTGTGAATTTGTGGAGAAAACAATTCTATATACAATATACAGTAAAATGCTAGTTACATGATTAGATTTGTGTAACAATAAAGGAAAACCTTTGCCTTCAAAGTGATGTGTCACACAGGCGAGTCTAGATTATTCCCCCTCCAAACTCATGCTTGTTGCACTCCTGAGTATTGCAAAAAGGGATTATTTCCACATTGTAAAGCAGCCAATGCTAAAATAAAAAACAAACAAACAAAAGCTGTTAAAAGAAAGAATCGAGTCAAACTGTGTGAAGTAAAAGATGCTGGTTTTTTATTTTCCTGAGCTGTGCTGCATTCTGAAGTGTAACTTAATTCTAAAGAATAATTAAGCATGTGTGCCTGTCCAGGCAGCAGAGCACCTGCTCTGGAGGGTGGGAGCTAGCCCGATTCAGGTCATTTAGCTAATTAGCGTGGCAATGAGCCCGTGCTAATAGGACCTGGGGTTTATGAATGGCAGCTCGACACAGCATCAGTCCTGTGGTGCTGAGCCCAGCCTGGAGCAGAGCCGAGCCTTGGCATCCCCAACCCCAGATCTGCTCGGAATTTTCCTCAGAGAAGGGAAATTTGGCTCTGTTGTACCCCGAGCAAGCTGCAATCCATGGGGAGCCCAAAGCCACCACTATTCCCTGCCCCCAGCACGGCCCAGCCTAAATATTTCCACTGGTAATGGTTGATTAGCTCAAGGCTGTTGGAGGCCCATTCCCAGATTTCCATTCCCAGTTTCCCATTCCTAGTTACCCAGTTCCCATTCCCAGTTTTCTAATTTCCCAGTTTCCCATTCCCACCCCCATTCCCAGTTCCCATCCCCTTTCCCAGATTTCCATTCCCGGTTTCTCATTCCTAGTTACCCAGTTCCCACCCCCATTCCTGTGCCCATTCCCAGATTTCCATTCCCAGTTCCCAGTTTCCCATTTACAGTTCTCATTCCCAGTTCCCATCCCCATTCCCAGTTTTCCATTCCCCGTTCAAGCTGAGGTTTTAAAGTTGGAAAATTTAACCTTGGCTTTACTTGGTTTCTCATGTTTTCCTTTTGCAGGTTGAGTACCGACCCCTAATCAATGCTAAGCAATTAAATGATCACACTGCAGTTTACTACCTTGATTTAGCTGGGTAAATAAATGGGAAGGAATTAGTTTGTGCAGACACAAAGTAAAGTTGAAGGCAAAGATTTTGTTTGGTATACATAGGAAAATT
The DNA here is from genome assembly GCF_048771995.1 of Taeniopygia guttata. NCBI lineage: Eukaryota > Metazoa > Chordata > Aves > Passeriformes > Estrildidae > Taeniopygia > Taeniopygia guttata. The sequence goes on along the minus strand of NC_133029.1, from coordinate 2,208,427 downwards.
GTGTATAACTTATGTTATCCCTAGTGAAGAAAGACATTGACGATTTCTTGTAAATATTTGAGTTTGTATTTCTGGGAAATCTCCCTGCTCTGTGGCATACTACAGGATCTGAGAGTGAGCAGTGTATGTCTGTGTATTGAAACAGCCCTAACCACACTCTACCAATAATGCAGCTGGACACCATGTACCACAGTCCAGCAGCATTTAAAGTCCAGTCAATTTGCAGTAGTTCTATTTCAGGTTTCTGTACAGCATGTTGTCTTGTTAATTACAATGCTTATTAATAAACTAGATCCACGAAAGCAGTTTTCTCCTTTGCGCTGTTTTCTTTGGGTTTCTGAAATATAAGTTCTTTAAAAGTATTCCTCTAGCTACACTTTTCTCCCATTTTCAAGTGGGAGCTTTCCAAATTTCCTTTTACTGGGACACTCCAAACTGTCAGAAAGTCAAGAAAATTTAACTTTATTTGCAGTTGCTTCATGCACCTGAGTAGAAGGCTTCTGATAAGCAATAAAAATGTTCACACAATGTGTACAGCACTTGAGCTTTATATGCTCAGAAATATCATCCATTTCTGTGCCATTTCTCTTTGTACCAAGCTCCCCCTTTGTACTATGCCTCTGATACATTTGCTCATAGAAAATCATTATGAGCTGGAGGCAGGAGAGTTTATGGTGTTTGCTTTGTTAGAAAATAAGCTATTTCTAATTGAGAGAACATGGTTAATGAGTTGTTGTTGAGCTAAAGGGATTATCCTCTCACCATGAATGTGATATAAAGAAATAACCATCAAACGAGGAACTAATGAAACAACATTTTATGCATTTTTGTATCTTATTTTAGTCCATATTTAAAGAGCAGCTCTTGTTGGCCTGACACTAAGGCAGTAATATCTTATTCTTTGATGCAGTTATGGCTTTTATGTCTGCAGGACCCCTTCAAGCAGAAAAATATTACTTATTTTGGCGTCAGAACTGTGTATGAGTATATTCCCTTACAGCCAATAACTGCTGACACATCAGTTGCTAGGCTAGATAATATATTCAACCTCTAAATTAAGAAAATGGATGAAAATTTATGAAGCTGAAGGGTTTCCCTGATTTGGATTAGGCTGGCAATATTTTGCAGGGCCACCTCAGGAGGCAAGGAAAGTGTGGAATTCCAGAGATCTGGCCAAACAATGGCAGAGCAACGTGCAGCACCTGAAGAAGTGCAGAATTTTGTCAGTGGTGTCCCTGCAGAGCTGTAGGGGAATTGCAGAATTGTGCTCCCATCGTTCTGTTTTCCTCCCTGCAGGGAGCACCTGGAGCCCTGCTCTGGCAAGATGGAAATTCCTGAATCCCAGGGATTTATTTGCTGGCCAGCAATATTTTCACCAAAGTGTTCAAAAACATCTCTTGCCTGTCAGAAGTGCTTCAACTCCTGCTAGGTAATTTGGGCTGAGGTAAGGGCTTGCTGGAATGTGCACATGGATTTCTTTAAAATAATAGAACATTGTTTCTCAGCAGCAGACGGTTTTGGAGATGTGCTGTCCATGTGATATTTTAGCATTTTTGTCTTTCCCCAGGTGTTTCCAGGTGTGGCCTTAGGGCTGAGCTCAGCTGGAGCAGCCCTGAGTCTGCTCCTCCTCAGAAGTGCCACGTGCCAAGCAGGAGAGGAAAGGAGCAAGAAGGTGCTTCCTGCAGCAGCCAGAAAACAGCTCTCCTCCCTTCAGTGGCCATCAAAGTCATATTTTAAGAAGGTACTTGTGGGCTGTACTTCCAAATAAGTCTTTCTCCAAGATGCATCCTTTGTGTCCTGGTCCTTGCATTCCTATTCCAGTATGAAAACATGGCATGTCTGATAACTGCAGTGGCACTAATCATGTATTTCCACTTTTATTTTTATTATTTTCACGATTAAGATTTCTTTTGTTGGTGCTAATTGAATGCTTAGAGCTAAAGCCCTAAAGGTAGATGTGTTTAGGATGTCACAGGTATTCCTGTTTAATTCAGAGCAGAAATCAGAATCTGTGGGTCCATGCATTCTGCTTTTCACCATGGAATTGGTGCTACCTCTTCTCACTCCTTTTCTCCACCAGGATTAGGTCTGTGTTTATGAAAAGGGAAGTTACTGAGCACATCCATCCAGGAGACAGATGAATGGGGTGCCTGGGAGCTCTGTGCTAGGTTTTAACCCATAGCTGTGAGCCACCAGCTGTGATGTGTTCTAGAGCAGATGAGTAGGCTGTGCAAAGAAAAAAAAGGACATTTTATAAGGCACTGAAATGAAGTTATTCATTTCCACTGCAGCTGTTATGCATGTAGTAAAAGAGTTGATTAACATAAAGAGATTAAACTAAGAGAAATTGCTTTTAACCTGTGCTTGGCTTGAGTTGTTGTTTAGCTACCAGAGATGATAAAAGGCTGTACCCAGAAGCTTGTCTAAACTTTCCAAATTTCAGCTGTTCTATAAAGGATGTGCAGTTTTTCTCCTCTGCTGTGTAGATTAAACTTCTGTGTACAGAGGAAAGTTAAAATCAGTCTGAAAAATGAAGTGATTATAAGAGGGGCGAGTAGGTGGGAGGAAAGGTGAATGCTTTGAATATTTTTTGGGGAAAAAAGACACAGGAAAGCAAAAAAATGAACATTTTTCCCAGCTAACAGGTACACTTAGATACACTGGGCTGTCTGCAGTGAAATGCTAATTTTATTCATTAGCATTTTATAGATATGTAAAATTTTTGGTTTGCATAGAAATATCTGTTAAAATCAATATAATCAAGATCTGTAATGACAAAGGAGACCTACTTGGAATACTTTGAGCCCTATTAAAAATATAAAAAGGCTCTTTCCCCAGGAAATCTTACAGGCTCATTTCTAGAAAATATACAGGGACTCTTGCTGTTGCTGTGCAAAAGCAAATGCTTTGAAGTGATTTGAAACTGGAGAGACCAGAATGGAGCAGAATGGTTTAAAAACTGAAATTTGATGAGAAAAAGAAAGATACATAATCAAGCTACGTATAAGTATAGACACTCCAAATGTAATTATCATTGTTTTCAAAGCTCATCTCTGAATGAGAGACAAATGTCAGCATTGGGTATCATGCTAGTTACTACACATAATCTAAAAATATTCATCATCCTATTGAGGCGTGCACAGAGTCAGAGCTTCCTGTCTTGGCAGATCCAAGCTGATGTTTGTTTGTTTTAATTGCAGCAGAGACATTTAGCACCGTGCCTGCCTGGCAATGTAGGAAATGTAAAGCAAGGCCTTGACATCTCTAAAGTAAAGAATGTCTGAGCTGACTCCTAAAAATGATGCTGGGGAAATTTGCAAAGAAAACAAGTCTGTGAAATTCTAAAGGAGCGTTTTAAATGCAGGGAAAAAAAAGAATCTAAAGGGTCACATTTGCAGCTGATGTGCTGCAGATAATGTGCTGCACAGCTCCTTCTCTATAAAGCAAAATTGTCACCGTGAGGCAGGGGAAGATTGAGCCTTTTTGTTAGCTGGAGTCACTCTCCTGCAATGATTGCACACAATCAATCTACTTGGGTTTTTAAATGCTTTTTATCAGATTTTAGCCTATTGACTCAAAAATGTGTTTCTTGTCAGTGTAAAACTACTGAATATTAAAGAAAAGATAAAATTTTCCAACCTCAAAGCTGTCACTTCAGTCTACAAAAGGCAGTTATTGAAGCCTATTACTGTTTTGGCAGTGCATGTCTGAAATTCCCTCAAAATATGCCACTAAAATTCAAAGAAAGGACTACAAAACACTAATATTGAAGATTTATGCTGTAAAATTTGAGTAAATTTGCATATAAATAGTTCACTGAATATAAGAGACATAATGAAAATTCAGGAATCTTAATGTTTACTCTATGTAGAACAGCTGATGTGAGTACCTGAATGTAATTACAATGAAAGAAAATCTACCCAGCAGGCTGAATACAAACAAACAAAAAAAAATTACACATTTGCCTATTACATATTGGGAGAAAAAAAAAAAATCTGTGTACTTTTAATTAGACACAATAGCCAAGGATAGCTACATCATGTAATTTTAGGGAGCTTTTTTGTCAAAATTCATTGTCTAAAGGATTTCTAAGCTAAGGGGAAAAGGAACCTGCAGGGGTAATTCCTCCACTTGGAAAATTTCAGAACCTCCTCTTGTCCCCCTGAGAGAAGAGAGAAGAAGGAAAATAAGAGGAAGGAAGCTGGAAAATAAGATGTTTGCTTTTTAGATGGCTAAAACCAATGAGTCCAAAGCAGCATCTGCAGGAAGGTTTCTATTCTAGGTATGAAAGGAGTGTGAGGAGTGAACACCCAGCGTGAGAAGCCCAAGCCCCATTCTCCAGCAGGCACGACCCACCTCTCAGGGTGTTTGCCTGCCAGGATGCACCTGGGCATGGAGCAGGACCTGTTTAAGAAGCTGAGTGCAGTTCCTGGGTTGCCACCTCCTGTTGGAACCCTTGATGCTGAGAATTTTTGACTTTCTGTGGTTTTAGGCACAGCCCCTCAAGAAAACATTGCAATTAACCTGAAGCCATAGAGAAAACTTCCAAAATTGAATGATGTAACTGAGATTATGAGTGTGTAGTTTGAATAGAGATGTGTAATATTACATAATAGAAAACTTTAAGGTTTTAGGGTATAGAAATATATATGAAGCTAAGATAGAAGTTTTAAAACAATAGCTTGTCCTTCTTCTTCACCTTCTTCTTCCTAGGTTTGAGTAGTATTGTATAATTAGACAGAAAAGTCCACATTACAAGACATGAGTAATTAGTCATTAAGTTAAAAGTAAAAATAACTTAAGTTTCATTTCTTAACTAAATAGTATTTTCCTTAAAAGACCTTATAAAAATAGATAGGGAGCCATTTTGTAGCTTATTGGTAAAATACTGTGACACTCAAGCCTATAAGACTATAATATAAATAAGAAATAATAAATATCTAAGTTCAAACATAAAATACTATCTTGGACACTTTCAATCCCAGCCCAAACAGAGACAACTTCCCTTTCTTCACCCCTTGCTCGATGCTGTGCTGGCACATCACTCTCTGCTCTGTGGCAACTCTGGGGCAAGCCGGCTGTGCTTAGGCATGTGCACCTGTACCCCAGAGGAAGCAAAGAAAAACATTAAATAATCTTTCTCTTTGTGCAGGGGAAACATCAAGAGGAAGAAAGAAATCTGCCAGAAGTGTTGCCATAAAGCAGGTAAATTGTTTAAATAGCCTTGTCTCTTCATGCCAAAACCAAAAGCTCTTCTGAAGAGGTAAAAGGTATTTTTATGAGTTTATCTATTTGCTAGATGCTTATATTTGCTCCACCTGTGGCTGAAAGAAGGCAAGAAAAGTGTTATGCCAATGAAAGGCTTTCCCACAGCATCGTTTGCCACCCGGGCAGAGGTCACACCAGAGGAAGAGCCCTTCATGTTGGACTGACCCAGGTGGTATCACCAAGCTCCTGTGCCTGGGAATCTCTAGGAACACCATATCCACACTGTACAGCAGCACAGCTCTGCCATTTTGCACAGGAAAAGCACTAAAATCTAATTTTCCATTAAATAATTTCCATATCCAGCAGCTCCCGCCGGGCACATCCCAAACTCCTTCTCACTGGAGTTTCCCAAGTTTACTTGGGCAAAGTCTGCACCGTTAATTTTTAACAATTTTTTTTACTAATTATTAATTCATTATTTTCTGGACTGTGTCAGCACTGCATGTTCTCCACATGGCCGGGAATGAGCTGCCAAAAGCCTGTAGCTCCATAGCAGCTGCCTTATCCAACGTGAAATCAGGACTTGCTGCCAGATTTGGCAAATTTCTGCTTCCCAGAAAGGATCTCAGCTCATGGGATTGCCAGGAACACCTATTAGATAAGGTCATATTTGGCTGCAGTTGGCAAAAACTTATTCAAAGTAACTCCAGCTATAGTAATACCAGTGGTAGGGAGCTTGTGGCAGATGCAATGAGGATTTTAGTCTGAAAAACATCTTTACAGCCAGTTCTTCAAGGATAAAAGACCTGGGGTATATGTTTAAGGTGGGAAATATGTACAGGAAGTAAAATTGTGGGTGTTGGTATGAAGGAAATAATGTCAGAGTTGCCTTTACCTGGTTCAGCTGAGCTGGGCATAAACATGCACAGTAAAGTAAATGTGCACTCTGTGTTTTTTATATCTCTAAATAATTTTCTCTCAACTTTATTCTTTGTACCATAAACCTTTTTAACTACCCCAAAATGTTCTTACTGTGAGTTATTGACCTTCTGAAGGAATTTTCCCCAAACTTTTATTTGCTTAGCCATAGTTACCTTCACAGACCAGGTGTGACATGAAACTGTCATAAAAACAGATATAAATTCAAGGGACTTCTTATGATTTTAGTGCAGAAAGTTCATATCCAGAGAAGGAAAATTATTTTTTTATATAGCTACATTGCACTTCTTACCTGGAAGTGCAGGCACTTGATAAAGTTCCATATTCATATTGTATTTCATGCAGATTTTATAACTTGATTTGGCATTTTCTTAAGTGGAGTCTGTGGCAACTGTGATAACTAAGGGCTCACAGATTATTCTGCACAGGAATTTTTGCTCACTTTATGAACACTGATTTAAACAGGCTGGATTTGGGACTATTGATTCCATACCTTTCAGTTACCATAAAGGGTTTAAAATTAAGTGATCAATTGAATGCTGACCCTCTAGAGAGGCTTTGGTTTTTCAGCAAAAGTCTAAGAAATTTTACATAAGTAGTTTTTAACTATATTGTTTATTAAAAGAGCTGAATTAATCAAGGTTATTGTAACCTTGTTGATTTAAATTAAAAACAAAAAAGGAAACTGTGTGTTTATTGCAGAAAATTATGCAGTAAAATTGCATTTTACTCCTGAAATGTGTTAATTTATAGTAGCATTATTACCATGGGAAATTATATGTATTGAAATAACATTTACAAAGGTGATTTGTACAAACCAGTGTTACATCCTACACTTCTGTCCTTAAGTAGCAGAGGTAAAAAACATGGAGAATATCACAAATTCTTGGTAATATCTTTGAATACTGTGCAGTTTGTTCCTTCCTGGCCTTTCCATGCAACGACCACAATTTCAGCAGCAAAAAAAAAAATTATTTTAGCAAAAATGGAAAGAGATGTAGCTCTCAAGTTCTATTTAAGGCAGCTTGCATTCTAGAGTAATTTAAATGTGATGCTAGAAATTAGGATAGAAAAAAAGTAATTTAGCCTTTCTAATTTTAATATAATTATCAACAAGTGAAATTAAGAGAAACCAGTTAAGCTGAGTGCTCAAGGAAACGCAGCCAATAGGGAAACTGTCAACAAAAAGCTACCATGAAGTCCTAGGAGTTGAATTCTGTAATGGAATGGAATTAGCATTAAAATTTATATTAACATGATAACTTTTATAGTCAAGTTACACTGTCCAGCTGTTCCTACCAGAGCTTTCCTCTCCTTTGAGTGCAAGCTTTCAAGTCCTTTCAAATGATTTATTTTTCATTTGCCATAACTAACATTACTACTTGTCCCTGTAATTTTATTTGGCCTTTCCCCATGGCAGTTTTCCAACAGTATTTGATAATCCTTGTACTCCTGCACAAGAATGGTTGAAGATTTTCCCCAAAGAGATCCTCATCCCTGAGAAGGCAGGGAATACGAGTGCCTCAGTGTCATTTATTGCTCAGAAAGCAGTGCTGAAATTCTCTGTCATTGCATCATCTGTTCAGCCCAGGTTATTCACTCTCCTGCATTATCGAGATTGTTTCTCCTCCCTGAGAAACAGCAGCTGGAACAATTTCCAAAATGACAGCTTAAGTGACTCCATGGTTCTTTAATATCTATTCAGAACTCTTGTCTCCTTGCAAATTTTCATTGCTTTCTTTAAAAGCAGCTTGTGAGAAAGGTAATACATTATTAATGCTACATGTCATAAAATAAAATAAATACTTGCCTTTTGAAGAAGCTGATCCACTAATCAAGAGTAAATGAATGCACCTGAATTATTCAAAGAACCTCAAATAGTGCAACTTGTACTCAAATTGAATATTGTGAATAGAATATTCACAACATAACAAAAAGAATTTCCAGTCGTATTACCTCCTCCATTTTCATAACAGGAAATGGGATTTTTACTCTTCTTTTTAATCACTTTAAATATTTTGCAAAGGCAAAAAGATCCAGGGTAGGTTTAGGCACTTTGTTACCCTTAGGCAGCCTCCTAAAGTGCTGTTTGTGTTGCTGAGAAGAGTTGTTGGGGCAGGTGTTCGTGTTTCAGAGGAAGCAGGTAAGGCTCTGTCCCTGAGCAGCACAATTGTGCCTCTCTCACCCCGAGCTGCAGGTTGGCACTCGCTGAACAGCTGTGCAAAGAACAGGGGAAATGCCACCACTTGTTGGGAGAAAGGCAGCACTGCTGAGCTGGCAGCACTTCCAACCAGTGAGTGACAGCATCAAGGGCAAGGCAGGAATGAGATCTCAGGCAATTAATTAAAAACAGCTCCTGCAGCCAGAATTTCCTTCCTCCCCATTACAATCCATTCATGTCAACCAAGTTTCTGGCACTGCTTCAGGAATTTTTCACTACAGCGCCCTGTTTGCCACAGTGTGCTGTTTATACCATATTCCTCACAGATATTTGCATTTCCCAGCAGCTTTCTTTGGGGGTGAAAAACAAAAGAAAAAACTAAAAGTATCTGTGCCACATTTATCAATGCATCTGCAAAATCTTGTCCTCACCAACAGAAGGCTCCCAAGTTCTGGGTCATGTTCAGGTTGTCCTTTCCTTTAGATGTTTTTATCGAATGGATTCTCCTGGATTCAAACAGACCTGCCCAGGACCAGTTACAGATTGGTAAAAGCGATGATATTCTTCACAAGGAAGTAAAGCAAAGAATTAGATTTTGTGATTCTAACCCTCACTGGTTCAGAAATCCAGTCTCGAATCTTTGGGCTAATCAAGTCTCCTCTCTCTGTTCAGTTTGCCCATTCAGTAAATTCCTGACTTCCCAGTATTTCACTACAAACACATTTTTCTCAGGGAGAAGACAGATAGGAGGGGGAAAAGATATCTTCAAAAAGACAAGCAAATAACATCTCAAAATCTCAAAAATAACAGCATGTTTCTTCAGACACACAGTGCCTGTCCTCATTGGCAGGAGCTGCAGAGCTGTGGAATAGTTTGGAGCAGCCTTTATGTGAGCCTGAAACCAATGCTGATATTTTCTATATTCTAATATCCTTGTAACCTCTGTGCTACTTAATAAATCACACAGCTATGTTTAATTTAAACAACATCAAGAACGTGGAAGCATTACACTTCTGAACAGGATTTGGAACTGCAGATGCCGTTTGGGAGTTTGAGATTTGGCAGGCGCTCCTCGACCCGTGATCCTATTACCAAAGATTCCAAATTAATGCTCAAATCAAGTAGCAAGTCTGAGACCTCAAACCTGGTCCAATTCCCATTGAAATCAATGGTTTTTTTTCATGGAATTCAGTGGCCATCTGTTGAAACCAAATGTGTGTTGTATCTTGTGACACAAAGAGTAAAAAACAGGAGAATATTTTCATCTCAGATAGTATTTTCCTTAGAGAAGAGCCACAATCTGGAGCTGAGGGATTTACAAACCCCTTTTGTTCTGTCCTGGAGGAAAAAAATATCCCCAAATACCAATATTCCCATTAACTTTATGTGCCACATCTCTGGAATAAAGATATTCTGGTTGTGATTCAAAAACAATGCAAAAATCTGCAATAATCTTGCAGAAAAGCAACTTCTGCCTGGAGAATATGCCAGTTTCCTTCAGAATTTAGCATTAATCTAGGAACATTAAGTACACACTGAGCTCTATCAGATTTATTGGAATGTAAGAGAGTCATTTAAGTGTTATTGTGTCTTTCTACTCAACTTTGATCACATTTGCATGCCTTCACATATTCCCTTTCAAGCTGTTTTAAGCTATGTACCTGTGTATTTATATACATAGAGACAAGCTCTTTGTCAATATAGAGTGAGCAGGTCAAAGCTGAGGCAGAGAGAATGTATTTGTCACTTCTTCTATTCAATCCCATTTGTTTTTCCATCTACATGTATTCATCATAAATCTACTAAAACATGCTGGAATGCACTGGAAGGGCAGCCTCAATAATGTCAGGAGATTTATGTTAGCAGGACTGGGTTTTAACAGCAGTATCACTTTCCATTTCAAGCCCGTGATAAAGCCTCTGCTGCTGCTTGAGAGCTGTCTGACAAAACATTTCCTTGTTCCAAATGTGGCAGGGAGATGAATGATTGGGTTGGCAGAACGCTGCAGATAAAAGGTTAGGAACATTCTTTATCCAGATTATTTTCTGAGTATAACTTGGAGCGAAATATGGATTATCCCTTTTAAATCTGGAATCCTTATTCATATGTTTTGCTGGGTGCTGGAATTTTCAGGACCTGAGCTATCAGAAGCTATCAGAACCAATATCCAGTGAAGCTGACCAAAAGATTTTCATCAGCCTTCAGTGAACCTTGAAGCATGTACAAAATGCAAAGGGTTTCTCTTACAGCTTTGAAAATATATCTTAATTAATTTGATATGTTTTATTTAATAGATCTCTACCATCAAAAGGAAAGTGTGTTTACTATTAGTAAAATGCATGATTACTTTGAAGATTAACCACCTTTCCTCCTGTGCTCAGTAGTTTGAGTATGCCTTGCCCTGCTGTTAGTATCCTTCACACCACCTTTTTCCTGTCAGAATATTCAGGGTGAATATTAAACCAAGCAATTTCTTTATCTCTAGTACATTTCTCATACAAAAGCACCTCTGGATAAAATTACAATTTTTTTACAGTGCTCTGCTCTCTTGGTGTGCTTTGATTTTGAGATCAGTGTCTGGCAAGCCTGGATGTAATCTCTGGTATAGGCTGAATTTGGCAGCTGTACAGAAGGAGCTCTGCCTGGATGAAGGAAGAGAACCTGGCAGAGAACCCTTTTCAGGATGAGTTTGGTCTATCCTGATTGTGTAATTTGGGAGGGATTCAAAGCCTAATAGAAATAATTTGTAAGAAGTGGTTTAAGTATGATATAGAGAACAAAAAGCTTTGACAATGCTGGGGGGAAAATCACACTTTCCTGTCTTATCAGTCAGTCATAAAACCTAATTGGCCCAGCTGTACAACATGGCAGGAATCATTAGGGTGACATTATCCTGTCCTCACTCATTTCTTTCCTGCTGTATCTCCCAGGTCTGAGGTGGGCAGCTATTTTTTAATTCTGAGAGCTCTCATATGCCAGGTCCCACAGGAACGGACGCTGTCCTCCATCCTGCTCAACATCTGTCACATCAGCAGCAGGAGATGTTCCACACTCAACATCCAGTGACACCTGACAGTGCAGCTCATTTTTCAGGAGCAAACAGCATCACCCATCTCCCTGAGTGACCAGAGGAGGAACAGCTGTCTTGGGACTTCCAGAAGAGCTAAAAGACTGGGATCTTGCCTCATGAGCAGGCTTAGCTGCAGCACAGGTTTCTCCAGCCAAGCTTAAATCAATTCAGGACCTACATCCACCCTGCAGCCACAGGTTCTTTGGGTCCTGTCACTCTGTAATGGCAAAGTGGCAATAAACTCAAAAGTGGAGTGATTAGAAGTATATTGGAAAATGATGAGTGGTGTCTGACAGGTGAAGAGGAATTAATTGCCCATCAAAGAGCTAGGACAAAACGAGCAAAGAGTTCAGAGCATGGCAAAAAAGGTGTCTCTTCAGAAGGCTGCAGTTCACGTCTGGCATTCCTGCCTACAGCTGCTGTCACTGCTCAGAGCTTAATGGGTTCAAGGGGACACGCAGCAAATCCTCAGAAAACCCCCTGGTTTTTATTAAATATAGCAACCATGTCAGCTCAGCAAATGCTGAAGCTACAAGTGGTTGGATCCTGAGGGAGAGGCAGGAGGAGGTGCTGTACCCACTTCAGCCTTTCCTTAGTGCCTCATCGAGTTGTGCCTGGCCTGGGTGTCAGATCTGTGGCTTGTAGCCACTACAGCTTCTCTGCTGGTCCTTGTTCTCAGCCATCCCATCCCTCAGGGCATGGACCAAAGGTCTGGATGCTGCTGAATCTGTGTGCTTGCACTGGTGTGAATCAGAGAAGGATTGTTTGGCTGTTGGAAGGAACCCCTGGGCTCCATCTGTCCATCCCACCATCCGTGGCACAATTCAGGTTTGGTTGGGCCGCTTGGGGCTTGCTCATCCTTGTTACAGCACCTCCTGCCCCTCCCTCTGAATTAGTTTTTAGTTGTAGCTGATCAGAAATTGTTCATTCGGTCACTTGTTTGTTCTGGTTCTGTGTTTTCACTGTGTTTGCTTTCCTGAGAACAGGGCTGCTGCTTTCAGCTGCTCCTGGGAGCTTCCAGAAGGTTCTGCAGCCCCAGGGTGGGCTGTGGTGGCCAGGCTGTGGTCAGTGGGTGACTCCTTACCCAAATGGAAGGGGTGCACCCCTGTGCCCGGCCAGGTGAGTGGTGCCCGGTGGGTGATGGGGATGCCCAGTAAGGTGGGACAGCCCAGCTGGGCTGCTGTGGCTTGGAGCTCCCTTCCAGGTGCAAATTTTACTTGGAACAAGATATGAAACTTTTTTTTCTCTTTTCTTTTTCTGATTTTAACTTTGTTCTGCTCCTCACAAGCTGGGCTGAAGTGTGCTTCCATCACAAAGCTGTGTTAAGGATCTGAGTCTGTATAAACACAGGGATCACCCCGAAGGAAGGACATTTAATTCTGGTTATTGGGTGTTCTTTCACTATCAAACCTTTATTCTGTCTTTGGGAGAGTCAAAGAAATCAGGTTTTTTGGCCTTTGGAAGAGAAAACAAAGGGGTGATTTTTTTCCTGCCCACAGTTGTGGGATGAGAAGATCTGGAGCAGAGGGAGGCAGAGTATTTTAGGAAATGCAGAGGGAAAAATCTGTGCCACAGCAAACAATAAACCCAAGGATATTCCAGTTGGATGCAAGAGTGTTTTGCCATGTGAGTGGTCAGAGCCTGGAACAAGGTGTCCCAGGGGTGGGGAATCTCTCCTAGGCCAAACTGAGGCTTTGCTGAGCCCTGCTCTGCTGCAGGAGCTCCAGAGGTCCTTTCCAACCTGAATTATTCCGTGATTTTATGAATCCTACTGGTAAGCCTATAATACATCTCTTCATTAGTACACATGCAGTAGATTTGAATAAAAGTATTAACAGAAACAGGCTGTGTGAAATTTGAATATCCTGCTTAGCATTTCCCTGTTTCTTTCTGCATGTTTTGACTGCTCATGATTCCCTTTACTGAAGAGGAAATACTTTCTTGTAATAATTTCTCAATATTCCTGGCAGGAAAAAAATCTCCAACCAAGACCCCCAAACCAATCTTAATTTGACATTGTAAATTTAGAAATGTTAATTTTTCTAATTCAACTTTTTTTGTTATGATCAGTGTTCAGGACTCAACAGAATTCAGGGCTCATGAGAGGGGCTGTTTAGGTTATGTGCTGGGAAATCAAGAGAACAGAGACCAGCCTGGGGTGGTATCATTGCAATTCTGCTTTGTTTCTGATGCAGCAGCTGACACAGTAAATAGACAATATGAAATCTAGGAGTAGATTTATCATAAACTCTAAATTTCCTGTTATGAGTTTCCTCAATGCTTCCATTGACATAAAATTTCAAAATCATGTAAGAAAGATCTTTGCCAAAAAAAAAAAAAAAAAAAAAAGAAAAAAAAAAGAAAAGGTGCGGAGGAGCTTTGAAAATAAAAAAAAGAGTTAGACCAGTATGAGTCTTCTGGGATGTTGTATTTTCCCTAAGATTAATTTAATACAATGTATGTCTGAGGAAAGAGCCTGAAATAGGGTAAATAGTAGTCTCACAGAAGGAGCTACCCACTCACTGTGGAGGTGTTTCTAAAAATTTTAGGGTATTTTTACTTATTTAATCCCTTTCTCTTCCATCTTTTCTTCAGTGGGAGTGTTACAAAAGGAAAATACAAGTGGCTGCATAATGTGTCTTTTTCATCAGTCTGCTACCAGGCTCTGCAATACACAGAAATTCTCTCTCCCCTTTCCAGTCCCCGGAATATCTCTGTACATTATAAAAAAAGAAACACAATAGAGATTTCTGTTGTAGAAAGGTAGTGAATTTCGTGACAAGTTTGGTAGACAAAGAGGAGCAGATGGCAAACTGATCCAAAGCCACCTCCCCTGTGCCATTCACAGACCTCTGCTGCATCCAGAGGATACACAGGAACCTTCCCTCACTTGATCATTTCTCAGAGGAAGCCTTTTCCCAGTTTGATCATTCTTGTGGCCCTCCTTGGAACCTTTTCAGGTCTAGGCTATTCTTTGAGGTGAAAGGATCTGAACTGGGTGCAATAACAAGATGTCCATGAATCATGGTTTGCTTATGGTGCTTTATCTTGTTATAAAATTATTCATATCTAATTTGACTGTCAGGCTGATGCCGAGCTGGTATTTTCACTATTTGTAACACCCCAGTGTCTTGGTCCTGAATTAAAATAATCACCTCAGAGCCTGATTTTGGTTTTTTTTAATACATGAAATTAAGATTGCTGTGCTTAGCCAACATATTGTGGCTTTGTCATTGAGAGGAGCTGCTCTAACTCAAACTCCTGCAGCTCTTCACAGCAGCTTTTTGTCCTCTCTTCTCCTGGTGACTTTGTGCTGTTGAGCTGCCACCAGCTGCCTGCCAGCTCAGCCCTTTGCAGGCTGTGAGTGCCCACAGCCCCTGCAGAATGGCACTGCTGCCCTCCCTCTCCAGCAGGGCACAGCATCCCCACCTCTGTGCCCACCCAGCCCTCATCAACCCCTGACATTCCCTCTCATCCACAGCTTCTCACTTCCTCCTCAGCAAAGCCTCCAGGGAGAAACTGGTTGGAAGCCTTTTAGAAATACATACAAACTTTTATCTGCACAGATGTGACCTTTGGGGAGAATTTTTGTGTTTGCAAGGTGCAGCTTCCTGTAAATTCTTCCAGGTAAATTCTCTCAAAGTACATTATTTCTGTCCAGATGTCTCTTAATTCATTTTTTCTTACAGTTTCTATAGAAATCTGACTTCCAGACAAGTTATTTCTCTACATCTATCCTGGTAGCCTGACATTTGGCACTGTATTTGTCCCTTCACAGTGCTCAGAGATTTTAAGTCAATGGTTGTTCACTGCTGTGAGTGATTTTTCTATTTGACTTTCATTAAAACTCATAGATGAGTATGAGTATTGTCATTTGATATTGTTCATAATGTAAAAATGTCCCAGAATCTCCTCTATAGTTATTTCAGCTTCAGAGAGTTTTGGGGGCTTTTCTGAATCCTATTTTTTTTTTTTTTTGAGGATTCTGGAGTAAGAATTGCCTCTCTTTCTGACACAAAGACTGTCTATAAAGAATTTGGCTTCTCTTGAATGCTTATCTTGGAGTATATGTATTGGCATTATAGATTTTTAAAGGGTTTTCCTCTTTGTGCTTATTGTTTCTTAAACTCTTCTGTGGTTGACTTACTGTGTTCAAACTCCCAAAGCTTTATCAGCACTCCATTTTTAGTGGGTTCCTTACCTTGTCCAACAAGCTTTAGGGAAGGATAAAACATTTTTAAGATCTTTAAGGGATTGGAAGCATGTTTGAATATAGTAAAATATGCTTATTTCCCCTTTGCTATTTAATTTGATTTCCCTAAAAGGTCATTTTTTCTTTTTTTTCCTTTACAATAGTCTATATAATGTCAGGTACTTTGCTGAATAGGGAAATATTTAATTAGAGACTTAAATATTCTGCTGAATCGGGGCTTTATAACTCCAACTCCCCTACAGTTTAAGTGATAATGTATTGACTAAGAAGAATAAAATTTACCCCTAAACACCTTGACAATTAGTTAAAGTTAGTCAAAGAGATCAAAGCTCAATGTAGCAACTTTCACTGCCTTTTTTCCCTCATTTTCCCTTAACAAATTCTTCGGGCACACTTTTATTTTCTTTCCAGTGTAGCATACAACACAAAATGACCCTGAAAGCAGTTTTCCTCATGTCTGGTGAGTTGAGTTGAGGGATTTGAAGTGGTTATCATAGTCCTCCCTTCCTTATTGTTCATTAATTATAACACTGCTGTTCAGATAGAGATTTATCAAGGAACCTGAAACTCTCACTTTCATTTTGGATGGCTGGTTTTAGATTTGCTGAAGCTTATCTTGATCTCAGGTCTTCCTTTTAAATTAGTTTCCCTGGGGTTCTGAAGTTCTATCAGATAGGGGAATAGTAAACAGTTGTTCAGACTTCAAGCCCTAATGTTTCAGATTAAAACCACGAAAGATTTGCTTTCCTGCTCTAAGTTCCAATTGAAGCAAAAATGCCAATTCAGGATTTTCTTCATAAAGAGATTCTTCTTTGAAGAAGGAAAAAAAAATAAAAGCCTATATTTATTCAACTTTGCTTTATTTAAAGATTAAATGAACTTGGAATAAAAACTGCTTACTTTACAACTATTTATTTGCTGTAATGCACCAAATCTTTCTAACATACTGTCCATATCTCTTGCGAGAACATACCCAAAAAAGCTCCTCAGCCATAGAGCGTTATGTTATTTTAGTTAACAATAAGCTCTGCTTCCCAGACTCATGTACCTAGACAGAAATAACAGTTTAATGTTGTGTTTGACATAAAACAAAGCAGCCAATTGGGGAAAATTTACTTAGAAATGGCTTCTTGCTAGCAGGAGGGATTGACTGACTGATGAACGATCGACTCCATTGGTGCTTTTTGCTGGGCATGTCTTTGGGATTGCTGTGGAGGTGTGAAGAGCTCAGGAATAGCTTGTTACTGATCTTCTCAGGGAAAGAAGTGTTGGTGATGTATGTGAGGTTTCAGTATTTGTGTATTAAATGGGGAATAGGCTTAGGATTGAGGATTAAACTGGGATTGGGGAGAGAGACTGAAGATTACAGGTGGATTAAGTAATGCTAAAACTCCACAGAGCTCTGGTTATTATTTTTTGGGTCGTTTCTTGATCTCTTTGTAGCTTATCTGTGCAAAACTCTGATAGATGGTTTTGTGTTTTAGTCACAGTCCTAAAACCTCACCCACTGAAAGGCAGAGAGCCTCATTTGATAGATCTTGCAGGCCCCAGTGGGCCTTCACTGACTCCAGATTGGCAGGAATCATTCAACACTTGTCAAACTTCTCTAAATGTCACTTTATCTTCGTGCTTTGAATGTATGCAAGCATATTTGTGCCAGTCTGTGTTCTAAATAAAGAACTGCAATCTCGTATCCATCTACTATCCCTGAGCCTCTCACAGTGCTCAGCACCATCCTGCTGCCAGTTCACCCCCTCCAGACTGTTCATTGTCCACAAAACTCTGAGCAAAATGGGCAGTTTGGCCTGCAGGCGAGGCTTTGGCAACTCCATGTTAGTGCTAAATCTGATTTTCCTTCCTTTTTTTAAAAGGATTTTTTTTCTTTTTTTTTTAAGAAAATATTTTTCTAAAATATTACCTTTGCTTTAAAAGCATTTCATGAATGTGTTTGATTCTTTCCCATCTTAATTCAGATTATTCACTAGCAATACCTGCTTCCTTTCTTTTTCCTTTTTCTAAAATTGCTTTCTCACTGTAGGGTCAGTCATTTCAGGTTCAGGCAAAGATTAAAAAAATCAATCTTGATTTGTCTCTTAAAGAAAAAAAAAACACATCAGATTAGTAAATTGAAATTTTCTTTTGCACACACCAGTTTTGGGATTTTATTAAGGGTTTTCTGACAAATAAAAGGCATTTCTTGATGTCTCGGAACTTTAAAGGTGATAATAGGAGGTTAGTAACTCTCAGATGTATTCTTTATGCAATAAATAATAAAATGAAATGAAAGGCAATAAAATTAATGAGAGAAAAAAATGGTGAGAATAACACCATGAAAGCTGAATGAAATTCATATAAATGAATATAAGCGCCTCAACCAGCAAATTAATCTGAACTTCCTGAACTGTTCCCTTTTATTTCTGCTCTTCCTTCATATACATTTTACTCTTGTCAGGAAAGCCTTTGCTCTTCCAACAGTTCTACAGAAAATAATAAAAACTGCAGTAAACTAGCAGACTTGTACAGTAGCTTCCCTACAGTCTTTAAATAAAAAAAATTGAAAAATTGGTCCTGCCATCTGGAGCCTTGGAAAGATTAAAGAATTTGCTTTACAAAAATGTGTTTGCATGCCTAAAGGTGGTTCACTCTATATCTTGTATTATCATCATAACATTAAATCCCCCAACAGCAAACAGAATAGGTGAAGGAAGTTTTAATTTTTGGATTACTTGAATAATAGGGGGGTAAAGTTGTATAAATGTGCATTGGGATGCAGGAGCAAATAATGCATGTCAGTGTTTTCACTGACTGGGGTCTGGTGTTTCACTGTGCCAGCAGTTGCAGTCATCTCCTTTAATGCCACTGCAGCTCTGCACATCACTGATGAGCAAAACAATGTGCTGGAAGGTATTAAATGAGCTTAACCAGGGGTGCTGAAATGGAGAAATTTGGGATATTGCTGTAGCAACTCTTGGAATCAACCCATGTTCCCAGGGTTTACAGCATCATTCAGTTATTTGGGTCTCTTTGGAAGTGGTTCAGTTTTGGCAAAGCTGCCAAAAATATTAAAAAAAAAAAAAAGAAAGAGAGAGAAAATGCAAAAACAACTAAATTCCAAAGATGGAGTCTTACACTGAGAGAGGTACAATTATATGGGCTTGAATGCAGCAATACATTTTCCTGAATCTTTAATCATATTTTGGAATTCCCATTGACTTTTCTCAATGTGGCCAAACCAGGATTGAATGTAACATCTCCTTTGTGCTCCCTGGCATGGCCCAGCTCAGCCCTCAGTGCCACACAGCAGCTGAGCCCAAAGTTCCAGCAGCAGGAAAATTATTTATAAACTTTTCCTGTCTTTGGAAGGTAACAAGAGCATCCACCAATCCTTCAGGATACTGCCTCACATTACACCTTCCCTTCCCAGAGGGGTCTTGGAGCAGAATTAATTAAAAATACATTCTCTTAGCAGTACAAGTAATAGCATATGCTTTTCTTTTTTCTACATAAACCCGTGCAACTACAGCCCCAGTTAAATATATATATTTATAAATATATGTATATATATGAACCTGTGTAAGTACTTGCAGAAGGGGTAAAAAAATCTATCTGCAAGGCTGCATTTGTATCTACATCTATAGAGATTTCTGGGAGGGATTGGTGTGGGTGGAAAATTCTATTCTAAACAAACATTCTGTGTTGCTAAAATATTTTTGTACTAAACCTCTTGGTTTCTGCCACAGCACCTCCCTCACCTCTCCTACTCAAGAAAGCCACTGATGTCTTTTAGGGAAGTCTACAGGATTAGTATGTCATCAAGTGGTTAAGAAAGGGAAATATTCTGTGTTCCAGCAGAAGTAAAACAAGAAATGGTCTGAATTTGAAAGTAAAAAAAAAAACTAATAAATTGTTAGAATTTTAGGAAAGGTCTGAAACATGTCTTGTATTCCAATTTTCTGCCTTTTAAAGGTCTTGCATTAAGTCAGGGATTATTTTATAATCCATTATGCTTGGTGCCTGTTAAAATAAAAGAGGCCGTTTTTCTTCTACTTAAAACTTGGAAATCAATATTCCAGATTTCTCTCTCAATGAAGCAGGGAGAGACCCAGCACCATTCCTGTGAGCTGAGCTCCCCCTCAATGTCAGGAGATGCTGCATCCCTCCCTGCTCTGAGCCTGCCCCTCTCCTGCCAGCAGTGAGACCTCTCCTCACTCTGCAGGGGTTGCTGAGGAGCCTTTGCCTCTTTCTCCTGACTCTTTCTCTGCCTGCTCTGGTGCCTTCAGTCTCACTTCCATCCTTTCCACATTCTGTTCTGCATTGGTGAATAACTCTGAACTTCATATAAATAAAGTGTTTTAGCAAGTTCTGCTCCCAGCTCAGCACACAGAACAATCCTTTTCCTGCCCAGAACCAGCTCAGGCACACTGAACAATCCTTTTCCAGCCCAGAACCATCTCAGCACACAGAACAATCCTTTCCCAGCCCAGAACCATCTCAGCACACAGAACAATCCTTTTCCAGCCCAGAACCAGCTCAGGCACACTGAACAATCCTTTTCCAGCCCAGAACCAGCTCAGGCACACAGAACAATCCTTTCCCAGCCCAGAACCAGCTCAGCACACTGAACAATCCTTCTCCAGCCCAGAACCAGCTCAGGCACACAGAACAATCCTTTTCCAGCCCAGAACCATCTCAGCACACAGAACAATCCTTTTCCAGCCCAGAACCAGCTCAGGCACACTGAACAATCCTTTTCCAGCCCAGAACCAGCTCAGGCACACAGAACAATCCTTTCCCAGCCCAGAACCAGCTCAGCACACAGAACAATCCTTTTCCAGCCCAGAACCAAGGGCACCTCCAGCTCCAGCCCCAAGAAGTGCAAACAGCAGGAATGGAGGGGAGCAGCCTGGGAGGGTGGGACTGCATCACCTGGAGCTGGAATTGTGAATTAACCCCAGTATGGAAATGGACCAAAACTTATAAAGGGTGGAAACTCCTGACCCAGGGTCCATCCTGGCTGTAGCCCTGGCTGGGCTCTTGCACTGCCCAAGGTGCATCCTTTGAGGCCTTTTAATAAATCCCTACTTTATTCTTTAACTCTGCCCAGCCTCTGCTCCAGGCAGCCTCTCCAGGCATCAGCTCCCTGCATCTTCTCCCAGGACAGCATCCCTGTGCTGCTCAGCAGTGCAGTTTTGGCTGTCCAGCCATGAGTGCCACAGCAGCCATTTACCCCTCCCTGGTGCACTGTGCTGTCTGAGAAAGCCATGAAAGCCCAGAACATGTGGGAGGCTACAATTGGTGTTTATCATTCATATTTTATGGGTAACAACTTTGATTTTCAGTTGTGAAAGCAATAGCAAGTGATAGCTGGGAAGCTGTCAAAATCACTGAAGTGTTTAGCAGTGTTATTCCAGGGACTATGCTGAAGACTGTCTGTGGAATTTCAAGCCATAAAACATAACTGAAGTCAGGTCCCTTGCTTATTTATTTAAAATGGTTGAATTCTTTCTCTGGAGACAAGCATGAAGGGAGAAGTAAAAAATAAAAAATATCTGAAGACTAAAAATAAATTTATTTTCCAATACTATCTCTTTTTTCAGCATTTAATGCCAAAATATAAAAGAAGCCTGTGATATAACGATAGAGAAATTGGTCTGGAAGAGCTCTGAAGTCACCAGGACCATCCCTCTCCTGCAAGGTGCTATCAGCTGTGTGTCCTGCTCAGGCTCCTGTCCTGGCCCTGCACACAGACTGGCTGCTGGGACAGAGCTGCTGAAAAGCTGAGCATTTATTTGAATGTTGATGTTCCCTAATCAAGTCCAATGGCTTCGTTCTGTGTGAAATTCTCCTCCTGGAGCAATGCTGAATGCTGAGTAGCCCTGAGTTTAGTCCCAAATCAGACTGTGGGTTAGCCAGGCACAGTGGAATATTTCCTTACTGAGAACATAGGAGGAGTCACGCCCTGAATATATCTCAGAGCTTCAGTAAATCTTCAAAGCTCAGTGTTATGAGGTTCTGGATAAAAACTCCTCTTGGGGGGAACACAAAAAGGATTTTTGTGGAAGATGATGGTGTCAGGATGTCTTTGGAACCAGTAGGAACTTAAATGGAGGTATGGCTTGGACATATAAATTGCTTTTAGGGAGTACTAGCTGGGTAAATAGCATGGAACATTTAAGGTGAGGAGCATTTAAGTGTTACAGAAAATAAAATGTTTGTGTTATAGCACAATGATTATGTCAATAATCTCATCTAGTTGAAGAGTTCACTCTAGTCTAAAGCCCGTGAAGCACCAAAAAAGTTTAGGAGCCAGCTTTAGAGTCTGTATGGCATGGCAAGCTGCGTGCCTGCAAAGATTTAAATATCCTGAGATACCAAAAGTGATGTAGCCAGGCTTTGAGGAGCACAAAGAATGAGAATGTTGCTTTATCTTCCTCTCAAAGGATTTGTTGTCCACCCTGCTCTAGCAATGCACTTTGCTATTCCTTTATTTGACTGTATTGTCAGATATTAACAAATTTCAACCTGTGAATTTTGCAGCTGGTGTCAAATCCACTCTGCTGTGGAAAAAAAAAAATTCTCTAGGAGATTGAATATTCTGTTTTATTTTGTGCACGAAAGAAATGTATAGAAAGATGAGCGAGACTTAAGAATAAGAAAATATAATAGTTGTATTGAATGGATGTATTTCATCTTGCTCTGCCAGTTCCCCAACTCTGATTTAACTGTCAGCCTACACACAGAAGTTTTTGTAGTAGCTTGGGAAGATGAATAGAGACAAAAACCCAGAAGCTGGGAAGAAACAGTTTGAGGAAATGCATTCTGGAGCATGCCTTCAACAAATTCCGTAATTTAGGAGAAAGAAAAGTCTTACTTATTAGTTAAAAAGGCCACTGCCACTTTGTCTAGTGTGCTCTCCAATTCCTGTGACCTAAAGAATATGCATTAATGCTACTTACAGGAGCTGACCACTGAAGTTTGGTTGTGGCTACATTGACCAGCCCCTATTTTTATTGTACCTGCACATGAAATAAGATTGCTGGGATGTGCAGTTAGAGATGAAAGTTTTAAAAAGCTTTAGAGATGCCATCCTGCAGGGCTTTATCTGCACATCCTGAGCATGTCTGTGCTCCCTCTGGGGAAGCAGGGAGTTTTTCATGGCATCCAGGCACTTCCCCAGCTAAGTAATAATTAAGTGTGGCACGGGTGCAAAAGTAAAATTTTAGAATTCTAGATTAGGGGTCCAAAGGGGACAAGATGGAGGAAATTGGGTGTGCCTTGTCCTTTTTCTCCTTCTTCATGCCCTCCATGTTTCACTGTGGTGTTGGCATTTTTCTGTTGGTTCAGGCTGGGG
This sequence comes from Taeniopygia guttata, assembly GCF_048771995.1. Classification (NCBI taxonomy): domain Eukaryota; kingdom Metazoa; phylum Chordata; class Aves; order Passeriformes; family Estrildidae; genus Taeniopygia; species Taeniopygia guttata. The sequence continues at coordinate 2,185,485 of NC_133029.1, read as the reverse complement.
ACACACTGTCCAACGTAGGTGACAGATATTGGCACGTTATTGTAAATCCAGCACAGGTAGTTTGTGGTATTTAATGTTTGTAACATCCCACTGAGGGCAGAGCCCCACACGCTGCCCTGCAGGACAGAGCTGCGGTAGGGCAGCAGAACATGTTAGAGATAAACAGAATAAACAACCCTGAAACCAGCACAGACCAATTATGGCTTCTGCTTTGGCAGCGGGGCTGACAGACAGAGACTTTCTACAACCTCAGAATCATCAGTACCACAGATTCCAACACCACACTGCTCCACAGGAGGAAATTCCCATTATTTACACCAGCTGCAGTAACTTCCCACAGCAGCAACTGGAGGTCAAGGCCAGGATCTGCTTCATTTCACTTGCAATAAATTCAGATTTATAATCCATTGCCATTGAGGCTGTGGTTTAGTAAATGCTACAGATCTGGCAGAAAAGCAGTTTTCTATCAGATTTAACTCTGTTAAAGGCACACTAAATCCATGAGTTAGTGTGTCTACACATTTTAGCAGTTATATAGAGGCTATACACTTTTCAGCGTTCTTTTATTTTAGTAAGCCTAAATTACTTTAGTCTAGGGACCAAAATATATGGAAGCATGGCTTTCTAATGATTCACTTACAGGATTTCCAGAGAGTAAAAATGCATAAACACCTTCTTCTCCCCACGGCAGAGGATTTTCTCTCTTCTTTCCCCCCAAAAAAACCACCAAAACCAGAAGGCAGGCTGCATGAATTCAAGCTGCTACACTTCCTTCCATGGTCGAATAATGAGCAGAGAAAAGTTCTAATGCATTAAAGTCAGGTGGAAAATAGGACTGTGGAGATCAGACATGGTTTTATGTTCAGAAAGCCTAAACAAAGACCTAAATCTCATTGTTTAAGCAAGAGATATAAAAAGAAAGCAGAAATAGCTTAAAGAGTATAAATTATTAAACTTAATAATGGGAGAGAAAAAACCAAATGACCTTCAGAAAGCACGTAGTGTTCTTGATTCTGAGTGCCTGCTATTCCCATGCTTCCTTTCCACAGGCTTTGCTCCTCACAATACTGGAGTGCCTGCACATTGCCTGGAAATTACAATCATTGCATGACCAGTGTGCACCTACCTATTATTTATATTTTTGTTAATATGTATTATTTATATTTTTATACCAACTGATTGAACTGCATCAGGGACCAAAACCAGAAATTTAAATGACTTATTGGTAATTTCCCACTTAGATTTGTAGTAAAAAAATTGAACAAATTTTGAGATCATATCTTAGTGTAAAAGAGTTCTGCTTTTTTTTTTTTTTTTTTTATTCACAGCGTTTTACATTTTTACAAGCTCAAAATGATTAGGAAATTTTAGGAGAACATCTTGCTAGCAGCACACTGCTCTCCTTTTAGGAATGGCAGCCTGTAGATTAATACAAAATTACTCCCCTGGACACCTGATTTTGGACACCTGAAGAATCTTTTCAGACTTCTGTCGCAGTAGAATCTTGCTTTTTTTAAAGGGGAGCTCCAGATATTCAGAGAAGTGTGGAGGAGACCAGAAATATAAAACTTAAAAAAGGAAAAAGGGAGAATCCTCACGCCTTAATTCATTCATCTCCAGCTCATCTTTCCTAACACAAGGAAATTTTCCAGATAGCACAGCAGGTCAAAGAAATAAGATCAGAAATTTTTCATCTTGATACCTTTGTTGTAATTTTTTAAGTGAGAACTATTTGTTTTTCCAAACCCATTTGTCAAGTCTGTGCAAAGTTTCTGTTCAGAGACTGCCCAAAAGTTTGAGATTCTGGGAAACAATGGATTAATGCCAGCGAAGAACCTGGAAAAAGCCGGCTGCACCCACAGCTCAGGGAGATGCATGCCTGACATCCCATTTCTCTGACAGGGAAATAGAGGTTTTGCTCGAGAAACATATAAAAAATTGAAAAATGATGGTGTAGTTCCAGACATAAGGTCCACATGCAGAGTCCTGGGCTGTTTCTGTGAGTGCATCTCAAGCTGTGTGGAAAAAAAAAGAACCCAAATCAATGTTTTGGTGGGAAAATATCAACGGGGGTTATAGACAGAAGAGGTTTTTAAGTTTTTCCGGAGGTAAAAGCCGGCTCTTTCATTCCCTTTCCTGATACATGACAAATCTCTCACTGCGAGGATTCCTTCCCAGGCTCCCCTCAGTGAGCAAAAGAAGTCGTTATCCTGCTAAAACCCTTCAGATTTCACTCAGGAATGGTTCAAATCTTTCTCATCCTCTTAGGTTTTTTTCTTTGTAGCAGTATGAACTGTTGCTATCAAAGCAATCACCTGGTCTGTGTGTGAACAAAGAAAAGCATTTCACAGGCTGCACATCGAGGTACAAACAGCTCGGACTGCTGGGTGCCTCCTCTGGCTGAACCATCTCCTGATGCCTGGGAAGGACCTGGAAAACCAGAAAAGGTGCAAGGTCAAGAAAAGGTGCAAGAAAATATCCGCTGACTCCACCTGCAACAGAGCTAGAAGTGATTAGTCGAGGTGGTGATTTTTTTTCAGTAAATTCTTTTTTGCTTTTTTTTTTTTTCAGTCAATTTTGCTTTTTTTTCAGTAAATTAACAATTTTGATGGGAAAGTTTCTGGGTTTTTTAGTAGCATGGCATCACAATGTGAGACAGCTTTATCATCAGGGTGACGAGTGGTTCTCAGCTTGCAGGCTTGGTGTTAAACTGAGAGCTCCGTTTTCCTTTGAGGAGGGCACAAATCTTCCTTTAGGATGACATGGGCTTGGTTTTGTCATCTGCTTTGCAATTCTTCCTGTCCTAACGGGACCCTTTGGAGGCTGTGATGTGTTTAGAGCAGGCAGAGGCAGATATTTACCCTCAAAGCACAAGGGGAGGGCAGTGCAGAGCAGGGCTGGGCTCCTCTCTGCTGGCTCACACTGAACCAGCCCACGGTTTGTGCTCACACACATTTTCACACAGTTAAAATCTTTGGCAAGCATGCAGAAAGTGCTGTTGCCTACCTTGTAAATATTCTCTTGGAAGCTAGGAAATAGGATTTGAGATTCCTTTGCTTCAGGGATCATTTGGTCGCAGTCCATGGCTATGATAAAAAGGATGGAGAAATCCATCCAGCTGTTTTGGGGTACTCTGCCAGGAACCACTGCATGATCACACCTTTGGGAGGGCCAGTTCTGTCAGGATTATTGACTATTCTGACACACTAGCATGGGTCTTCTCCAAAATTTTCCTGTCGAAATTCACCAAAAGAAATTTTCCTTTCTCCTTTAAAGAATTTCACACTATTTCTACTTAACTGTTAATTTATAATGTCTGTTTTTAAGAGCAGGAAAAAAAAATATTTCTTATCTTTTCTAAAGGTTGGCATCAGCTGAGCATGTGTAAGTTAAGGCAGAGTTGGATTTCAGCAATGAACTATTTAGAGGAATTCTCTGTCAGGAAGAGTGATTTTTTTACCTGGCCCTGTATCAACAATATCCACGAACCATCAGTTCAGCACTTGACAAAACCACTGTTACAGACAGCTGTCATATTTACAGTTTGCCCCTTTGATCTGGTGTTGTCACATCATGGATTTTATATTTGAATTTGACACGCCAGGCTTTGCAGGTTTTCAGCAACTTAAGGAACGTGAGGGTTTCTTTTTTCAGTAATGGAATGTTTATGAGCATGGGAAGGTAAAAAAGGAGTGGCATAAAAAAGAGTGTTGCAGTAAGTTGTTCTGCCCATGTGGAAGAACCCCTAACCATCAATTATGGCATTTAACTAAAGCAGATTTCATTAAAAATTAAAGGGGAATGCACAAAAAACTGCCCTCCGTTGATGGCTGCTGAGCCATGTCATAGCCCAGCACAGACCTGCCTCCTCGTTATGGTTTTGTAGGTAAATGTGGGTGTCCTTCAGGTGTTGGATTTGTGGGATAAGGATTTAGAAACTCACCAAATATAGCAGATTGCTGGGTTACAATATTATTTATGTCACTCTTGGCAGCACTCAAACTGTCCATGGATGATAGTGTGAGTTTTTAACAAAATCTTCCTAAATTTTTTTACCCTCCTACACTGAGGAACCGAGAGCTCATACTTGTTTGATTATGGGACAGGAAAGAGAAGTGCTAACTGTGCCCCACTGTGCTCCAGCAGAGGATTTTCCAAGCTGCTGTCTCAGTCAGATTTTCTGATCTTTAGAACTTTGAGCACAAGCCTGGACCAGTAAGTTGCCAGTAGAGTTTCCTGCTGGCTAAGACAAGTGATGATTCAAAAAATATTCCAGGTTTCTCCTTGGCTCAAGACCTGAAAGGAAAAAGCTCATCAAGAAGGGACTCATTATAGAAAACCTTCCTCCACTCCTGAAAATATTTCTGCAATTTAACATAATTCTGCTCGAAAACGGTCCGCTGAATGCAGCAGTTTCCTGGGTAGCCAATCTGGAAGCTGCATGGTGTGTACAACAAAAAGATATTCTCTAAAATTGCTTCCTTAGGCTGCTCGGGGACTTTAGGGGGTCTGTTTAATTGGCAGGGCTTCTCTCCATCCCACCCTGCTTGGGGCTGGAGGCTCCTGCATCCACCCCAGCCGTGTGTGTGGGGTTTGTGAATTCAGGACATGACTTCTGGTGTGTTCACCCAGCTGTGGGAAAGCCTGGTCCGGGTGACAAACTTAATTAGAGCCCTTTTTCAATCAGTGTTTTCCAGCTTTGTCATGCTTGAATCTGGACTTCCTCCATAAGGCAGGAGGATGGTGAGGAGGAGGAAGAATGGCCTGGGAGATTGAGCATTGTGAGGGAAATACAGGAATGCTGTAGCAATGCTAGGATGATTTTAGGCAGGTTCTCCTGTCTCCTCCTTTCATTGCCAGCCTGGTAAGAATGAATGAGTTAATGTAAGCTCTGGAATGGTGTAAATCAAGATGTGTGTAACTAAGAATTATGAGCAACACAGATCAATTCCACTGCATCCATTAAAGTGAAATGTGCTGTTAAAAATCCTGCACATAAAGGATAAAATGTGTCAAGATTAAAAACAAACAAGCAAGCTATTTTTAACCTTATTAAGGTCTGATGCCTTTCTGTCTAGAGGGCTTAATCTTTTAATACAGAGCTATAAAGAACAATTACTTTTTATAAGTTACATTACAATCTAAGATGATTTACTGTTTGGTTGATATTGCTGATGAGAGGGGGCTGTTAATTTTACTGGATGTTTTTGATTTGGTGGTCTATCTTGTTCAGGCTCTCCTTGTATTTTCTGTTACCTAAAACTCCTTCATGCTTCCGTGTCAGCAAGTAACTCAGCTATGTAGTACAATTTGTCGAGGATGTAGCAGCAGAGAAAGCATTGCCCCCTTCAGAAGTGACATTTGGTGTATTACCTGCGTGTGCAATATTGTCAGGGGTGTAGTTTCTGACCTGCAATGCATTATCTGCTCCACTGACTTTGGGGCTGTTTATCACCAGTGACATATTTCTCTGCAGGAACCTGCCATTCTTCTTCTGTCTGCTTTAAAACCCTAAATGCAGACATCCAGTCTGCATTTCTGAGGGTGGAATGAAACCAGATTTTTCTTTTTTTCCCTTTTATTTAACAATTCCCTTCAATGTTGTCAGTTAAACGGGGTGCTTCGTAAGCTGCTTTTGCTACGGTAACAAATATCATGTTAAAGAGCAGAGGCACAGGAAGAGTGAAATTAATTATGTATGTTTTATGCTTGTCCAACTAACCACACTGTATTCCCAATGAAATACTTAACACATCTGTGCCTTCCTGAAGTCAAATAACATCACTATAATTTGAGATACTTATTTTGAGCAGCGAAGGAAAAGCTTTGCTACACCTCCAGGAAAGCCATTCTTTTGGAGGGGGCTCTTTTTCATTTGTATGCTTTGATTGTGAGCTACTTAATTTAGTCAAAGATTTTAATTGAGCTTCTTGGCAGACTGCCTGATATTTGGCACAGTAGGAATCTCCGAGTCTGAACCTTTGGGGATGTTTTCAGAGGAACGTATGTCTTCTATTTCATGCTTTATTGTGGCAGACTGATGAGAACTCCTAAAGCAAATGACAGTTGACAGAAAATAACTCACACTGGAGTTTGTTGTCCCACTGTTGCTATTTCAGTGATGAATTTCAGATAGTCTGTTTTGTTTATAGCACGTGAGGTGTTGAAATGATGATAGTAGGTGGCAGTGGCAGCAGGATAATTCGGCCATGGAACCAGAGGCGAAGCGTGGAAAGAGCTCTTTAACAGGAATGATTTCTGACTAAGCAATCTGTGGCAGCCACTGGAGCAGCCTTCAGCAGCTGAAGGAGTTAAACAAGATAGATGTTATTTGACAGAGCAGTGTGTGTCATGGTCTCAGCAGACATAATAGGATAAAATTAAGAAATATGAATATTTAGGCTACAGACAAGGCTATTTACTGGTACTAAGACCTGTTCTAGCTTAAATGATCTCTCAAGGAAAAAAATTAAAAATGCAGCTCCTAGCAGGGAATATTTAACACCATGCTGAACAATATGCTAATCCTCAGAGGAACATTACAGAATTGTCAGCAGGATGAAGTAGCTGAGCCCTTCCATCTCTGTTCTGTTTCATTTCAATATCTCAAGATGAACTCCGCAGCTTCATTTTCCTGTTTCCTTGTCTCAAGTGCAGCCCTGAGAAGAACCCAGTGCTGCAGGACATCCTCCTGCTGCCCTCTGCCCTTGATTTTCACCAGCTGACTTGTCAGGGACGGCCCCAGCTGAAGCATTCCAGCTCAGTTTGCCCTCTCTGGTACCCACCAGCTGCTTCCATCCTGGAAACACCAACTCTGCAAAGATCCAGGACTTTGCAAACAGATTCACACAAACCAAAAATGTCTTTGACTTCACATCTCTCCTCTACTCACCAGGGAGAAACAAAAGGGTTTACATTAATATCTGCCCCTTTTTTTTTGCTTCTGGAAACATGTAGGCAATTCCACTTCAATAGATTTTTGTGAAAAATGAGACAAAATTATGCTGAGAATCGTTTTTTTTAAATGCTCTTAACTCTTCAAAGCATTGCAGGTGAGATGAAACTGCTTTTCTGCCAGATCTGGAGTGTGACATGTAGCCATTCCTTGGATATTAAGATCTGAGTTATTTCTGAGAATTTAGCTAGTTTCTGGGATAAGTGATGGCAAACACCAAGCAGGGAGGTTTGCCCATCCAAGGAGAAGGCAGGAAGGTGTTTATAGGGCTTTTTTGCTAATGAATTGCAAATCTTCAGACCAAAGGGGAAACAGAGAAGTCCATAAAGACCAGAGACAGCCATAAAACACAGATTCCCGAGCACCACTGATGAGCAGGCAGTTCCTCATTAAGAACTTGTTACAGTACATATATATGGTCTCAATCAATTTGTTTTATTTTAACAGGGCATCAGGTGCTTCCCATAAAATTTGAGGGCACTGAGTATTTAATTGAAATCAGCCTCATATAACCCCTGTACTCAAATAAATCTTTTTTTTTTTTTTCAGAAGTAATCAACTAAACCTTACCTACATAATTATATATAGAGTAGCATTAAGTAAAACCTAATTGTTTCACTAAATATAATCCTCTACATACTGTGTACTGATCAATGCACTTTTAATAATTGACCTGTCAATACTGAGGGCCACTTTATTCAGAGGGATTTTTAACAGTTTTGAGAGTGGAAATAGTCCAAAGCTGGTCGGTGCTGGTTCTAAACATACAGGGAAAAAAAATTTAAAACATCTTAGTTTTGTTCTTAGAGAATCTCAGATTTCTCTCTCATTTTACTATAGAACTGCTAATGTTGTTACAGTCCTGATAAAAATATGCTATGAAAAAAATATGATAAAAAAAGAAAACCTCAGTTTTTAAGGCAGCGACCTCAATTCTCCACCGTGTCACATTTGCACCTTCCCAACTCCTCCAGGTGACTCTTAAGCACCAGGATGTCTTGGAGGTACCAACAGGAGTAAATACAGATACCAAAGGCCCAACATGATAATGTTAAATTCATAATGAGAATTTTATTTCAGTAACAGCCAGGAGGGTGCAGTTCCTTCATTTGGACACACCATGAGAACAGACTAACCAGAATCATAAATAAACATTTCTAATGGCTTGACTACTTCTCGAAGCAGACAGGATCTGTTGCTGGAGGATATAAAAAGGAGGTTTATTTAATAGAGTTCTGCAACTTCATGTGTACATTTGAGCATGTAAACTGCTACAATGCATTATAATGTACACAAATCCCAATATGCTCTCCATGGAGCCCCATCTGCTCTCGATGTGCTGATCCCTGATCACAGCAGATGCCTCACGTGGTGTGAACTGTTTGCTGCACACAAACCAATACAGCCTAATTACAAGTCAATAAATTCCAGATACAATCCAATTAGTTGTCATAGAGACTCTCGTGTTTAGCAAATGTAACTGATCTGTTTCAGCTTGCGAATTTAACAGGGCCAATATTTAATTTATTTAATTGCAGACCGATATAGTCGGTATATTTTACAGTAGAAACAATAAATGCTTCCAAGTACAATCTATTTAGGGTAGTTTGTCTGATAAATCGAGTGACTTCCTGTGGGAGAGGATACCATGACTGCTTTTGAAGTCCTGTTCCTACCACTCCTCTTTTGGTATTTCTTTTTGCAGAAAATTATCTCTAAATGTGCACAAAACACAGTAAATGTAAATAAAAATGTAGGATCCAGACTTGGCTCTCCAGTGGATTTTCACACTTGGGCAAACCAGCACTAGGCTGTAGGAAGCCTTTTTCAGATTTGTGAGGAGGAAAAGAATTGAGATCATCCACTACAGCACTAATGGTTTAAAAACCCAGAATCTCTGTATCTCTGCCAAAGGTGAAGCATTTCCAGAAACACTAAATAACTTCAAGGAAAAAAACAATTAGAAGAAAACAAGGCTCTTCACACTGGGAAAGACAGCGTAGGTGACTGCACGAGTCTGTCAGTACTGCTGCTCTGGGGAGAGATTAGAATCCAAAATCACTGTATAATGAATAGAGTCGAAGTGTAAAATCACACAGGGCTGCCTGGGGAGCAGCCAGTCTGCAGTGCTGGATGGTGGCTGATTAAAAACCAGCTGAGATCACTCAGAAGCAGTGCAGATTTGGGTCCTGAGCAGTAAGGCAGGTCTTATCCCATGGTCTGTGAAATTCCCTGGAGAGGGAACATTTGCCTGGGCCATTTTTATCAAAGGTCATGAACACTTCACCATTTGCACCTAAGCCAATATGTCCATTACCCCCAGGTGGAGTTCTTTAGATTCCTTAGTGTGAAGCTCTGACATATTTAGCCATGAAAAATTCACCGTGTGTCATCTTGGAGCTTGGAACTGTGGGATGAGATTTGCTGTTGGGTCAGAAGAGAATAGACTTCCACTTCTGTTCCAGACTGTTGTAGCTGCTCTAAATATTCCAAATATTGGACCCAGCTTGTAAACAGCAGTTTATCTGGTGGAGCTGAATTGAAATCTGCAGCCTTGTCTCTGGCTATGGTTGGTAGATAAGATTTCTTTCATTTTCGAGGCGTTAGGCTCAGCATTAGTAAATTCACAGATAGCTTTTTTCCTCCTAGTGAATATGCAGAATGTGACTTAAAACTGCCTTAAACGCTCCCCAAAGAAGGAAGATGACAGTAGAGGGGAATTCATTTCAAAGCAAAATTCTACTGCTTGCAAGAGAAAATGAATAAAGTTGGGAATTTATAGCAGAGAAGTCTTAAGACTCCTCAGCTTAAAATTATTCCTCTTTACCATTCTGGTCTGATCTCTGAAGAACAGCAAAATTACCTGAAAAAAAAGCCTCTGCATAAATAATTGATTTCCTTTACTCTAGATAGGGATTCTTTCTGCATAAAAATATTCTTGTGGAGTACAGTTGGTAAGGCAGAAAGAGTGAAGGATTTGGTCTTTTGCTTAAAATGCAATGGCTCTTTTTGGTTTTCCTGGCTGTGCTTCCCAGATCTGGCAAAGAGAAGCTCTTACACAGCAATAAATGCTGGGTTTGATTCTGGGCTAATGATCTGAATTTGTATCACAATTTATTGCTTTGGGTTTTATTTTTTAGCTCGTGCCAGGGTTAGGTCCAGGCCATTCTGTAAAACTGGAGACTCTGGGTATGAATATAAACCCCCAAATGAAGTGAGAGAAGGGTGTTAATAGTGCCTCTGCAGGTTTCTGGAGACTGGAGAGGGAGAACTGATTTTATCCTCTGCAGGGAGAGCAAACAGGGCACCAGTGGCTCCCCTGAGGTGTGGGTGCTCCCCCACACAGCCCCTGAAAATGTGCATCCACAGACTCGATAGTGAAAACAGGAGTGGTTGTTTCCGCAGGTCTCTGCACCAGAAAAGAAATATCCTAAAGAGCACCAGAAAACCTTTTAACACATTTCCTGGTTTTATTTTAATGGAATCAGGTCACAACTGGAACTCAAAGGGCACAGAATGGAACAGCTGAGTTTTGCAGAATAATGAGAATTAGCATTTTGTGCAGTTTTGTATTCCTCTGCTGCCTCCCTGCCAGCACGGATGGGTGACTGGTGTTACCTCTGGTCCACCTGCAACTCGGGCCTGTCAAGAAAATACAAATCACAATGTAAAATAATCAGCTGATGAAAAAGTTCAGGCTGAGATTTGTTTCTCATTTGTCACATGAAAAACAAGAAACCTTCTATTCAGGAAGCTGGAGAGTATTTGACATTAATCCTGCTGATATGCAGGGAGAATAAATGAGGAATTTTTGTTGTTTGTGTGTTCATGTAGCATATTAATGATTTTGATAACAGCATAAGGATATTTGGCTGCTGTCTAAAATTAAATTGTTGGGGTCTTGAGACTGCTGTTGCCTGCCATAGTTCTAGTAATTTTATACAATTGATTTTTATATGATTGTTTAACTGTGAAGAACAGGATCAAGTGTGGTTCAGACAACAGTAAAAAAAGATTATTCTCTTTAAGTTTTATGATACCTGTTTAGTTTATTGATTGACAGATGAACACACCCGTTTCCTTTTTCTTTCATGTTTTTTATCAGCAAGTCCCTTCGTCTCCTGTGGTATTTGTGTGTCCTGTGTGTGCAATTGCTGTTTAATGGCATTAATTTTAAAAGGAAATAATTCAGCATACAAATAAGAAGTGACCGAGGGAAAACTGCAATTTTCTTTTTAAGAAAGACATATTTTTGTTTAGACTAACAGTCCTCCCACGGAGGTTGAAAAATGCAGCATGGACTAAATTTACCTTGGCTACTGTCACCAAAGGTAATAACGTGCCCACCTTCTGACACGACAGAGGAAATGACAGCAGCTCCACTTATATTCACTCAGGACTGAGGGGAAGGGTATCCATGAGTGAGGGCAGCTGGAAAAACAAATCAGTGCCCCTCATCTTGCAGAGACACATCACTGGGAGAGCCTCCTGGGGAGCACAGAGACATCCCTGAGCTCTTCCAGGTGGCCAAAGATGCTGAGTTTGTGCTGTCAGATACTCAGGACAATTTCACATGGGTGAGTTATTGACTGCAATGGTTGCAATGGGTGTGGGAGCTGCACCCATGGAACCTGAGAGCAGAAAATCTGCTTTCTCACCTATCAAAAGTCAGTATTTTGCTTTGATAGGGTTGCATGCACAGGAGAATCAGGTTTGTATCTTTTTATTAGAACATTTATTGGTACATTTCTTCTTGGCTTGCCAAAAAAAGAAAAAGGGTTCAGGATAACCCACTCCTTCTCCAGTTGGTTGGCTGAAAAATCCCATCCTCATTTCTGCAGTTAGGAAATAAAATGTGTATTCAGATGTTCAGCTAGAGAAAGGCAGACCTGGAGCTGGGCTGAACTGTTTCCAAAGGGAACACAGAAATTCCTGATGTGTGTTAGGCACCATGGTTAAGAAATCTGGGTGCTGTTGCAGCAAAACAAAGTTAAAATCAAACCTCTGGGCAGTTCATGAAGAGTTTGGGCAGAGCCTTACCTGTCTCAGCCCTGACACCCTGCAAAGCACAGGACAAACCCTGTGGCCTGATGTTATCTGCAGGGATTTTGTGAATCCAAAATTTATGAATACAAAAATGTGATTCCTTTGCAGCCACAGCACGAAGATCACAGCTTTGAACCTGAAGCCCTGAAAACATGCAGGAGTGAGTGAAATGCTCATTTTGGTGCTGCTGATTCTGGAACAACACCGTGAGTAGAAAATTAGGGGTTTATTTAAGATAATGAGCCTTACGGCACTTTCATCATGTAAATGCAACAACCATAGACACACTCAAATCAAGATGATTAAATTTTATTGCATTAAACTATTAAATTTTTTTAATGGCATTAAAGGCAGTGGATTTTTTTTTTTTCCAAAACCCTGTTGAAAAGACAACAACAACAATCAGTGACTTCACAGGTCTTCAATTTCTGTTCTGCTCTTGAGCATTTTCATGCTATTAGAAAAGCAGATCTGGTACACAAAACAAACTAGTGCTACCTCTGGAGGAGAATTTCCTCGTCTGGACAGAGTCATGCACAAAGATGGTTGGTGCTTATACCATACCTGTAATGGGAATTTTGTAGTTTCTGACCCCATTTTCAGTTTAACTTCATACTCAGGTTTCTTGGATGGGCAGCTGAAGAGATCCAGCAGAGGCACATCAGTCTCTGCTTGTACTTTACACAAAACCTTCCACAGAAACCCACAGAGCAGTTGTTCAAAACGCTTGAACACAGCACCCTCCAGTTTTTGAGCCATAAGATTTCAGTGATATGCTTAAATTAGCCTGTATTCAGCCCAATTAATTTTTATGCCTTTAATGGAAAGAAAGTTGCTTCAAAAGGCAGATGAAGCTCTTTGTCATGCACTGTAAAATTGTTAAAATGCCTTAGAGAGTGCAATGAGGTACCTGAAAGTTTAGTTCCAGAGGCCTCTGTTCCACCATGGGAAGTGGAAGATGTAAAACATGGGAAGAGCTGTCTCAGAAGGGAATCCACATTAAATTATTAAAAATTCCCAGCTGGGCAGAGAACACTGAGGACAAGAGGATGCTACCAAAATCTCTGAATTATCAAAAAAGTGCAAGTTACTAACTCAGAAAAAAATGTGACTCCTAGAAATCCAAGTCCTATTCAAGGTTAACTTCACATGGCACAGATAAAGTTCTCTCTGTGTATTAAAGGCCCTTGAGTGCCACCAAGTAGAGAAAAAGATTAATAAGGTCTGCTCAGTTCCCACCTGTTCTTCCATAGATCAATCTGTCATTGCTTCCTCTGATTTTACTGCAACAAAACATAACTTTAGACTTGAGTATAAATCTGACTTGCAGAGTTTACCCATTGAAACATAAGATATGAGCCTAGAAAAGAAAAAGCTGTATAACAGAGTGTCTACTGAAGCAAATCCTTTCTCCTCCTTGGAGAGTAGGATAGTGTAATGTGAACAGATTGCACTTCTCACATTCTGGAAGAACAGTTTATTCCTTGTTCTGACAGCATTTATTTGGATCTGGAAGAAATGGCTCATAAGAAATATGGGCAAAATGTTGTATTTGCCATGAATAACCCTCCTTGGAAATCTGTAATATAGAATAATATCAGTCAGTTGGTGTCTTGTGAAGAATGCTTCTGGTTTTAGATTCTTGTTTTGAAAACCAGATGTTAAGGGTGGTTTTCTCAGAAAAGTCAGCACCACAGCCCCTGGAAAAAAACCCAAACCAACAACACTGGGAAAATCTGTAACTGGTGACAACAGTGTGGTTGGGGATAAAAACAACCAAATTATCTGTAGATGCACAATCCTAGGACCACAGGAACGTCAGCTGTTGCAGGTTGGAAAGGACCTTTGAACATCTTCTCTTCTACTCCCTTAAAAATAAGGCTTAGTTTTGTGAGGTTGTTCAGCCTTTTCTGCTTTTGAGCAATGAAGGTCTCCAGTAAAGGAGATTTCACAGCCTCTCTGGGGCCTTGCTCCAATATTTGACCACCTCCAGCATGAAGAAACTTCTACTTAGCTTTAATAACACCTTTCTTCTGCTCCAACTTATGCCCATTGCCATGAGCCTTGTTGGGAATCTCTCAGAAATATCTGGCTTCGTCTTCCCTGTAAAAAACTCACTAGTGATGCCTCAAAAAAAATGTTTGGCAACGTACTAAGTGTCCAAAACCAGGCAAAGTGTGGTCCAATAAATGCCAGGTAAGAGAGAATAATTTCTTCTCCTGAGCTGCTGGCTGTGCTTTTGCAAATGCAGCAGAGAGTGAAGCTGGTGCACTTCAGGTCTGAATTTTGCTCTTACTTTATTTTTAGAGTAATTTCTTTATCTATTTAAGGAATCCCAGAAATTAAGTATCGTTTCATTGCTTTTTATATGTGATAGTAAAATTAGTTCTTCACAGAGCTCACTGAGAGCACAGCTAAAATAAGAGTTGCTTACAGAAATGTTCTGATTATCTTCCTGGGAGTATTCCACTGAGGCTCTATAGATCTATATAGGTAAAAATTGTCATGTTCATTTATATTATAAATGACATTAAGGAGACCTGGGCAGAATAACAGATACATGCTACCTTTTAATCCGAAATTCCGGAGTCCAGCAGTCCTTATGGTATTGTAGTGCCCTCAAATTTGCTTTGGGAGTCTGAATCAAAAGCAATCCATGCTTCTCATTGTCTGTATGTGCTGGTAGGCTGACAGCTCAGATGACACAGACTATCATGAATTTTTATCTTAGTTCCAGGTTTTCACCATTAACATCTTTACCTGAGGATCTTCAAATAAGAATTTTTAAATTTTTTGATACGGAGATATCACTTTCTGATGTTAAAAGTAATGAAAAGGGATTATTTGAACAGTATTACAAATGGAGTCCTTTTACTCTGCTGTCTGCTGCCTAAAATATCAGTGTTCCCTCCATGAATAAAGCCGAGTATAAATAAGAGACCTGTCCATGCAGAAGCTGAAACGGGTTGTAATGAGATGGCAGCACATTCCAGATAGCAAATGTTTGTAATAAACAACCCCTGGCTCTATTTGTCACTGCTCTGGGATATCTGGACACGGACACGAGTCTTGAAATGGGACCATAAAAGTGAAGCCAAGCACATTCAAAAGCCTTTTCCTGATAAGCCCAATCTCACCAGGGTTTTTGCATGAGCAAAATGAATGTGTTTGATTGAATGGTGCCAAACTGTAGATAGGGAAGCTCTGCAAGTGATTATCAGAAGTTTAGAGGCAAAAAAAATCGAGTTATTTTAGAAAAGGAGTCACTGAGGGATGTCTGGCAGTAAAACAGGTATGCAGGGCAAAATAATTTCTTTTTTTTTAAACCAGTATTCCTGAATATATGTAGGTGAATTCAGTCTTATACAGCTATATCAGTACCATTGAGAACCACAGATTCTTAATTCTAAAGTTCCAGGAAGGAAACTACCCACAGTCAGGCTTCCTGAAAGATGCAGGCAATCCAGGCAAGGATGTCAGTGCATTATTCTGTAATCACAAGTTGATTTCATCAAGTGATTTAATAAACCATGCATGAGATTCAATTCTTAATGGGCCTAATTCAATCAGGTGACGTTTCTGGCTTGAAAGGTGATGCATCTTGAGTAGAATGAGGTGCTGGATGATGTAAAAGCTTCATTTTTCACTGCAGCAGTGGCTGTGTTGCTGAATGTTATGTAATATTCAGGAAATGGCATCACAAGTTTAATGTCATTTAAAGCATAGTCCACTCCATGGACCATTTTTTTTCTGCACTTCAATGTGAAATCACACATATTTACAGTGCACTGATTTATTTTTTCTTTTAATTTTGTCCTTGATGTGTTTTGACACCAAAGAGATAATATTCTAATGGAATTGAAAAATCATATTGTCAAAGACCTGTTGGATTTGGGTGTCTAAACACACAATCTGCTTTAATAGCAAATAAAAATGGCTACATTTGGAATGGAGATGTTTGGGGTGAATGTGGAGAATTCTCACAATTGACAACCACCTTGCATTTTTAAGAATTTGCCATTTTTTTTTTCTGCTAACTTAGGAAACAAAATTGAGAAAATGTTTTTGTAGATAATCAAGGAAATGTAATGAATTAAAAAAACAGTGTTACAGCTCAATCAAGCTCAGTCAGAATCATCCTCAATCTCCTTGGGACTCCTCATAATTTTCAAGAATCAGAAGGGTGAGAGAGGCTGGGGGTCAGGCCAGGCAGAAGAATACTATTCACAAGAGAACTATTTTTTTTATTGTAAAAAAGTCTCCATAACATTAACAAAAATTACTTCTCTTCCTAAGTAAACTTAAAAAAAAGACAATTCTATAAGTAGAAAACTAACTGAAATTTTAGATTTTTTTTCCTTTACATTATCAGTGAAAAATAAGAGGTTGTAGAGAGAGAAGTATTCTGAATACTGCTGAATAAATAAAGAAGTGTAATTTCTATGTTATTGCATGTGTTCTGTCTCGTATTTCTCATTTCTCCAAGTTTAGGTATAAGAAGATGAAAGTTTTAACCTCTGCTGCAACTAATACATTAAGCACAGAAAGCTCCCCCATAAATTACCTTTTCTTTACCTTTTTCTGCCATTGTACAGATAATAAATTGTCTTCCTAATGTAACCAGTTTTATTACATTCTTGAACTTAGCAGAAGACAGATAATCACCTTTGCACCATTAGACTTGATTAAGTTGAGCTCAGAAATTGGACCTGGAAAGCACTGAACTGTACATTTCTCAGGCCAAGCTTAAATGCACAAGAATATTTTTCAATACTAATGACTCGAAGGGGTTTTGTTTTTACAGTTATGCAAATAGTTTTCCTGGTTGTTTTATACAGAAAATTAATGTCAAGGACATACTTTACAGCATGTAAGATGACATAATACAGAGCAGCAAAAGCAACCAACCATGCAGGTAAAATTCTGTTCTTCAACCCAAACCAATGTGGTCTTTTAGACCTGTGTGTGTTAAGTGCTATTCATACATAGTAGGGTACAATATTATTAATTCCATTAATTCAATTTAATCATTCTAGTATGAAATAAATTTTTAAGAGTGACGATTATTTTTTTAATTAATGAATTTCTGATTTTCAGTTTACACTGTACATGAAACTGGTTCTGAGCTTGTATGTAAGTGACAATGAAGTGGAATATTTTGATATTTTGGATCCCAGTTTAGTACACTACACTACATATTGAAATATTAGAGAAATTTTTCTCACTGCCTGTATGTCTGAAAATGAAAACTCCCTTTATTTTCAACTCCAAGTATTTTCTCTCTTACTCTCTTTCATGCTTTAACATTCCATTGAATATATATGTATAATTTTTTAGGCTTTATAATAATGCAAGTTGTGATGAAAATCTGCATTTTCTTCTCGCCTTACAACCTAAGGAGTTGAGTCTCAGGCTGTTACCTGTGTATACAGATACATCTATTAACAATAGGGGAGCAAATGAGTTGTTAGTGAGGTGAGAAATACCTGGTAAGTACTTTCTGCTCTCTGCATGAATTCTCTTTACAATCCAGTTCCATGCTTCCTTGGCACTTAAGGCTGTTAACCAAGCTAAAAGAACTTCACAGCCAATTAAAACCAGATTCCTGCGAGTTCTTTTTTCTTTACTTGAAGGAAGTGAGAAAGTTCTTGGCTATGAATGTTCCAGTAGACGTTGTTAAACTCTGTGAATGCAAACTGAAATCTCCATATTTTGCTGCAGCAGTCATAGGGTGAAAGGTGAAGAAAATTTGGCAGTGGAGTCAGATAAGACTGAGACATCATCTCTATTTTAATGATTCATCTTTCACACATTTTGCTTGAAAGAACAGCTCTGAATAATTCTGCTTTGGAATGAAGTGGCCTTCCAACGCCAAAGAACGTGAGAGACTTGGACTGAAAACATGCCCACCACCAAGGCTGGGTTGTCAATGTTCAGGACTAGCAAAGCTGCTTGAAAATGTGTCTTTTTTTTTTTTCCCCAAGTGCTTTCCTGAAATGGAGCAACTTAATTTGGTTGCTCTGCAGGATTATTTGATTGTGAGGATGCTTAGACATTGATTCATCAAACCCAAATTGCTTACATGAAAAGGTCACAGGTGCCTACTAGTTCATAAGATAACTATTAGCCCTGGTTTGGGGTTGAAATTGCTATGGATTTCTCACATTCTCAACAACCTGTGCCTTTCCAGGAACTTACCAAAAAATAATGAAACCATGACTCAGGAAAATCACATTCATTATCATCTGTGCTTGTCCAGAATGTAAGTCTTGACTGCAAACACTTGAACTTATAAAATATTTCCTATATTCTCTAGCACTGTCAGGAGAGTTATGCATTGTTTCTCCATCACACTTCTGGGGGCAAAAAGGCCATTTTCCTTACCTGCTGCTGTAAACCTCTGATGGCAGAGGAGTGGGACATGCTGAGCTCCCAGACATCTGAATTTTGGAAGGTGTTCCTTGGTGTGTGTGTCACAGTGTTTGGTACAATATAAACCTCATGTGTGCAAACAAGTTCATTAAAATTGCAAGAGCCTGTGGCACATTTGTAACAGCTTGCCCAAAGGTTAACATTTATAGTTTTGCACTGCCAACATCCTTGCTTTTATGGGGCACATTTGTATGCTAAATTGCCTATTATGTTAAGCTGTAAGTTCCCATTTAGCAGCATCAGGAATAAGATTTGACTATAAGTGTTTAGAGTTTATTAGTGCTGTGCTAGTCTTCTTAACAGCTCAAAATTCCCACAGCCTGAAAATGTGCTGCAACCTCTGGAGAGGTTCTTGGGTACGAGATGTGTTTGGGAACAGCTGAGGATGAGGGGCATGGGAAGAAATGTGAGGAAGAAATGAGGAAGAAATGCTCACTGATGGGAAAAAGGTGCCTTGCTGTGTCTCACCTTCACACCAGTCCTAAATGTCATGTTCAAGCAATGATTGCATCTAAAACAATCTCAGTAACATCCCCTTTTCCAGCTAACAAGAGCAGAAAGGTCAGCTGAAAGTATTCCAGGGGGAAGGAAGGGTGTTTTATTGGTAGGTAAATATGTCCAGTGGCTTTGTTTTTGCTGTAGGTTACTTCCCAATGCATGACCCAACAGAGTGCCTGTGATATACCAGCCCTGTAAACTGAATTTCAGCTGCATATGCAGTTCTCAAAGGTAACAGAAATGTGTTTGCTAATGAAACTGTGTTTCACCCAGACTTCCCTTGCTGCCAGGGATTTCTCAGGAGATCCTGGGACTGAGGCACTTAAAAATGGCACAAAAGCCTTTCAATTCCAGGTCACCAGATTGACAGAGCAGGGACCTGATTTCAGGCAGTGTTTTAAAAGCCTCCATGAATATCTGCTCACCTGAGCAGTGACTGCAGTCTGCCAGTGGTGACTATGGAAAGTAACTTGACAAAAATAACAGAAGCTTTCTCTGTGAATTAAAAAAAAATAAAAAAAGAAAAAAAGAAAAAAAAAAGGTGTGAGATATTTTTTTATCCATTCCACTGTTAAAAATGAGAATGTGAGAGCACACAGATGCTACTCTGCTCCTAAGCTTTTCCTACCATGCTGGAACAGAGCATTCAAAGCAGATGCACTGATGTCCTTCACAGGCTGACCAGGCCAAGTTTGCAGATTTATTTTATGTGGTGGGTGTAAGGAATATGCTCTGTGTTTGCAAATTGTCACAGAGCTTGGGAAACACAAATCCTTGAAAAGTATTATCACTGTAATTATTAGATCCAGCTATTCACCCCAGCCACAAAGGGAAAACACAGAAACGGGGCTTCAGGTTGGTCATACAGAAAAATAAATATTTTCCACGATTCAAAAATAATCTTTTCGTGTAACAGGATGTTCTTAGTGGCAAGCAAGAATGATAAAAGTAATGTAAAACCTTCCAGCACAATCCACAGCTGGGGAGGGCTGCCTCAGCCACTGATTAAACAGGATTGCAGAGTTGTGTGTTCTGCAGAACTCAACATTTTTCAGGGGTTGTAACAGCTGGAGTGAGAAAGGTGCTTTTTTTGTGTAAAATACAATATCATTTCCAGGAGACAGAGGTCCCACATGAAAGGCCCGAGGTCTCTGTAGGAATCTGTCTGCTGAACACACTGACTTTGTTGTCAGTAAAGGCTGCAACCTCCAGCAAATGCAGACAGTGCTTTACCTATTAAGACAATCCGTAGGGGAGAGACTCAGGGAAAGTAGCTCAGAAAGTTCTTTTTTTTTTTTAATGACCTATTTAAAGTTACATTTTTCAAATAATTTAAGGAGAAGACTTAGTTAATGCTACTTAATCAAAGTTCCCTGCAAATAACTTAAAGGTGACAGGTCAGCAAAGACATGCTTACTTAAAGACAGTATTTTAAGATTTAAAATGCTAAGAGCCTTACCAAGCCTAAGCTGCTAAAAATTATAATAAAGCATAAGAGAAGTTCAAACCTTATTTATTTCAAGATCAGATTTATTATTTTTTCAAGACCTTGCAGGCAGAGAAACAGACAAGAATTAACACAGCAACAATTTCTTTGAAATCACACATCCTATATACAATGGTGGATGGATGATGATTGATCCCTTCTGTTATCCAAAATATTTTGGATTTCTGGTCAATTATTCTCTGTGGCCTAAATGAGGTTTTGTGTTTCAGGTAGTTGAGATTACTTACTTTGGGAGTTGATTTTCTTTCTACAGCCATGGTGTGACATCTGTAAATACACTGCAGAACTGTGTTATTTCCAAGTTCTTCTTGGTTGTAAAGTTATTTGTTAAGTGGCTGTTGCTGTAGTTTGAAATGAAAATGGTGACCTTAACAAGCACTATCATTATTATGCCTTCAAGGGACTTACTCACTCTCCTTCACTCTGATATTCAGTGTCTGACTAGCTTGGAGTTCTGGGTCTATTATTTTGCTGAAGTCACTAAAAAAAGGGACTCTGCATTTTCCTCTGTTGCTTTCTTTGGGCACATTTTATGTTTGATTCCTGCACAGCAGGATTCTGATTCCAAGTTAGTCATTGGAATAGTATTCTAATTAGAATCACATACCTAGAACTCCACTTTTCAGAGTTGCATGGTGAATAAGTATTGAAGAACAAACCCAAGTGACTTTCTACTTTTTATGAGGCTAAGAGAGTGGCGTGGAGCATCCAGTGAAGGCATCACAGACTGCTGGAAGGGGAGAGTTCACTGCTACAACGTGGTGAGAAAGGGAAAAAAAAACAACAGCAGCTAATGAAATGCAGCAAACCACAAGTTCAAAATTCTAAAGAAGATCTGACATAAGCACTGATATAATAACAGCCTAAAACCAAAATATAACTCAGCCTTGCAGCCAGGGCTGTGAGACTGACGGGGCCTGAACACCCTTTTTAAATCAGAGCACTCCTGGAATTTCAAGAGCTCAGTAAGGGAGGAGCAGGGGTCTGAGAGGGGGAGACTGCCCCACTGTGCATTCCCCAAATCAGCAAAAATCAGTGCTATCCCAGCAAAAAAATAACCCAGGACACATTTCAGATCCATTTGAAGATTTGGGAGGCAAATGTGTAAATCATATTAAGAATAAAGCAGCAAATCAGACAGTTTTTAAATACCAAATGATGTGATTTAGTTTAGAATGAAGCAATCAGTGTCTGGAGAATGCCTTTAATAACATTGTCTCCCCCTCTGGAAATTACCTATTCAGTGCAGGAAATTTCTCTTTGGTTATTTCTGCAGGTAAACATTGTATTTATTACATTCAGAAAGCAACAGAAATTTAGATGGCTGAGCCTACACAAGCTCCTGTAGCGTTTTCCTTCTCCTTTACATTTCTAATAAACATGAATTATATATGGAGAGAGCCATGCTTTGTTTAAACTGCTGCACTAAGTACCCCGTGACAGCAGTAAATCAATGCTTTGCTTTCTCATACATCTGAATGAAAGTAATAACTGGAATAAACAATTAATCTGATGGATACACAGGAACTCTCTTAGCTAAGTAGAAGGAGAAGAATAATACTGTTCCATTGTTCATCCATTTGTCATTTGTTGATGGTCACACTTTATTGATTTTACATATTATTTGTCTAATTATTTGATTCTCAAAATTATTTTGAATAATTTATTCAGTCTTCACTTCAACTGATGTCTGAAATGTATTTTTTGCTTGATCTCCAACTAATAAGCCAATTATGATCAGCTTTAGAAGTTATTAACCAGACTCTAGTTTCTATTTTTGCTACCTAATTAAATCTAATGCTCCTGGTACTACAGTGACACATTGGGCACTTAATGTATTTTTTTAAATGGTAATATTTGTATAATATATATATGCATACACATATGGATAAGCTAATTAACAAAAAAAAAAAAATTATTTATAAATACCAATGGCTACTTGCTTTTTAACTTGAAAGAGCAGGACGAGCTCCAGTTGGGCTTTTAAGGCTGTTTGGTTGTGCCAGGAGACAATGTGGGAGTGAAATTCTTCAGAGGAGCTTTCATTAAACTTTTGCTACCTGGTGCCCTGGAGGTGCCATGGACATTATTAGATTATGGAGGAAACAAGGGTGGGTGTACAACAACATTCTCTGGACAATAAATAATAATAAATTAGTTAATAAATTTGCAGAGATTGTTCCATTTTTCTCCTGATTTTTCATTTTATCCTGATTTTAGAAATGGAGGAATTCAAACCACTTACATGAGAGAAATAAACACTGCATGGAATGTTCCTGTTTTGGCTTGTCTGTCAAGAAACAAGGAAAAATTTTTGTTTTATAGGACTATTACCTACCATACTTGCTGAAGTTCTTGGGTTTGTTCATTAAATGCAGAGATATTTCACTTAAAGAAGGAGTCCCTGGAACAGTTCTTGTTGGGATTGCACCTACACAGACTTGCCTGTTACTCACCCAGATATTAAAGTGTCAGTTAATAAATTTGTCCTAGACTGACTAATAGCATACTATGGGTGAAGGGCTGGAACAAGCAAGCAAGACCAGGACCTTACATGTAGGGAAAAAAAATGAAGTATTTCCTCCCCATGAAGCTCCATCCCATTTTTACATTGAGAATATCAATCTGCACTCACACAGCTGAGATCACAGGAGACATCCCTGGCTTCTTTTTGAGGCTGACAGGAACCAAATCTCTGGGACATGACAAGTCCAAAACATGAGCTTGCCTTTGGGAGGCAAGAGTCTTAATGGATAGCACTGCTGTGAAAAATATTTATCTTTGCTTCCTGCCAAGCCCGTGAAAGGATTTGGAATAGTTTCTGTGTAGCCAGTGGTATTGATGTTTAAATGATCAAAAACATGGCTTTGAACATCTTTGTCTCCAGGCCTGGATAATTTTCTCTTCAGAAACTAAACCAAGCCATTGTAAAGCTGCTGAAAAAAAGGGAAAAGAAGCTCCCATGGATGGACTCTTACATTTAAAAATATTAAAAAAATTAAATAAATCCCAGAGCTATTGCAATGTTACAAGTTTTACTCTTTTTATCCAGAAAGGGGTTTATGTTTAGTGAGAATGGGACAAAACATGTCACAAATTCCTTCTGCTAGGAAGAAACAGCATTATTAGGTTCACTGTTTCCTCAATAATATTTCTGAATAACCACAAAGATTTCCGTATTGATGAAGAAACATCAAGAGTTGTTTCATTTCAGTGATTTCCTTTTCCTGTTTTAATTTTTTTCCTCTTTTAAATTTTTCCTCTTTTAAATTCTCTCACATTCTTTTTCCTCATACTAGATTTGTTCATGTTGCTTAGATCATCCTGTCTGCTTTTCTTTCCCCCACACCCCCTCCATATCTTCTCTAAACCAACAAAGGTGTGAACCCTTTTCTTTTTAGGTTTCTCACATCTTTTTATGCCCCACCAAAGAGGGATTGTGGTGTTGGAGTTGATGGTGCACCAAACCACAGGCAGAACTGGCAGGCAGCCTGGATTTTCTTCATGCCTGGATTTTATCTCAACCTGGAGATAAAAACCACCCCAGCCAACCAAACCTCTTCATTTTGTCCTTGGATTTCTTCACGAAAGGCACAGAGGAATTTTTCCTGTGACTGACAGGGGCCTGTGTCCTTTGCTGTAAGGATCTGATGCACTTTAATCCTCCAGGTTATTCACACCTGGCTGAGCTGCTCCTGCCAGAAGATAATCTGCCATTCTGGTTTCAGGCTATGCTAAAAATGCCTTAGAAATTGGTATAAATACCAAGCACCACTTTTATAACTGGATGTCTCTTCTTACATTTCAATTTTAACATTTTGTGCTGCCTTATTTATACAATATGGTAAATCTGTATTTTTTTTTCTAAATGTCTATATCTTTTTCCAAATTATTTGATGTAAAAAAAAAAAAAAAGGTGGAAAAATTTACTTGAAAAACTTAATAGTTAAAAATGTCCAAAGGTAAACTTTTCTATGTTTGCAAAATCAAGTGAAAGAGATAATCCAAGTGTGATGGTTTGATAAGGCTGATGATTACAAAAAGCCAAATGACAATGAAAATAAAATAGAGCTCTGAATTAAGACAACCTAATTTTATTTCCCTTCTCCCACTGACTGGCTCTAATAACTTTTAAGGACAAAGCTGTTCTGCATGACCACACCGGGATTGCATCCTCTGCTGAGATGTGAGTCCTCCTCTGCATTTTTGGTGAAATATAGTGAAATTAAAATGACTGATAATTGAGTTTGTAAAACAGCTTGGCAATCATGAAGGTGAGCCTGGCTTCCATACAGCCAAGAGGCTTGCAGGCATTAATTCTTGTTATATTAGGAGGGAAAAAGTCAATTCAAGATAACATTTCCTGGCTGATCTAAAGCCTGGGTGTCCTTACATTTTGTTTAGCCTGGCTGCAGATGTTTGATGGAATGTGGACAGATAATTGAGTGGAGGATCAAGTCTTATTCCTGGAATTGCTTCTAGGGCTACTGAAGTAAATTTTCTCTGTTCGATAACATCAAGAAAGCTTTAAGTAAATGAAACATCTTGTATTGTGGTCAGAGACATGAAAGGTACCACTGCAACAACCAAAGCAGTCATATTATCAAGAAATATGCCAAAGGAAGCCCGTAGCGTTCTCATTTGAAAATAAATAAATAATAAAGAAAAAATTATCGTAATCAGAATTCAGGAAGGGAAAATTGATCCCACTTTCAAAATCCATAAAAGTGTATGTAGGAATAAAACATCTTAAATGCAGTTAACACCTGTAGTCTCTATTTCCTTTCTACTGTATGCTGGAGTCTCTGCCTGCCTCAGTCCTGTGGAAGGTGATAATTGCTTGCTGCCAAAACAAAAAGAATGGCAAATTATTATTATTCTCATGATAGTGAGAAAGTTGATTTAAAATTTTTTTTTCTTGCCATGAAGGAGCATGTGAACTCCATTTATTCAACTCCCTGCCAGAAAATTAACTGTTACTCTGGTTTTTCTCCCCTTCCAGCCACTGCATTTTCCAATGTTCCTGGTGCAGCAGCACAGGGTAGTGTGTCACCTCCTGCCACTGCTGCTCACCCCCAAAGTGACGTGTGTGAGCTGGGACAGGACCTGATGAAACCCAACACATCCCCAGCACAAAGCCCTTCTCCTTCCTGCTCTTGGGGACACCTGTGGGAACAGAAAATCTGATGCTAAAGTCACCACAGGCAATTGTGTGTTTATTTACTGGACTCATTGATTGAATAAGAATATTCCATTTCAACAGGGAATGTATTTGGTAATATTTAATAAAAACATTTGTTGAAATCTGTGATTTTAACATATTTTTTTCTCATTGCCTGTTTTGCAAATGTTAATGTGAAATTCATAAATGAACAGAGGGCCAATCTAAGTCATTGCTACTGCTTGTTAGAAACCAATTGAATGTGTGATTAAACAATGTACAAACCTTGTTCTGATCCTATTCATGGAATGAATTTTATTCTGTTGAAATATTTTTTTTATAGGAAGATCATATATGGAAAGCATGCCATGAGAGATTTATCAACAAACTCAATTAAACTAAAAGCTAGAATGCCTGGACTAGCAAAATTATAAATGAGAAATTGCTTCATGAAGTTAATGGTAGTGCATTATATCCAGTGATGACCCAGACTTCCTTCCCATTCAGGCTAAGATTTAAAAGGGAAAATAAAAAAACAAAACCCAAAATCCGAATCCTTTCGCTGTATAAACACAAAAGAATGACCCTTTTAATCTTAACATGAAGTGAAGGCTCATAAAGTTCTTACTAAAACCAAATCCTAGGTGTTTATTGCTGGTAGGGGATAATGGATGGGCAAGGTCAGGAAATGAAATTCCCCCAGTGAGAGGGGGATTTATGAGACATTATTTTTGCCCTGATTTTTAAAGGTGTTACATTTTCTTTTATAGTTCTTTTGAAAGTTTTAAAATTCTTTTAAAAGTTTCCTATGCCTTCTAATGTTTACATATTTCTACTGGAGTTCTGCCTGCTTGTTATTTTTTCCATGTTAAGTACAGATTGCTGCCTGTTTGTTGAAAGACAAAAGAAAATCAATACAAGTGTTGAAAAGGAACCTTGAGTATTCAACTTTGCAAACAAAGTTCTTAAATAAGCACCAAGAAAAGTAGTAATAGAAAAAATATGAATGCCTGACTTAATTAGCAGTGTTCACATGAGGAATATTGCTTTTTCAAGTATAAAGGACCAAGTGGAAAAAGAAAAAAACTAATTCTAAGGAAACTAAAAATGAATGATCCCATACATTTGCATTTCATCTATAGTTATATTCAACACTGATATGTCTTAAATTATTTGTTGATACAGAGGGAAATGAAGAGAGAAAAATTAATCCCTCATACTTAAAATATAAAAAATAAACCACGACTTTTATTTTAGTTTCAGCCAAGAATTATTGAGTCACCTGTATAATCTTTCAGCTTCTAGCCTTTGAATATCTCAGAGCATTCATCTGGGCATTCTGAAGATGAAGAAACTTTAAATAATTTATGATCCTCTCAGGAAAAAAAATGGCAAGTCTGCAATCCTATGTTTTGGTTGTTTTCTTCTTTTCCTAAGCTAATTTTACAAAAGAAATAAAACATATGGATATATTCCCTACCTGCTCCTGAATTAAAATATTGATATAAAAATAGAGGAAAAAAGTTGGATACTGACTCATTGGATTGAACATAAATTAATTGTTTCGTTCTTCTGTATTAATGTCCATAAATTTCACATGGATTGACTTCTAATAGTTGTAAGAATATATTTTATCTACCTTAATTGATATCAGAGTATATTAAAAAAAATACAGAGTCCTTTTAGTATGGAGCAAAACACATCATTCACACGAGAAAAACTTACCTAAAAAGTAGAATTAATGATGTCTAGTTCCATTTCACATATGATTTCAAAGTTGCTTGCCAGCACAGAGCTGCCCAGCACAATTAGACTTTCATGTACTAACGAGAGCAGGAAGAGCTGCCAGCCAATAAAAAGATAAGCCAATCAATCCTGAAATACAAAAGAGTTTTTTCTGTGAGGATGAGAAAGGTGCATCCAAGGAGGAGCTGGGGAAATAGTGAGCCACTGCTGTGGGTTTGTTCATTGACAGGATTTCCTAGGAAATGGGCATTAGGGGAGAGCAGGGAGAAGGACACCAGCTATTAGACATTGATATTTGCCACTTCTCTGCCTTTCAATTACAGCCTTGTAAATATTTGGATTCTTAAGAGAAGCAAGAGTGCAAATAAAGAGTCAGAAGAGCTACAGTGATGTCCTACAAGAAGCTTTAAGCATCAGTTCTCTTTCCCATTCCTTTGTCAATTTTTCACCCTCCTCCCACTTCCCCAACCTACTTTCTTATAGCATTAAGTCATTTAACTGCTGCTATTAAATTCTCAGATGAGAAATGGGTAGGAGAGAAGCCTGCTTGTCCTTCCTGTGGATATTTAAATAGGGAGCACCAGAATGTAGAAACCAGCCAGAGAATTGTTCTCTGGAGACTGGTGTGGAATCATATAGAGAGGAGTGTTTGGAGAGTTTTGTTAACATCTGTCTTTATAAAGCTGACACAAAAAAAAAAAGCCACACTCTGGGCTTAGAATCAGTTCACCTGTTGGTGCAAATCAACAAAAATTGTCCATTAGAGTCACTGGACACAAAATGGTATCTCAAGACACAATTATTCATTTACTTCACTGTAAGAAGAAAATATATTTATCTCCAGCAGATCTTGCACAGAATAGCCATTACTCTGGTACAGTATAACAGTGGTTTTGAATACTTTATAGAGCACACAAAAATAATTTTTCCATATCACTTTCGGCCCCAGCCAGATTTAGCAGTTTCAGAGGTACCTTGGTAACATGCCACCAATATGTACCAACAATGAGAGAAACTGCTGATCCAGAAATCCTTTTAATTCAGGCAATTAAAGAGTACAGTTCTGAGCAAAGCAATCTGTGTTTATACTATACATGTTATGCAATTAAAAAAAAATCAAAAGCTCTTGGGGACTGTGCTTATTTTTTAATGAAATCAATGTCAGCATCTAGTTACTAATAAGAAACTCTCAATAACAGATCCTTGCAAGACAGAAAGTTGTTTCAGCTTCAGGCTGATAAAAGGATTATTAGAAAACAGCTCTCTGTGTGAGTGTGCATAGTTGAATGTTTAAACAATTTTGAAAAATAATACTTTGAAGCCATTCACCTCAGGCTCATATAAAGACAATTTGGTCCCACTAAAAGTCAGTGAAGATCTGGATGTGAATGAGATGGATTCAGGAGAAAATCTGGAACAGATGAAAATGGCTGTGAAAGGCCACTCACTCACACAAATCACCCTTTTGGACCTCTGGTCATGCTAAAGTTTTGGGAGAAGTTTCCACAGTGTTTTTTTTAGTACTTACCCACTGCCAGCTTGCTGGGATTTTCTGCAGCAGGACCCTGCACTCCGTGCACACTTTGTAAAATAACAGCAGAAAAAAAGGACTGACATAATGAGTCATTACAATTTAAATCTTATTACACAAAGCTTCATTTGAGTCAATATGCACAGTGCAGAACTGCAGGGTGCCTTTCAGCCTGGGGAGAGAGGAATGAGGCACAAATTCTCATTATGGGCAAGGGAAGGGACACAAAATTCTCATTATGGGTAAGGGACACCCAATTCTCCTTGTGGGGAAGGGAAAGGGACACACAATTCTCATTGTGGGGAAGAGACACCCAATTCTCATTGTAAGTAAGAGAAGGGACACACAATTCTCATTTTGGGTAAGGGAAAGGACACCCAATTCTCATTTTGGGTAAGGGAAGGGGCACCCAATTCTCATTTTGGGTAAGGGACACACAATTTTCGTTGTGGGTAGGGGCTGTGGCTGCTCCAGAGAACACTCACAGGAAAATCCCTGCATTCCACACTTTGGATTTATCTGATTCAGAATTTTTTGGAAGTGACCTTGCATTTACTCAGTGCAAAAATATAATTGACAGTGATGATGACTCCTAATTGCCACAGGAATAAATGGAGGCTTTCAGGAACTGGGAAGGGGAGGGACATAAACCACATTAGCATGGATCATGTATTTCCTCTCCTCTCATTATCTTTCCAGGCAGACTGCTAAATCTGCTCTTCCTAAACTCTCATTGTTGTCCAGAGAAAGAGCTGTTATTGAACCTGGTCACACCTTTCTTGAATTTTAGGATATATTTTTAATTATTACTTTTTAATAAACCATGCTAGCTTATATGCTTATGGTTTTAGTTGCTTGCTTTACTAATGACTTGTTCCAGCTAATTAAAGGAAATCTCCAGGAAATCTCTTTTTTCTGATAAGTAGGTTGCACAAACATCTTCAAGGAGAATGCATCCTTCCAGACATAAATCTGTACTTAGAACTGCCAAGTCTGTTTGCCTAGGCTGGAGTGCTGTGCTTGTAACTTCGGTTTTATTTCATTATTGTAGATTCATGTGCGGTTGAAAAGAGATATTTATTATTAATTACTGGGGATTTTTGGAAGAGCATATTGTAAAATATTTTTAATTATGGACAATGCTACTGTAGATTAGAATCAGGCACAGATTTACTGAGAATATGTACATCAAAAAGGGTTGAATTCCCCAAAAAAAGTGCATCCTAACTTTCAAGTTAACAAAAGTGTTTCTTCTTTTAGTACTTCAGGGCAATTAAGGGATTTGTTTTATGAACGTGAACCATCTGATCCTTCCAACTTTTAAATTTTTCCTAGATTTTGCAGAAAAAACTCAGTTTTGATTCAGATAGCTAGCAGCTTGCACTGCTTACAGAACTTTACACTTAGAGAAAATATCCAATTATCAGAGCATTATTTTGAAAAACAACTTAGCAGCTGTTGTGCAAGCAGAGTCTAAATAAATAAAAAAAACAGAGACTTTATTAAAGATGAGAGCTACATAGATTGTGTATTTGAATTCATTCTCAAATGAAAGAGAAAATCTCTCACTAAAGCCTCCAGGGGCAGAAAGGTGCAGGTTATGAGTGCAGTGCTGCCTCTGCAGAATGGCAGCATCATCAGGAATTCAGCTTCACTGCTGGCATTCAGCACCCCTTATCCAAGGGGCTTGCAAAGGCACTTTGGAACAGAGCAGGATTTCCATTGTGGCTGTGCTGTGGGCTTGGCAGAGTATTCATCAGCCTTTATTGATTTGGAGGGAGGCATGGCTGGAGTGAGGAGGATTAATCTGAAATCTCCCTTGGCTGAGTTAACTATTGAGGGATCTCTTCACATCAGGATGGAGCGCTGAGGGGTGACCTGCAAGGATGGGAAATGTGCATCTCTGTCCCTTTGCTTTACAGTGGGTGTGAAAAGCTCTGCATTGCTCTTGGGATTGGTTTTTGCCTCCCCCCATTAACTTTCAGAAACATTATCTTTGCTATTTTTAGCATTCCTTGATTTTCCTGGGCAATTCTTTGCAGAATTACAGAGCAGTACTTTCCTCTGAGATGATCTGGTAAAGGGATAAGGGACAAAGAGCTACATTGACTTTCTATTCAAGCTGCAGCCTTTCTTGTGAGAAGCTGAAGGTGGCAAAAGCTATCCACCAGCAGCCTGGCTTAGCTGAGAGCTCTTAGCCACCCCCTCCTGTCCCCAGAAGTCCCAGCATCTCCACAAGGCATTTCTGTGGTCACTTTTGCCATCCCTTCCCTCCCCCTGGGCGTGGTGACCCTTGTGGGTCCTTTCCAAATCAGAATATTCTATCTCTGGGATTCTGCTTTTCTCCCACAGGAATCTGCAGCTTGTTGCTGTCCAAGAGAGGACCATGAGCTCGGTGCCTCCAGGAGGATTGTCCTTGCTGAGGTCTCTCACTTGGAAAGCAGAGGCTGGGATCTCCAGCTCTGTGTTCACACGTCAGAGTGCAGGACATCCCTCTGGCTGCCCTGGCTGTCTCCAGACACTGGCAGGGGGCTCACAGACCTTGGCAAGAAGTCAAAACCACCTGTGGCTTCCATTTTAGCCTGTGGGAAAAACTGCCAGCTTTGTGTGAGGAATTACAAACCACAAGGGTTTGAGTAGTGTGATATTTGAACTAACACAGGGTGAAAAAAAGGGAATTTTAGAATATAGTTCAGGGGTCAAGATGGAGGGATTTGGGCATGTCCTAGCCTTTTTCTCCTTCGTATTGTCCTCCATGTCTTGCTGTGATGGTGTCACTTTTCTATTGGTTTAAGGCAGAGACTCAGTGTCTAACATAGGTGATGGGAATTGGCACAAAATTGTGAATATAGCACACGTAGTTTTGCGTATATAAGGTGGGACCTGCCCAAGGCTCAGGGCAGAATGCCATGGCTTCCTTTCTGGATGGACCTCAGCAGGTCAGAGAATGTTATAGAGAAGGAAGGATAAACAACCTTGAGAATGCAATGGGGTGGATTCCAGACTCCCTCCTTGGCTGCACGGGTTGGAAACAAGGAATTTTACACTGCTGGAGTCCCAACACACTGACCCCAACATTCACCCACCCAGCTCTGCCCTTCATCCCACATCCACAACGTCTTTCTGTAGATTTCACAAGTCCAGACTTGGTTCACTGATATCTAAAACATTCCTGCATGGAACATTTCTCTATTCCTCTCTTTGTGTCTTTCCCTTTTTTTTTTTTTTTTCGCCTTATTTTTATTTTTTCCTCCCATTTCTGTCACTTCCCAGGTGACCTCTCACGTGCCTTTGTGGCCTTTCCTCCAACTCGTCATTTCACATGAGCTACTGATACATCAAGTGCCACCATGGATTAACTTCTGCTCTCAGCTTGTTCAGCTCTTCACTGCACTTAGGGACAAACAGATTCATTCTTTGTCTTGTGCTGCTCTTCACAGTCTAAAGGTCCTTTCTACACACAAGGCCATTTCAGGGTTTTCCCTCTTCAGGGAGAAATAAACACATTTTTCTTACCTGCTTCTCACTCCCTCTTTGTGGCCAAGAAATGAAAGGCATTCAAAGGCAAGACCAAGAAGCTACAGTTTTGTAAGTATGTTTGCAATAGTTAAAAAAAATTTATTATAATTTAGAATGTTACCTTTAAAAGCAGATTATTCAGAACTGTCAGTTTCACAAAGGAATAAACAGCAGATAACCTGAAATAAAGAATAAGCATGAAATTCAATGAGTATGAGTAGCTTAAGATCTCAAGATCTTTATTTCAGTACTTGGATTACCTTGTCTCAAAATCTTTATTATTTTAAGTACTTCAATCTTAAGAAACCTACATATAAGAACTTATTTTCTCCACTTATTGTACTTTACTTCACATGATGGATCACCAGCTGTAAATTGGAATTTAGTCCCAGGGACCAGACTGAAGTAAATCTGAAGTAAATGTTCCTCGATGTGCATAATGTTGTTGAGTCTGCATTTAAGGGTAAAAAAATGAAATAATCAGACAGACCATACCTTTGAAATTGTTAATCATGATAATGAAGGTTCAAATCTACATTTGTTTCTATGAAGGGAACAAAAGAAATCTCAGCCATTATTTTAATGATTAATCAAATGAAGAAGGCTCTGTTAATATTCTGGTTCTCCCTGAAAGACACACAGGAGGAGAAATCCAGAACAGTGAAGAATCTGATAGACAGCTGACAGTGTTTCTTTCAAAAAAAAATTGTGATGTGACCCAAGAAAAAGCTCTGACTTCTGAGAGTTTTATTACATTTTATAAACTTCTCATCTTTGCTACTGAAACCACTAGACTACTTACTGTGTTAAAAATAAAGTGATCATTGTAGTGAGTTCACCTTCAAATCATCTCATATTTCTTCTATACTGCCTTTACATTTATGAGTTACAGCATATTGATTTCACCCTTCCCTTGCACTGAGTTTGACTCTCCCTTAATAGACAAAATGACTATTTGCTTTCTATAAATCCTACTATTTGTATTTCTTTTCTTCTCTGAGCTGTAATCTGTAACTTACAATAGGCCACTGCTCAGTGAAATGATGAGGTGCTAGCTCAGCCTTAATATTGTTCAAACAACAAAAAAAAGTCCAAGTGCCAGCCTCTTGTTACCAGGGCTTTTCTCACGGGTGTCCTTTAAATTATCTGACTTCCCAAGAAGAGAACAGTGCTTTCTGTTCACCTGAGAGCTGCTCAGGTAATTATCCCACGGCACATTTGATCCCCTCTCGATGCTCAGCATTGGCTCCTTGCTCCAATTCCCCCTTTCACTCCTCATTCCCCTGCTGCAGCATTGAAATAAATAGGCAAGGAGACCAGCTCCTTTTTAATGCCTTTTTTAAAGTGACCAGCTCTGGGTGGGGGCCCGAGGGGTCGCGCACACCGCTGCTGCTCCTTTTGGCGATGCAGAGGAGGAGGTGGACAGTTTTGCTTCACAGCAGAACTGGGGCGTCCATCCTCACGGGTGTGCCTAGGAAAATGTCTTTTGGGTCATCCACTGAAGTCCTCACTCTGATTCAGTTCTACTCAGGTTATGGTGATGCTTAAAATCATGTTGGTAGGGTAGAGGGACTTCTTGCTGGTAGGTGTAGTTGGTTAGTTGCTCAGATTTTAGGTTGGCTCATTGTTTCTAGGGTCTTTTTGTTGGATTTCCTTGCACTTTTCCTGATTTGTGCATTTCCCAGGAATGTTCCGGATGCCATTTTGTGGAGCAGTGGAGGAAATACCCGAGGGACACAACAAGGGTTACAGGGACAGAAAAGGGGTACAGCTAAGGGGTATGTAAGGAGTCAACAGTGAGGGTAAACAAGGGTTTAACATTTAACAACTATTTAATTAACATAATTAACTGTAAGTGCATCAACTACTTTAACTGCATTTAACCAATGAACTTGTTCATAGCAGCGTTGTGAATTCTGAATTCCTCAGGGCTCTGCATTCACTGCCTGGACAGAACCCACAGCACTGCAGGGGCATTGCAGCACTTCCACCAAACCCTCTTCTCCTTCCAGGGCCTTTCTTGGCTCTTGGAGGTGCTTGCAAGATTGTGAGCTGTGACCTGAGAGCTCAGTGCAAGCTCCATTCCCGACAGGTAACAGCAGGACGTGGTCCCTACATCTCCTACAAGTGCCCCAGCAGCTCGTGCCTGTCCCCTGGGCCTCCCTGCTCCCTGCCAAAAGCTTTTGTCACATTTCCAGCAGCACAGTGGAACTCTGACCACATCCATTTTTCATCAAGGGATCAGCTGACCTCAGTCGCTTCTGCCTTTTCTACTCTTGTGCAGGAAGAAAAAAGAATTTCAGGCAGGATAGAAAGCATTGCACATCGTTGAGAAAAAGGGGTTTAAAGCAATAATTGGAGACAGAACTGGATGTAATTAGCTCATTATTCTTTAAAACTGAACTCTCTCCATGCTCACCTTAATTTTTAGCCCACAATCCTTGTGAACTGAAGTTAGGGTTTTTTAAAGTAAAAATGAAGCATATAAAGGTCAGTCCAAACTGAATTGGAAGTGTTTGGCTCCTTTAATAAGCTTGAAAAGAGGAAGGAAAAGCCAGTTGATAGAACATATTTTTGTTTGTTTCCTTCTAAGCATGCCATCCATAAAGAGCTCCATTCAGAGAAAAAGAAAAAAAATACTTAATGCAATTAATACTTGTTATTCAGTACCTGAGCAGGTCCAGCACCTTGGTTTGCCGGGTTTCTTTTTTTTTCTGCAGAAATGCCATTTTTCACCACTTACTTTCCTCGACCTTTGCTCAGCTTTGCTCTCCTTACAGCTCTTACAAGCTTCTTTTGGAGACATTTCTTCACCAAGAGAGAAAACAAGATCAGCACCTGCTTTGGAGCAAAGCCTTTTTAATCCACAATGAACAATGAATGCAAAGGGAAATAGTGCTAAACTTAAAAATTTGTAGATATCATCAGTTTTTGTTTTTTTTTTTTCTCATTACAATTCAACCAAATTAGTATATATGACATTCTTTTTCTTATATCCTTGTTTTCAAAAGCAGATGTTTTGATGAAATGATAAATGCATCTAGAATCTGCATAAATATGATAAAGAAAAGATGATTATCACCTCTCACATCACTTAGCTCTATTGGCACTTTTACTAAAGTGGAAAGACTTGACCCGACTCCTTAATAATTAGTAATATTTCTGTAAGTTAGTAAAAATTGCATTTAACAATAGTAAAATTTTTATTTCAGCGGATTAAAATAGATTTTTGAAATACAGCCTGGTGCCTCATACATCAAACTCCAGAGGAGCACTCATCACAATGGCTGGTGCTGAAAAAGTTGGTTTATAACAGACAACTTATTATACAAAACAGCACTGGAAAATCCTATCTAACGATTTTAATCAGGGGCTAGCAAGCCAAGAAGGCTGTAAGTCAACCAAAGAACAGAGGAACTGCATGGAAAGTGCAGTTCCTGCATGTTCAGCTGCTCAGCTGCCTCACTCTTAAACAATTTAAACCTATGACTGCTGTGGACTACCCCACTAAAGGTTATTCCTTTGAATGTAGCTTCCAAACAGGAAAATGCTCATTGCTGCATAAGATGCAGTTGTTTACCACAGGAAAAGCTGCAGAACTGCAGCTGGTTTTGCTGCATTGAGAATTCCTTGGGCTCCTTCCTTGCCTGGGAGTGGATGTGGAGCAGGAAAGCAGCCCTGGCACCTGATGGAAATTCTATTTCATTGAACCCCCAGCCTAAACCCCCTTGCTACCAGATCAATTCCACTAGCTCTTAGGCATGGGGTTATGAAAACATGGATGTGGGGAAGCGTCCCAAGGAAAGCAAGGAGCTGGTTTGGGTGGAGGTGGAGGCAGGAGGAGGGGAGGGGGAGGCCTGGCAGCATTGTTACCCAGCACACAGATGCAGCATGGCTGAACAGAGCTCTGGGGCCCTTTAATCCGTTCTTTGATCGTCTCCGAAATAGATCAAGGCAAAACCATCCCTTTCCTCTCTGACAAAGAGAACTGACCGGTTTCTCTGTGTTAAACATCCCCTCCTGCTCTGGAAATTGGGCTCAGGAGTGTCACCTGCTTCTCTCTGCTCAGTATCAAGGGCTGACCTGGCAGAGCTGAGGGGCCAGTCCTGCCCCACCTCACTGAAGAGCTGGAGCAACTGGGGCACGTCCCTCCTGAGCAGGGCAGATGGCATTGATCAAAGAAGCCCCAGAAAGAACTGCTGAGGAAGGACTGAATTGTTTGTGCACCAACACAGACGGCCTTTAAAACGAACCAGAGGAATTCTAACAAACGGTGACAGTGGTGAAAGTTGATATTATGAGAATCAATGGAGAGCTGGTATGAAAAAACAGTGGTGGCTGGAGTACATTCATCAAAGTCCTTGCACGCTCAAGAACAGATAGTGCCATGGTGTATATTAAAGATGGACTAGGGCATAAAAATAGAGCAGCACAAGAAAAGAATCGATTTGGATCAAAATCACTCTCGAAAAGAATGATAAATAGTCATTGAGAGACTACAGGGATTCTTTCTGTGTAGTCCAAAAGGTTACCTTAACCAATGATTGATATCTTGATAGTATTTATTACACACAGGCACAAAACCACCTGCAATTGTTTAATTTTCTCTCATTGGAGAGAAATGCTGCAGGCAGCAGACAGGCCCACGTGTTCTGTGCTGTGAAAATTCTCAGGGTTCTTGAACAAAAAGTCACCAAACCCACACAGTGGAATGTCACTGGAGTCAAAGGTTTGGTAACCAGTGAAGATATTAAATAAGGGATAGAAAAATAACCTTGCTGGTGATGGCATCCTTCTTGCTCATTTTAAATGTAATGAAGAGCAGAGAAAAGAGGGGCCATGGTAACATCTCCAGTTCCAAAGGGGCAACAAGAAAAGGTAAAGAATTGTTCTTCCAGTTTATTGTGGGTCTCTCTTCCTGTACTCACAGGTTTAATCCCTAAACTGCTTGAAACAAAGCTTTAGGAGGCTGTAAAGCCCAACATGACCTATAATGAGGGAGAAGACCTGTTATCCCAATGCTTTCTCTGGTTCTTCCCCCCATTTTATGATCCCTGGCATTTCTGAACACCCCTGCCATATGCATGCACAGGTATTTCTATTGCACCTATTGCCTTATGGATGCTAAACCCCAAACCTGAAACAGCTTAAAATTCATCAGGTTAAGAGCAGTAGCATGGATACAGAGCATAAATCCATATTTTGACATCCTGAAGACACCGTTAAGCTTTTTGTTATCTTATTAAATTGTATCAGGCTTGCCTTGCAAAGAGTACAACCAGGATTGATAAATGCTTGGCTTCAGCTACACTCTCCCATTTATTTTCACTCTGTCAGGCTTAATCCATAACTGCTGCTCAAAGGCAATGGGCAGGAGATGAGGGTGCATCTTGACTCAGCTGGCAGCTGGCTACTGGCAGCCAAAAGCTGCAAGAATTTGTTATTAGTATTATTATTATTCAGACTGCATCTTGACACCATTTATTTCCATTTTTATAATCTATTCCC
Source organism: Taeniopygia guttata (assembly GCF_048771995.1). Lineage (NCBI taxonomy): Eukaryota > Metazoa > Chordata > Aves > Passeriformes > Estrildidae > Taeniopygia > Taeniopygia guttata. The sequence continues at coordinate 2,147,582 of NC_133029.1, read as the reverse complement.
TGAGGATAAACAATTTATAATCACATTATTTAATCAGTTTTTATTTAGTGTCAATTTGCTTAATTTCATTGACCAGAAAGCATGGGTTATTATGGAAAGAGAAAAAAACTCAACCCTTAAAGCTAACCACAATCACAGGATCTGAAAAACCCACAGAGGACATAAATGGAAAACTTGGATTGCTGGAATTAATATAAAAGTCATCTTTTACTCAAGCTGAAAGGTGTACAGATATTCCTACCCCATGGCCATGGCCAAGCTTGATTTATTCTGAATATTTTGAGTGATGGAGGAGATCTCACACTGGGTTTCACCTCAGATGAGTCTTTGATTGGAACCTTCTTCATTTTCTATCTGATATTTAGTTCTAGGGACAGGAGCAAGTAAAGAAGGCTCATTTCCTCATGACATGTTCATCACCCCAAAAATTGCATTTTCCTTTGTCTAAGTTCTCATTTTGGACCTGAAAATGGCTGAAAAATTACATCCAAACACACTTCCTTCTGAGAGCTGCCAGGCAGACGTAAATAAAACAACCAAATATGGATTTTGAGCATCAGTTCTTCCCAGACAGCGATGATATAAACTCCCTGTCACTGAAGAGGTTTTAGATTAGATTAGACCAGTCTCTTGATAAGCAACTCAAAATCACTGGCAGCCACAGAGAATCCCCTTTGCAAGCTCAGCTGTAGAGGAGAGGGGAGGAGAGCTGCACGAGCCAAGAGTTTCCACTTTTTCACCAAAATCACACCAAATGGCACCAAGACACCCGAGCAGGAGGCAGAAAGAGAATCTGGTCTGAGAGAAATCAAAGTGTGTTCTGAGAATGTTCAGTCAGCCCCTGAATGATTCATGGGTAGGAAAAGAAAAGAAATCAAACCAGACAGAATTTGTCTGTTTACTTCCAAATTATTTCCGTCAGTGGATTGCTCTGCTTCTCACTCTGACTGTCAGCACTGAATGTGGCACAAGTGCTGTGCCCAAGCTTCAGACTAAATATTTAAAACTTTATTCAAAGCAGAAAGACTGCTGATTCCAACAGACTTACCCCTGCTTTGGTGGTGAGGGATGAGTTGGACTGACTTGCTGTGCCTCTGCAGGAAAACACCCGTGGTGGACAACAAAGGGTAAAGGGGAAAAAGAATGATTGACACAGACTGCAGAGGGAAAGAATCTATTATTATTATTATTATTAACATTATTATTACTGTTATTGTTATTATTATTATCACTGAGTAGTATAGAAACAAAATGTCCCTGCAGATGTGCTTAGGGTTTGTGTCATCCAGGCAGGCCTGTCACCAGATTGGGATGAGCAGCATTGCTGGAGTCCCCATAGATAACTGTGTGTGAAGCACTTTTGTTCCAGAACCTCTGCACTGGGACTTTAAACCAGGTAATAAAACTCCATGATATTACCTGGCAGGGACACTTGATGCTTGAAAGAAATTTTTAAAATTTTAAGTGAAATTCCTATTTTCATAGAGAATGCATTTGCAGTTGCCATTCAAACTTTGTTTTTTTAGGGAACCTGACAGTTTTTATAGTCTTAAAAAGTTCTAAAGGTCAGCTGCTCTCCCTCCCCCACATAATTTGGGCAAAGATCTGCTGAGGCTGTTTTCCACTGCTCTGTACTGAGCTTGCATGGGCTGGGGTAGCTCAGCACTCTGTCAGCTCTGCCTCCTGTATTCGCTCCTTTTAGGTAACACAAGATCAATGGCCCTATAATAACATTTTATCTTATTCCTGCTTTTAGCATGTCTTGCTGCAAAAGTGCTCCATGGGGGGGAACTGTGTCACCATGGCTGGATCGTAATTTTCCAGCTGCTGCACTGCAAGGGGAGGAACACTCTCAATGCCACAGGGCCCATTTCACTGTTTTAGCAGGTATATTTATTCATAGGGCTTGTTTATTACTAAGACATGTTAAAAGTGAAAATAAAACAAAATAAGTGTTTCTGGATGTTCCTATTCATCATCAGAATCCATCTGAATTGAAAAGATGCCACTGCATCAAGCAACAATTCCCTTTATCCCTCGAGTTTTTGAGAAAATCTTATTAACAGAATCTCAATCACTCCCTTGATTTGGGATATAAAAATACCCTACGCTGATTTCTTAGCAATTTGAATTAATCAAATACAGTGTATTGTGCACATGCAGATAGCTTCCTTCTCACCTGCAAGCTGCCAAAAGGTCTCATAGTTTTCTATAAAATTGCTGCTTAATCTGCTCCAAAGTGTCAGTGCTGTGGTTTGTACCAGTTTCCACAACAAACTGAGCAGAGTGATGCAGCCCCTTGTCACCTCCTGTCACCTGTCAGGGGCTGCTGGTGGCTGCCACTCACTCACCACACAGCCACTGGAAACAAAAAGCCTTGCGCAGGAACAAGCTCCAGCTGGAGAAGAGATTTGTAGTTTTTCACAATCTTGGTTAAAATTTTCGATCAGCCAGGAGGGTTCCAGCACCAACAGGGCTGACAAAGTCCATGCCTGGTTCAGATTTCAGCAAAAAATCCTGTGTGTTCCTTATCTTCACTTAAATAAGGCATTCAACCGTGTTGATTTAGGAGCAGTTTTGACCTGCTTAAATTACCTTCCCTCTAGCCAGCTGATTAAGCTACAAGTTACCCTGGGGGCAGAAGAGCAGTCGTGATCCCAAAAATTTGTGGTGCAAAAGGTTGAATGACCCACTTATGCAGACAGAAAAAAATGAGACAAAACTGAAGAAATTCTGTTGCATGTCAGGAATATTGACCCCCATAACACACAATTCCCCTCACGTTTACTTTTCCATCAGCATAGGTACAGAAGAACCATTCTGAGGACTGCACCCATTGATAACCACTCTTGCAATCCCACTGAAAAAGTTGGTGACACAGCAGAGAAATGGAGCAGAGGATGGAGGGGCAGCTCTGAGCTGGGAGCAGTGCAGCAATGTGGAGATCTATTCCCTGCCTGTGCTCATTTGTTGAGACAGAGCGGCAAAAGGAGTCCAAAACTAACTATTCACATTCATTACCAGGCAAAGAAAAGGGGAAAAAGAATTTTTTCCTTACTCCTTTTGATTTCAGGAGTGATTAGGTTCACTTGCACCTCTTAAATTGCTTGGTAAGTGTTCTATCTCTCTCCTTACAATAAAAGGGATAATATATTTCATTGTAGCGTTTTCACTCAAAAGAGATTGGAATCATAAAGAACCAGGAAGAGGGGGGCAAGGTGGTATTCTGAGGGCATTAGGATGTTTCAAGAATTGTTTCATTTTCTGTCTAAAAGCTCTCCATCACCCCTCTTCACATCCTGTAAATAAGAGAGCTGTTTCTCCTGAAAAACAGCATTAGTGGTCATTTTAAGTTGTTTATTTTTTTCAGGATCTATTATCCTTTGCCGAACTACTGCACACAATTCATCAGGACATTCTGCAGTAGCATCAGCCTGATGCTGAGTTAAATCTCACTGCAGACCCCAGTGTTTTGTCACAAAATAAAATGAATTATCACGGCAACAATGATTTGGAAGGTTCAAAATATAAATTTTACTTCCAAGGAGCCATTTTATCCTGCCATCAATTCATCACCCATTTCCCTGACTCAGGTGCCAAGCCTAGAAAGGCAGTGTGCAATTGGGAATAGATCAATAACCATTGTCCCTGTTATTAATATCAGAAATTAGTGTTACTGTGGGCATCAGGGCAATCTTTGAGCCACGAGGACGCCTCCACTTCGCTGTCAGCATTGTCAGTCAAGGGTGGCATCCAAAATTCCAAACTACATCAGATTTAAGTGGGCCCTCACATTGCAGCGCTGTTGTTTTTAAAGTTATGCAACAGCACCAATTTTACAGTGCATGGTAAAGGTCAACAGATAAAATATTTGAAACTTTTACTCATGAATATATTTAATTCGCTCCTGCGAGTGATTTCGATTACATTTCACAAAATACATAGCTGCTCCTCGTTTTGCAATTAAAGATTTCTAATAATGCAGTCGAACCTTCTTAATCATTGTTCATTCTAGCATAAAGCAAAGCTTGCTGTGTTTAGAGAGAACCAAGTCATCTTAACAGCATCCCTTTTTTTGTTCCTTTTTAATTTATGAGATTAGAATACTTAATAACCTTTGCCATATCTGGCTGCAATGCAAGTGTGAAGAAGAGTAAAACTCACACAGTGGATTATATGGCTGGGACAAAACTCAGCTCTGTAATTAAGTTTGGTTCTGTTGCTTAGGTTTGCAGAAAAATTCAGAATTAATGTTTTTTTTGCCTAAGATTCCCCTGCAGAGTCACATATAGTAATTAAGCATGCTTAGAGATAGGCACATCATATGAATATTTGCCAAAACCCTTGATTTGTGTTCTTCCTCGCTGAAACCTCATCATTTTTGAGGAAAATAAACAGAAATACTCAGTGCCGAAACAGTCATCATTTTAATTGCCAATAATGAAGACACTAAAATAGTCTTGGAACACTCACAAACCCTGACACTCATTCTTATAAAAACTCAAGCTAGTGCAGAGTTGGTGTTACAGAACAGTCCTGGGGCTGACCAGAGAGAATTCACAGACCTCCCCCCACCAAATCCCCAAAACTGAGCACAGAGCTCTTTTTAACAGGAGCTTCATTTTCATTAAAAAGAAAAATGTGTTCAGGCAAGTTGATGGAGAAATGAACCAATTTGAATGTATTGAAGTTCTTTGCCGTGCTACAGTGCTTTTTAAATGGTGTCTAAACAGTTGGTCACAGATTTATTTATGTTTCCGTGTAAAGAAAGAAAATATTGTCATTTCCTATATGGGAAACAGTTTCCCTAATTATTTGGCTCCTTCTTCTACTACATAAACAGCAATTTGTACCCCTCTCCTTCAACTGGCTGCAATTAACAGCTACATTGCAATAAGCAGATTATGTTAATTAAAAACTCAAAACTATGTAAACAATGGGAAAGCTGACTAGCCATTTTCTATTTTTGCCAACTGGGAGGAACACAAGAGAAATTAGCACCAAGCTTAATTTTGCTGTTTATAATTCAACTTATTTGTAACAAATTAAAGCATTTTAAAAGTATTTTTTCAACAATTAACTGTATTTCTCCACACTATTTGAACCACATCCCACTTGACAAGTTTACATCTGCACAAACTGGGAAGAAAAAAGAGTGTAAAAAAAAATCTAGAAAGGTGTTAGGGGAACAGATTTGCACACATCATCACCAAACACAAATTTCCTACCACGTCTGAGCCACACTTTCAAAAAGTCATAGCTAAGGACAAAAGCGTAACTTAGTTCTGCTTCTCTGGCAAAAATGAGAGCAAACTCCAGGAATAAACATTACCCAGCTGACACCAATCAATTGAACTTTTCCATGTTGCCACAGTTTTGCAGAATTTTGGGTTAGTCCTTCCCTTTCCAGACGAGGATTTTTTAAGGGGAGTGGGAGTCAAAGGTGGAACTGTGAAATATTTGTGTTTCCAGTGCTCCTTTCTGATAATGGAATTGCATTCAATGTGCAAATCTTGGACTTTCTGTCCAGGAGTAGGACTTTGATGGTCCTTGTAGATCCCTTCCAGCTCAGGATGTTATAGGATACCTCTCCTCACCCCACACTGAGGGGATGCCACCACCCAGGGAAATAGAAGCACAGAGAGGCTGTGCAAAGAGAGGTTTATTGACTGAGAACTTACCCTCGACCAGGCTTTGGGGAAAAAAGAGCAGAAAAAAGGGCTGTAGCCATGCTTCAATTTTGTCCTGGAAATACTCCAAGTGCATGAGGGAGCCAGCTCATTTCCTTGCCCAGGTTTGCATGGCTAGAGATTGCTGATTGACCACAAACAGGAGAGCACCGGGGTGGGGAATGGTCATGGCTTCAGCTGAGATGTTGGACTGTTTCCAGGTTTTGGTTTTTTTTTTTTTATTTCAAAAACTGGGTAGAAAAAGACGACAGCACACGGAAAAGCTGGGAGCAGACTTTCAGAGTGACCAATATAAAAATACCACTTCAGTGCATGGTTTCAATTACAGCCCTGAACCAAGCTGCTTTAGAAAATGGGAATGGTCTCAGAGGATGTGAAAGTTGCTGATGGATGCATTATTCACAGCCCCTTAGGAGGCCACGAAATGCTCAGTGCAGGCAGCAGACAGCAGCAGCAGGGGAAGCTGGAGGAGGGCAGGCATTTAGAAGCACTCTCCACATCGTTAGAGTCTGCACCTCCTATCCTCGAGTAGTTTACAGGGAGGGAGAGTACTGGAGAGTTTCATGTATATTATGTTAGAAAAGACATTTCCTCTGTTTTAAGGGCAACTCTGATTTCCCATCTCTGCTCCCTGCAGAGCTCACGGCCGGTGGGAGGGCTACTCAAAATAAAAGTGCTGTTGATCATTTCACTTTTTGTATTTCCACTGTTTTCCTTTTGCAGACATGAACTTTAAATGAGCTGCTGTAAAAGCTTCTTGGGGTCAAAATAGAGGAAATCACATCCACCACAGAGGCAGGCGCTGCAAAAAACCCTAATATGACCATTATGTTCAACTCAGCAGTCTTTTTCCTGTTGGTAGGGTTTCAATACAAGTTTAGCATCAAGCCAGGCTGTCAACACCAATGAAATCTATTTCTGTGACATTGAAAGAGCTCTTGACGAAAGTCAATCAGTTCAGGGAATGTGTTTTGTTGCTTTTTGATTTTTTTTTTTAATAGCACCTGGAAACAAGACAGGAGAAGAGTTGGGTTTGAACAGATTTGCTGCTTTTTCTTAGTTCCAAAGAGGTGAGGAATATGTACTAAGTAAATCCATTTATTCTACAAGCAGCACATGTAGTGTTTGATGGTAACAGCTGCATTTCAGCCTGGCCATTTTCTCAGAGTCTTGTTTCTTAACGGAGTTCACCCTTTTGCCAGGTCTTTATTCTGGAATTACTGGAAGGGTTTAGATCTTGTTGTGACTCTGATTCTGGGTCAACATGGAGCAGCCCTCGGGCTCCTGGGTTAAACAACTTTAGTTTTCATACTATAGAAGGAAGTGCAATCCAGATCCTGTCACTGAGTCCAGGACTTGAGGCCACAGCTCTTTTCAAGCCCAGTAAGAATTCACTTTCTGAAGTCTCTTCACCTTAGACTAGGAGGATGATGATGATGATATAACATTAATATAATATATATTAATATATAATATATTAATATAATATCAATATTACTAAGAATCTGTGCATAAAGCCAAATGGTGGACCATGGCAATATTGCAGTTTCAGACAGTGCCTCTGATGGTTTTTTTGGGTTTTCTTACTAAAACACAGCACAGGGAATTATACTGAAATAACTTAAAAGGTGATTTCAGAGTGAGGCACAATAAAGTTAGTGACAAAATAACACTGTCCATATTTCATTGTCTCTTTGCATGGGAGTTATTGCTGTGTTCAATCACCATCCATTGTTCTTCCTTTTGCTCTCCTGCCCCAGTGCCCAGAGTGAGAATCCTGTTCAGCTGAAACCAGCAGCTGCTCCTGCTGCCCAGCCTGAGACACCCTCAGCATCCCACGGGCTCCTCAGGCAGTGCAACATTCCCCTCTTGTGAGAAAGATGTCATTCTTTTAAGGGTTTGGGGTAAAGAAGGGCTGGCAGGGATCCACAACCGTGGCTGTTCTGTCACTCCCATTCCCTGCCCCACCAGGGGTGATGGAGAAATCCAGGGAGATGTGCAAAGCTCACCTGCAGTGTGACAGCCCTGAGTGACCAGAATTTTGAGCTGACAAGGACATAAACTCTTGTGAGTGAAGTGTGTTTATTGATTTGTATGCAGCTACAGTGCAGAGATCAGGGGAAGTTCAAGGCTATACACTGCCGTTAAATTCCTCTCAGATTAGGGAAAAAAAAAATCTAATTACTTTCATTGAGGTACACAAAATGAAAAATCTATTTTAGTATTTTGAATTTAAAATTGATCAATTCCTTTGTGCCATTTACCTCTTGAACTGATGGAGGCTTTGATACATTGTGTAAAGAACAATTATATTTTAGAATAAATTAAAAGCAAACACACTGTTTGTAAAACTGAACCACGGTTGTTCTCTTCTTGTGGGTATTTTAAAACAAATAAAATCAAGATCATGACTCAAAAGGATGCATGAGAAAAAAAATAGTATTTAAAATTTTCTCATTTCTTTTAATACAGATGACCCAGGAGTGATTCACCCTCAGAGGAATCATCTCTCATTTTATCTTTAGTAATTTTTGGGCTGAGTCCAAGGTTCTTTGCAGCCCCAGGAAGGCCTGAATGTTCTGATGGTTCATTTTTGCTCATTGGTATTAGTATTTTATCCACCACTTGCCTTATAATCAATGCTTAAAAAAATATGCATTCTAAGAAGTACAGAGAAATGAATTCATTCCACTCGATTTTCAGAGTCTTACGCCCATTTAAAATAATCCATCTGCTTGATACAAATAAGTCTTGTTTAGCCCTTCCCTTCCCCCAGTTTGATTCAGCTTTTTCCCATTGTTGTGGCGAACCTCTCGGAGTGTGTTTGATCAGAAATCCTTTCTGCCTGATGTCCTGTGCCAGTGATTGACAAGAGGCCTTTGTGAGCAAGCATTTAAATAATGATGTAGGGACTCGTTAGGGAGCTGCTGTGTCAAGAAGAGAAATGAACAATAAATTAGAATAAAATGGAATTGCATTTGAAACTTGGCTGGAGGATTTTGCATTTGTGAGGACAAAGGACATTTGACAATCTGAGTCATCTTGCAGCTTTGCCTGTAGCAAATGTCAAATTAGTTCTTAATGCTACAGGGAAAGGGATTGAGTCACAGCATTGCTTAAAGTTAAGAGGCTCATCAGTAAATCACTGGCAATATTAACAATTATGAGCTACACATTAATATGGCAAAAAACACTCTGAATATTATGCTTACAACAGAAAGCCAAGAGGTGAACAAATTTTGCTTCCAGATCCCTGTGCTTTCTCCCAGTAACTACAGCTTTAAATTGGCATAGGCAGGGCAAAAAGAAGAGAACAGATTCAAGATGTTCTAAATGACATGTCCTCACAACTATGCCATAAGAAAAAAATCAAGCCCTAAATCTGGATTTAGCAAGGTATAAAAGTGAGGTGAGGAAGAGAAGTGCTTACCTGCATACAAATTCAAGGTTGACATGCTTGTCTGTCATCCCTAAACTTACACTCAGCAGGATCCTGCAGTGCCCTCCCTCCTCCCAGGCGCCTCTGCCTCCATCCCTTCCCTGCAGCAGCTGCAAGGTGTGCCCAGATGCCACCAAAATGTGGCTCAGGTAACTCGGGGAGGTCATGTCCATGCTGGGATGGGGAAGGGCTGTGTCACACCCAGCAATTCCAGTCCACTCTAGCAGAAAAACATCAGTTTTCTGTTATTTGTGTTGGATATTGTCTCTGCAATTTCCTCTCATACACAAGAAACTCTTAGAGTGTTACACTGCGCTAGTGCCAGAGAGCCTTAAGTTGTTTCACAGAGCTCAGTCCCTTTGGAGGATTCGGGTCAGAGGGTGCCCTGGTGTTAGCAGGGCTCACAGAGAATCAATCACTGCATTTCAGCTGGTCTGAAAAATACAGTGTATTTCCAGGCCAGCACTTTCACAGTCATTCCATGCATCGTTTTATGGAGTGGTTTTAATGACAAAGCACGCCCATGTTTTATTTGCAAGGTTGAAGATAAGACTGAACTGCCCCATAGGATGATCAGTGTAATTCCACCCCTTTGAAAATCCCCGTGGGTCTGGCTCAATATGCTCCACGATATTACAAGGAATCCATTGTGCCAGGCTCTCCACCACTTTTCAAAGACACAACTGCACAATTTCTACCATTTTCCGGCATGACAGGGGTCAGAGGGGAAGGGAATGAGAGATGTTGTGGGAATGGCCTGAGGTAGGATTGCATTGACAGCTGATAATGGCACTCCAGGACAGATTCCCTCCAAGCTGCACGGCTCTCTCCCTCAGCAGGCTCTGCCCTTTCAAGTGCTTGCACACTCTAATGAAGTCCCGTTGCACTGACAAAAGAAGGATGATGAGTACATTCACCACCTGAAGAGTCTCTTAAAAGTGACACCAGAGAAAGAAATCTCCCCAGCTCTGCAAACACTGCGCTAATGAAACTTCAAGTGGGATTGGTTGGTCAAAATTCATCAAAAAAACTCGCCCAAAACCCTGAAAGCCAAAACCATAAAAACTCAGAAACTAGCAAAGAAATTAATTAAGATGGGGAACTCCATCCTAATTAATTTACAGGACTATTTCATGTACCCTAGATTTTTACAGGACTATTATGTGTACCCCAGCTCCTGTATTGAGCAAAGGCTTCTTTCTACTCACTAAATTCTTTGCCCGGCACACAAAAATATGATCAAAGGGGTTTTCTGATAAGGGTTTTCTTTGTTTGTTTTAGTTTTGTTTTTATTGGGTTTTTTGTTTATTTTTTACCCTGTGAGAATATTTGTCTACTTCTAGCAAAATCTCTAGCAAGATTGGATAAAATAGGTCGTTATATAGAAAAAAATTTCCTTCTCTTCTTTAGAAAAAGACAAATAGGTTGAAGACACTGATTTCTGAATACCAAAATCCATGCTCAAACCACCTGCCACTGACCTCCTGTGCTGGACAAGACCTCAAATTCAAACTGTAGCCAGGAATTTTTATCTTTCTTGTTGTCTTTTGCAAAAGAATACAAAAAAACTCAGGTGGTGCTGGCGACTCCACCTGCAAGAGCTAACAAGGACATAAAAGCCAAACTCCAGACATGTGCAAACTAAAGAATATCAGCAACAACACTGAGACAAATCCCTAGAGAAAGGGAAGCATGGATGTAATTTTCTCAACATCTCCCTTTTTATGTCTTTGCAAATGGAAGATTCCCTTTTTCTTGGACTTTTTTATGTGGATTAATAAGCAAGGGACCTTCTGCATGTAGGAACAGGTTAAGCACCCGAGAGGAGCTCAGAAGAAAAACCAACTGAACAAACAAATAATAAAAGAAATCAAAACAGAAAAAGAGTAATTAAAATAATTTGTTTCTCTTGTACTAAGAGCCCTGAGGAAAGGAATCAAGCTTTATACACTGGCTTGATGTAGGGCCTTTTCTCTTTCCAGGGAAAATATCAATGAAAAACATCCTGAGGGACAAAAAAATGGATGATCTGAGTTTAATGAAGGTTGACAATGACTATTATTGATGTCCTTATCCCAAATGACAAGAGGTTTAGGAGACTTTTATAACATATTGACACTGTACTGGTTCAAATGCTTTTTTTCCTTTTTTTTTCTTTTTTTTTTTAAAGTTAATGTACTGTCTGCTTCAGGGGTAGTGTTGGAAAACTTGATGTGCAGAACGACATTTGTCACCCTTTGTTCCCCAGCTCAGAGAACTTTCTTCCTGTTAGAGATCTCTCAAACTGAGTAACTGCTTCATTAACACAAATTATTCTCAGCCCAACAATTTGAATTTCAAGACAAAAAACAAAGGCAAATATCAAGTGGAAGAAGAATGTTTCAAAATTAAGTTCTGCCCTACCCTCCTCCTACCTGTTTACTTTTACAAGAATGTGAATTCAGATGCTAGAATTGAAGAAAAATGGGAGGTAAGCTGTTTCCACACCAACATGATTGAGTGTGTAAAATGGCATAAAATATTCTTCCAAACACATAATCAATTTATGTTTTAGGAATTCACTAAAGACTTACAAGGAAGATAAGAAATTGGGGATAAACAAACATCTTCAGGCACTGTGTCTGCAGGAGGTCATCTCACAAAAAAAAAAAAAATCTAAAAAAAGCTGACTCAGATGAAATCCCCACATGCTGCCCCTGCAATCCTCTCCAAAAAATATATTTGGGTGTGTTCCTAATAAAATACTTGCCATATGTAAAACCTGGACTATAACTGCAGTCACTCACTCTGAAATGTTGTGTTCTCTGACATCAGATTTATTAAAAACCATTTTGAACTATCTCTACTTCTCCAGAGGGCAAGCCTTTAAACTAAATGCCCAAAACACAAGGTCAAGTTTTTTATCTACAACTAGACACAATGCAAATGTTTTCTTGAAAAGGGAATAATCACACGATTCCTAAAGCTTTAACATATTGAACTTAGAACATTGTGCAAAGTTTCCAAAGCCTGTTTGCCCTGAGGTGAGATTTACCAGCAATGCCCTCCCCTGCTCCTGCTGGTTGGGCTGGCCACAGAGATTCCTTCAGAAAACTGAAGAGCAGCAAAAATGTGTGACATGACTGCAGGGAGCAAAGATTTCTACAGAACCTTTAGATAATCAAAACAAATTTCCCTAGTTCAAACAAAACCATCACCTGTAAACCAAATTTTCTTCACTCTCACAGACCATCATGACTAAACTTGCAGGAAAAAGAGTGCCCCTCAAATGAGGGAGAGAAGAAGGGTGGAGCAAGGAAACAAAATTAGCCAGGTAATAAATCTGTCTATTAATTTAGTACTTAATACATCCCAGCTTGACTTTAGGTTGTAAGAAGGTTTTCATTGATCTTTGTCTATTACACTCCACCTACATTTTAGAGTGATGCTGTTCCTATTTCCCAGCAAATTTGTGCCATGTTGTAGAGTGACTGCCAAGTTCAGCATCTTGATACCAAGTTTACAGCATGCTTAGGCAAGTAATCAAAAAACCCAATTGTTTGATGCAGTTCCTTATTTCCACTAAAGCTTTACAGAAATTGCAGTCAGTGTGGAAGTAGCCAAGAGTTATGAACTGTCAACATGCTGATAGGAAAATAAACAATGTAAAAGTGAAGGCAGCATTTGAGTCTCACAGCATGGTACAGTGCTGTAATAGTTTAAATCATAAGCCAAATGATTGTTATTATAGAGATAGTGAATGTCATGCTTACAGAAAAATTGTGCATGTTAAAAATGACTGCCATTAAAAAGATAAGTCTCACAGGGGGAAGTGACCTCAAGCCAGTAAACAGACAAAATGTATCACAGCAAAAAAAAACCCACTGAAAAAAAAAGAAAAGGGAAGTCTTGTCTAATTTCCAGATTCAGCCATCATTTATAGTGCTCTTTATTACCAGGAAAATGCTGGAGGAGATGGATACAAGGGCAATAGACTCAATTATTTATTTATTTAAAAGCAGCAGAATCCCAGTTAGATTTAATAGCATGGCATCTAAAATATGCATAGCTGAAAAGAGATCCTGGGTCTTTGTAGGCAAGTCTTTGGCCTTGGTAAGTATTCTGCACATAAACAGCATTATTATATAAATGTCAAAATAAATTAAAAAAAAAAAAACAAACAGAAACTTGGAGAATAATTTTCCTCCACCAATAACACAGAGATGTGTTCCTCATCACAAAAGAGAACTGCACAACCATCCTGCTCATTACACCCAGAGGAAACCACCAGGAAAGGAATCTCTTTCAATCCAGCATTTCAGCCTGCTGGCCAGAAGGGCAGAAACAGGAGACTCCCTCCACGAGACAAAATCCAAGCTTACTTTTGTCAGTGTTCTCCCAGCACATTTAAAAAAACCCTAAAATCACCTTTGTTGGGTTCTTTTTTTCATTTGTTTTTTGTTTTGTTTTTTTTTCCCCAGTTATTGCTGATAGAGAATCTACAAATATTTTTGGAATTCTTTTCCTGTAGTGGCTTATTCAGCATGTAACATGAGAAAAAGATGTTGTGAAGAATTTGCTGTGTACAGGGCATGGAAAGTCTCACTGGTCTTGTCATCACCATCTCCTTCCAGCCACAAATACGAATTTACACACACCCAAGGCTGTAAGTTCTGATCTGGATTTTGAACAGACATTTATTTCCGTACTGTGCTATCAAACATCCTTGTGGACACTCTACCCAGTGTTTTAATCTCTCTCAGAATGGAAATCCCAGCTTACACATTTCCTGAAGAGAGCCAGCTTTGTTTCCAGCAGAGCTGATGCTCAGAGTGGATTTGTTGCCCTTACACAATGACTTTTCTGAGTTTCCAGGGTGTCACAATAGCAGTAAATTGCACTGAGACAGACAAACACTGCTGGAACAGAAACCCCTGTGGCAGGATGACTCCTCCCTCCCTACCTGCACACCCCTCTGCACTCACAGGGCTATTGGCACAGCCATCAGGGCTCTCTCACTCCCCATCTCCTCAGGAAACATTCACATCTGCTCCCCTGAGCCCTGACATCTCCCCAAGTGATGTCACCTCCCCAGGGGTGAGGAGAGAGCAGCAAACACCCCAGAGTGTGCTGCACAAATCCCTGTGGCTGTGGCTGTGCCCCGACCAGCCAGCAGAACCAGACACTCCACTTCTGATATTACCACAGCCATACAAAGTGAAAAACTGGGATTTTTCTATTTTCTATTTGGTTGTCTCTTCTTCATCTAAGGAAGGAGCACATCCTCCCCCTTGGGCATTCAGACAGGCTCACTCACGACTGATTGCCCATTCAAATTCGAGTGGGTTATCCACTGGAGCTGCAGCTTGCCCCCAGAATAAGGCTGCAGGGTGGAGGGGATTGAGTGAAAAAGTGCTCTTTATTCCTGGGAGAAGAAGTTCCTTGACTTCTAGCTATTTCAAAGACTCATTATTTACTGGCAATGAAATCCACTTGGAAACTAATATGTGAGAGAAATGCTCAGTATAGAGCAAGAGTTGAAGGGCAAAAATCATCTTTGTAAGTTATTCTCAAGGCAATCACTTCATATCTCATTTCATTATGCAGCATATTTTTCAGGTATTCATTTCGAGTGTATTTTTTAAAAGAAAACATTGAGCTCACTATATTTTGAGACTCCTAAAATACTATTATGCATTTGAAGGATTTTATGCTCAAGGCCAGTAGTTTCTCATTTCTGTTACATGTGAAACTAGATGAGAAAATAAGATTATCACTCTCAAAGCCCTTTAGGAGAAAACTGAGTTAACGTGACAATTCAAGTTCATGGAAGAAGATACTTGTGCAAAGTGTGCATGACTTATTAATTCTTTTAACATTGACTTTGCAATTAAGTTTGCTTCCTTCCTCACAGGTACTGCAGCAAGCTTGGGAATGTCATGGGTAAATGAAGTAGCAATGAAGGAGGCTGAACTAATGCACTACCTTTTAAATACCACATGGATAAATGCATTTTTCTAGAAGTGTCCATATACTCCAGAAGTTGTCATCACAAAGATATGAAAAACATAAAAAAAATACATCTGTGATTTTAATGTTCAGAGGGAAAATGGCAACAGCAGAAGGAAAGGGAGAGGTACATATCCAGCTCAGTTTGTTGTTACCATGTCCTGGAGGGCAATTTCTGTAACTCTGGTGGTATCTCAGGGCTGGTGTATAATGCATTTAACAATGCTAATATGTTAATGCAATTTAATTTGCTCATTGCTGAAATGCCCTCTGAAAGGTTCGTGACAGAAGTACGAAGATGGATGTGGATGAAGTGTGAATAGAAATGTGGATGTGGAAGCACCAGAGAGCAGCAGAACAGACAAGAAAATAATGTCCTGTACTGATAACAGAGGGAATTATAGCCAGCAATAAAATGAGGAATGTGCTTCTTTAGCCAAAACCAGAAATCCTGCACTGTGACAGAACCACAGACCTCAGAAACACAATGGGATGGGAAACAAGATTCAATAGCTGATGTCTTTTGTCCTGAGCAAATCTGTTTCCTTACAGATTTTGTCAACAAATCCCAGCTTCAGCTGGTGCAACTTGTCACACAAGTAGGAAAAGCAGAGTCTTGAACTTTCAGCTGCAAAGAAATGGTTGCAGAAGGAAGAGAAGTGATTTATGTGTCATTACTTCTCCAGCAAACACCTAGAGCCTTCACTGAGAATTGGCTGTCTCAAAAATTGTCATGAAACTACTTATGCAGGATAAATGGATAAAATGCAGACAAAGTGATAATTTTCATACAGTATTAAGCTTAATTTCACCTTCATGTGACGCCCTTATGTTTATATACCTAGATTATAAATCATATTTAGGTGAGAAGAGACAGACATCTTTGTGCAAGCCCCAGACTCTTTTAGCTGAGGTGAAATCCCTACACTTTGAAAGAGCTTCCAGAAATAAGTAGTAATAGAAAAAATTAATAGAAAGAAAATCAGTCAAAGAGTAATAAACTCTTGAAATAAGCAGAAATAAGTTTGGAGATGCTTGAGAGGAGAAGGTGCTTAGATGACTGCAGAGTCCAAAACCACAGAACCAAGAGGGCTCAGGTGGATTTTGGTAGATTTACACACCCAGCCTGATGCCTTGTGAAGGCTGCCCCAGAGCAGAGGCTGGGCAGTTACAGAATAAAGCATTCCATGGCTCACCAGCCACTGCCGGGCACTGGGAATCTGCTGCTGTCTCATCATCTCCTGATCATAACAAAACTCAGTGCAACAGAACTTCACTTCTCGGGCTGGCTTATTAACTGAGCTCAGTGGTTTAATTTGTGGAGCAAACAGTAAGGAGGAAATATTTTTGATCTTGACTTTGTTTACTAAATTCCCTTATAAGGTCTTTTCCCCTTCTTTTTTTACTATCAGTGATCAAGATAAGATGTAAGAGAGAAGAATGATGGATGATGTAAAGATCCTGCTGTTCAATTTAAAAAGTGCAATGAATAATCAGAAAGAAGCAGAGGGGGAGGAACATTCTGGTGAGCATGGGATGCAAGCCCTCTGAAGAGTCACAACCTGCAAATCCCCAGGGCAGTCAATTCTGCAGTGACCACACAGAGTGACAAATGCCAACTGCATCTAAACAAACCCTTTTTGCCACACTACAAATATCTCAATGAAAAGACAGTTTGCAGTGCTGAGACTGGAAGGGTTCATCATAACCCTCTAGAGACACAGCATTTAAAATAATTTTTTCTTCAAGTTTGGAAGCTTCCTACTCTTCATAATGTAACTGTAGCCTAAATTAATTCAGCATCTCAGTTAAGGAGTGTGCAAAAGTGTAAAGCTTTGCCATCTGGTCTCTACAACACAGCTGCAGACAGAATATCACCAAAAGGCACCAAAGGTTTTGCCACAATTCAGATAAATTGAAGTTTAATAACTTTCCTTTGCAGTAGTCACCTCGTGTCAAAATACTAAATTTCTGTTTTGTGCTTACAATGTGCCTTTGAGTCAGAGGAAAAACAAAAATACAATTATATCAAAAGATCATTTGCTTCATTACTAAAATAAATCCTTCTTTGGGTAATGAGGGATTGAAGAGTGTACACCAAATCAAGGACATTATTATGTTCAAACATAAATCTTTGCAAGTCTAGCAAGATTCAGGGACTTTGATTTCCAGAGAGACCCAAGCTGGGTCGTTTAGCAGGAGAAAGCATATTTGGTTTTTGGGTACCTAGCCATGAACAGCACAAACAGAAGCGCTTACAGCAAGTTCCCTTCAAAGCCCTGATTCCAGGGAGGCATTCCCCGAGGATGCAGCAGCTCTTAAGTCCTGCCTGTTGCACTCTTAGCTCCATTTCTGAGCTCTGGGGTTAACTCAGTCTTAACACAGCTCAGATTAATTCAAGTGCTCTGCACTAATGGGATCATAATGCTGGAAACTCTGACCTTGCCCTCCCTGACCCCTGAAGCATCCTCAGACTGTGGCAGCCTTTGAAAGCCTTTAGCAAACATTACTAATTATAACTGCCTTTTTCTAGGTTTAAAAGCAGTGAAACACGGCTTTTAGCCTGGCTGAGGCAGTGCTGGAACTCTCAAGAAGAGATCTCTCTTTTCAGCCCCAGAACTTTGATAAACGTAGAACTTTGCTATCTTGGAATGATACAAGAGAATTTCCCATTACTAGATTACATATTCAAGTCTCACACAGAAAATTATTAACTTCAGGTATAACTTTGTCTTATTAAAGCATTACAAAAAGCCCAGAAATAACAATTAATGAACATGCTCATCACTGCCTCAATATGCAGTTTCTGAAAACCTTATATACTTAGGCTATCACCTGCAAAGACCACAGATAGAATTAAAAAATTGTCACCACAGAAATAATTTCCCAGGCACACCTTTCTAGTATGTGCATATGTAGACAAACACACATAAATATATTTCTACCCAGCTTTAAAATCAGAAAAGAATCTCCCTCACAGCAGAGCCCCTGAATGTACAATTTAAAGGTTTTAGCAGCTGTGTCAGGAGAACTGTATGGGCTACTCAGTCACCACCAATGCTCTGACATTAAACAGAGCAGCCCTTTTCCATCTGATGCCGTGTCCCAAAACAACAAAGCAGCACAGCGACCTCACAGCAGAGACTGAGGGGCTCTCACACAAACTTGTGGCCCAGCTTCCTGACCAAATTAAACACTGCAGCCATACATCTGCCTTATCACAGGCTAAACTTTCACTCCAGAGGCACCAAGATCACACCCATAAATCTGTGCCTCCTCCATGCCTTGGTCTCCTCAGCAACCTTGCTGAAAGGATTTATCTCCAAGCCCAGCTGCTCAGGGACAAAATGCATCTCTGCTCACTGAAGGGCTCTGACCCTCCCTGCAGGAGACAAGTGCTACCAGCATGTGCACCAACAGAGCCTCCGAGTCTCCCCAAAATCTCCTAACATTCAATTAAAAGAAAATTTAATTGTCTAGTAGATTGAAGGCTATTGAGATAGGGAGATACATGTTCCCTCCTTAAATGACTGTGAGGTGTGAAGCAGGGTTGTATTTATAGGAAGGAGAACACAAGTCTGAATTTCTCACACATTTTGTTTAAAAGTGACGTTGGTGCATTCTCTCTCCCTCTCTACCCCCATCCCCCTGCCTTTCCCTTACATCTTTTCTCCAGCAAAGATTTAATTATTTAATGCCAAGTGCAATAACATCAGGAGCAACCAAGAGCATTCTTCCATAGAATACCTCATAGCACACTAATTAGGACTCTTCTGAGAGATTTAACAATCCCTGTAGGCAGAGGAGGGAGCTGGGTCTGATCTCCTCTAATCCCAGGGACTGCCCTCATTTCTGTTCTGTCGCAAAGGGGAGCAGAGGGTTTTTCCAGTTTTTCCTTTTGTGAGAGCAGTGCTTCACTCCAGCTGTGCCTGGGCGACTTGTGCAGCTCCAAGGAACTGGTGAGGGCTGAGTGGAACCTCTGTGCCCCTCGTTATTGCCTGGGTGGGTTCCTTTGATCCCAGTGTGTGAGCAGCTCTGCCTCCCTGGGAAAGGAAACTTGGTACCAGTTCAGAGCAGAGAACTCCACCAGGAGCACACTGGTGGTGAGGCTCCCTCCAGCTGGAGAAGGTACAACTGGCAAGCAAAGGGGGAAGCCACGTGGAGAGCACATTTTTATTTATGGCAGAGCACAGAATTGGAGAATGGCCCAGGCTGGAAGTGACCTTAAAGATTATTTCATCCCAACCCCATGCCATGGGCAAGGACATCCTCCACTACCCCAAATTGCTCCAAACTCTGTCCAGGACATTTCCAGGGATCTGGGGGCAGCCACAACTTCTCTGGGCACCTGTGCCAGGGCCTGCCACCCTCACAGGGAAGGATTCTTCTCAATATCCCATCTAACCCATCTGCTGTCAACCCCCTCTCCTGTCTCTTTGTCCCAAGCCCCTCTCCAGCTCTCTTGGAGCCCCTTTATGCTCCAGATGATGCTCCAAGGTCTCCTTGGAGCCCTCACTTCTCCAGCTGACAGCATGCTGTGGAGTAGGGAGGTTCACAGGCTGCAGCAGCAGCACAGGGACCAACAAACTTCCCCCACAGTTTTGAGCTTCTGCCTCATCACGATGCCCTCATCACTTGCCAGCAGTCTGAGTGGGATTCTGAGTTCTTGAGAGAATGTAAGCAAACTAAAAGACCAGCTCTGGTCTGAACATTGCACCTGATTGCAATGAAATGTCTTACATGAGCCATTAGCTTTAAGTGATGTAAACCAAAGGCATAAAACATTTCTGAATTGCTAATAGTGCTCAGTTGCCTCTCTCCTGATTTCAGATCACTGAAGTTTGCAATATTTCTGCTCTTCCTTGTGTTCTTCAGTATTGCCATTGAAAATTCAGCAGTAATTAGCTACCATGAAAACTAAGAGCACTAAAGGACTGTTTATTATTATAGCATGAAAGAGTTTCAAATTGCAATGCTTATTGAAATCTACATAAATCTTCCCCCCCAATTAAACTAATCTAAGAAGATCTTTCCATTAAAAAGAGAAAGTTGCAATGTGAATATTAGCTCTGTCACCCTATATGGCTGATCTTTAAGCCAGACCAAATGTGAAATTTTCAACATATTTTAAAGTTGCTGCTCTTCATTTTTACCAATTAATGACTCTTTTGAACTTCACCTCATGATACTTATTAGCCTTCTTAAATATACTGGAGGTGATACATTCTTCATTTGTGTCGCTCATTAATCACTGCTCAATGACTGCTGTCAGGCAGCTGCTGCCTTTGATGTCTCATTGTTCAGCGCATTCTTTCTTGTTGCTAGTTAATCAAACGCTTCCCTGCTGTGGTCAAAGCACAGCTTGAGAGCAGTTTCAGGGGTGATCCAGCATTAAAACATGGAGCTGGTTGTGAAGGTCCAGGGTTTGTTACATCCCATGCCAAAGCAAAATCTTTCATTTCGCGTTCCTCGGCAAATGAGGCGTTGTTGTCCTGCCCTCATGACTGGGAAGCTCTGGAAACAGCGCCGAGTTCTGCCATCTAACTGGAGCCCACTGGAATGACTGACTAATTAGCAGCAGTTCGGAAATGAACTGCAAAGTTTCCACTGTCAATCACTGTGAAATAATGTTTCTTCTTTTTTCTTTCTTTCTTTTTTTTTTTTTTTAAGAGAGGAATTAAAATACTTGTCAAAATGCTTTAAAACTTCCAGGGGTGGTAAGTCAAATGAAAGCATCCAAGAGAGAATAATATCTGTCCTAGAATAAAATGAACATTTTCATTTCTAGTGTCTGTTCAAGCCAGATTTGTACTGAAAATATTCAGGAAGGGATTCTGCAAGAGCAAGAGGGGCAAACTGAAAACAAGGGAAGTAGCAACTTAGAGGAGAATGAAAGACAAGAATGAAATGGAACCAGGAACAATCACTGAAAATTAAAAAAAATAATAAGAAATTAAAGACTGACTATTAGAAAATACTGCATGTTTTAATAGTAGTTTGGCATTGCTATGCTTATTTAGAAAGAAATCCTCAGTGTCTGGAATCTTTGCAAAGATGCTAAAATCTTCCTGTTTCTCTTTTCACAGGTCCAGCCCTGATAACATGCCAAAGAGTTGCTGCTGTGCAGCTGAAGAGATCTCTCAGATTAGTACATATTACCATTATCTTCCACTTGGGAGTGAATTTGTAACCTTATGTAAGACTAAAATAAAGAAAAATAAAAGAAACAAAACGTGATGCACTTTTAGAAAGAAGGGTATTACACTGCCTAATCATTTTATAGATATAATAATGATATTTAGCAGGTGGTGCCTAAGAAAAAGTCAAGGCATTTTTAGCCAGTTTTACCCAGTTTTAGCCAGTCTTCTCTCCTGCTGTTCCCCGAGTTCCTCTCCTGAATAAAGTCTGGGGACAATCACCAGTTGTTGAAACACTCAAATTAGTAAGACAAGAACTTGAGCAGGAAAGGGGATTGAAAGTAAATGATCATTAACGTCCCTTCCAAAGCACTCTAAGATTCTATGATATGTCATTTTAAATAAAACACTGTGAAAGTCTCTTTGTAGTAGGGACCTCACAACCCAGCCATGGCACAGATAATGACAAACCCCATCTGTACAGCTCTGAGATCTCTGTGCTGTCTCCCTTTGCTAGGGCTTTCATGGGAACACAGACCTGTAATTAAAATAAGAACTTGGTGGACTGTTTAGAGTCTAACTTTCACTTTGTTACCTGCTATTTCCCATTTTTGTCTCGTTTGAAACTGAACAGAAAAGATTATACTTTAGCCTGCAGGCATTTTCTTTAGATTTTTCTTTTTTTTCGAATGAATGAGGGAACAAAATATTTCCCTTTCTCTAGACACTGGCATTGCACCTCACTCAAGTCCCCGTGACCTCAAGCACCATTTTCCCCTCTGTTCAAGACTAGATATAAAAGCACCAAGTTAATACGTGGTCTGTTCACTGTGGATACAATGCACCTCTTGGTGTGCCTTGTGATCTTCAGAAGGGCAGGATAAAAACTCTGGGAAAATCTGAAGGCTGTAAATCCCTGCTGCACTAATGGCAGGCACTGCTCAAAATGCAGAGGCTAATTTGACAGGTTCTGAGGCAGGAACACATCTCCCCTGGAAGCTGCAACGCTGCAAACATCCCCTGCAGCTCATTGACCTGCTCAGGGCTCACTGCCCTGCTTTGGTGCTATCACTGCTCAATTTTTGGGACATCACTGCTCAGTTTTTTGGGACATCACCACCCAATTTTTTTTTGGGACATCACCACCCAATTTTTCTTTGGGATATCACCACCCAATATTTTTGGGACATCATCGCTCAGTTTTTTGGGACATCACCACCCAATTTTTTTTTGGGACATCACCACTCAGGTTTTTTGTGACATAACTGCCCAATTTTTTTTTGTGACCTCACCACTCATTTTTTTTGCGACATCACTGCCCTGTTTTTGGGGTTCATATCACTGCTCTGTTTTTTGTGGTATCGCTGCTGTCTGCTCACCCTGCTCCCACTCAGGGGAAACTGGAGCGAACTCCAGAAGAAATCAGGGATATCATGACCCTAACTCTCTATGATGAACATCACAGGGCATTTGGAAAGAGGAGGGAGCCAAACCCAAAGGTTTTAGTGAGATCCAAGTTCAAGCAGCTGATTCTCTTTTTCTCTCCCAGGCACCAAGTTTTTGGTGCTGTATCCTTGCCTCCAGCAAAGATCCTGAATACTCTGCAGGAATATCACAACAAATGACTCAGGCAGATTCTGTGCAGTTGTTTAATGCATCAACCCTCAGTCCAATGAAACTGCAGCAGGATGAATTTGGACTCTTACACTTCAGGGAGTATGAGGGGCTTTGCTCCAGATGCAAAATGACAGCCTGCTGACGGCTCTTTACATATATTTTGCAGACTGAGTTACTCATAAGAATTATGTAAAATAAACTCCCCATAGCCTTTCCAAGGAGGAAACTCTGAGAACAAAACAAAAAAACAAACCACCAAATAACTACAAGGTAGATAAAGAGACTAACTGAAAGGTACTTATTTATTTTTTTTAATTGATTAATTGGAGAGAAAAAGAAAAAAAAGAAGAAAGGTGACTCCCACAGAAACTTTCCAAAGGTTTTCACTAAGGTGTTTAAATTTTAAGATTTTTGCATTCTGAGCTAAGTGCAAGAAAAATTCCCTTCTCAATAACCATACTGTGGAATCAAGAGGATACCTGCAAGTTTAACTAGTACAGCACTGAGTCTATTCATATTAGGAATAATTTATTTTCTATCTCTTTTCTGGAAAGATAATCAATCTGGGAGAAAGGTCAAAAATAATGCAATCTGAGTCAAATTCTAGCAAATGGGGTAAAGTTCTCTACTCTCTCATAACTAGTATTCTAATGTACAATTATATGAAGACTGAAACCCCATTTTTCCTCAGTTTCCAGCTGTAGGTGACAGCTGCTTTTCAGGACACAGGCTGTCCTGGTATCTTGCCACAGTCTGTAAATGTCTTCAGCATCTCCATTGTCTGTCTTTTCTTAAGCTTTTTGTCTTACTGTGATTTTTCTGCCCCTTTTCCCCATTCTCTTTCTCATTGTTCATTATTCTGCCACATTTCCCCATGGGCTTCCAGCTGACTCTCTCCTTGGGTTCCGTTCTCCTCGCTGCTTTGTCTGCAACCATTTTCATTTTCCAATGGAGCTGTCCTGATGAGCTGCTGTCCCTGCTCCAGTCTGATTTTCCTGT